>NW_027315757.1:22398323-22848323 GCF_026437365.1 Eucyclogobius newberryi
AAACGTATTCAGTATATGTTTTTTAAGGTAGGTTTACACAGGATGCTAAATCGGTCTAAAACTGTACTTTAGGCCTCTACAAACATATGTGAAATGTATGTTATTCTTATTATAATATTATGTGTAAAAACGCCGACTATCAACACACAAATTGTAATATCTACCAATACTTGTCAGAAAAAGACAAAGTTAAGTTTATGTCACAATTATTTTCATAAAGCTGTCACAAACTAATATTTTACCATGTCATTTTGTCAGTAATCACACATAATCATTAACACAAGCGACGACGACCTAAACCTGTGCATTCGCGTGACCACGTATTTTCATGATGTACTACAATACTTCAATTATAGCCAGCAAATGTTACTTGTTTTTCCAGTTCCAATCCCTCCACTCATTCAATAACTTTCATATATTAAGCTGCGTACATGAAAGGAAAAGGTCTATATCAGAATACTCAGTATATTATACGCAGCGGACTGGAAATTGTAAAGCTACCATCTCCCGTCCAATCGCGTCATTGCTGCATGCTATAGATGCTCTGCTATCAACATGAGTAGGTACGTATGAACAGGAGTAATAAAAGAACAGTGGTCTTTAATGCCATGCACTTTGCTGTATTATACGGCTGAGTTCAATACAACAAAGTGGCTAGTAAAAAAAGGTTTATAAAAATTGGTTTATATATTGTGTTTTGGTTCTTACGACTCTTATTCAATCAGAAAATGCAATGATATTGGATTGTGATTAATAAAACACTGCAAATTATCTTCGACATCAACATTCTACTTGACTTTAAAACGATGTGTCTGGGTCTTAAAGCTCCTGCAATGAAAATAATAAATTAATACCTTTGGAATGGACTTTTGGCAGTGGAGAAAAAAGCCATTAACAGGAGAGAAGATGACGCATGAGCCAAAGACTGGGCTTCAATTGTGATGGGCATTAGATGGACAGTTAGCTTCATTGTGAACTGAAAGATGATGGACATAATATTATTTCTTAAGAAGAACGAGCTCCTCACTTTGAGTTGACAGATTTTATAACTAGTACCCGTTTGCAATTAACCCAAAAGTGCTCTATATTCATGGTTTCTGCTTCCTGTTATAGAATCATTTTTAGTATATGTTTTAACATTTTGTTTTGAATTGACAAAAACGAACATAAATATTATAAATATAATATATTATATGGTATTATGTCAATCCAGTAGAAATGTGTTGAAACATGACCTTGCACGTATTAGTTCAGGTTCACTTTTTAGACAATTGTGAAATGAATCACAAATGTGCAGAAATATCACTTACTTAATAACAACTTTTTTTTTTTATACCATGAACGACATACTCGATATTCACATTTAAAAACAATTCATACATATTATACAAACATATTATGATCATTTTTATATATTGCCCACTCTGAGGGATTTTTTTTTCCAATTGATCGATTCTATTTTATTTATTTATACAGAATTCTGGTGGAGCACTTTTGTGGACAAAAATACTGTTTTCATCAAACGCACATAATTTTATCGAAATTACAGCTCAATTTCAGTCCTAAAACTTCTTTTCTCAGCTTATGGCATGTTTTGGAATTCGATTACTAAATTATGATGATTTCAAATATCGATTAACTTGTTGTAGCCTTACTCTGAAACCCATGATGAGACCTGTCCTCCCTATAAGACAGTGAATCACATATCTGGTTCACAAGTGACATTACATTACATTTTTAATCAGTAGAAGCAGATCATTATTTATAAATAATATTATCTTTAACTAAGTAACTCAGGTGAAAACATCTGAACGCACTCCTGGAAAAAAAGTACGTCTCACATCCAAAATACTTGCACATGGACCATTAACATGAAAGAAAATCATCTTTAGAGGCATGTTGCCATGGCTACAAGGCCTTCTTCTGAACCTTCTTTGCTCAGGAAGTAGCAGAAACAATAAAGACACCTTACTGAGCAGTCATTACGCAGGCGCTCGGAATTAGGCCCTGAAAAGGACGCGGTGTCACCCAAAGCTGCACCGAAGAGACAACCTTGGAGTAAACTCTCTGCTCCATCTGCAAAACTGAATCCCTGAGCACCCCGAGCGACCCCGCAGAGGCGGCGAATCCCAACGAGCGCAGCGAAAATAACGTCCTTCTCTCCGCTTAATCACCCCACAGTTGCACCGAAGTCGTACCATTCTTAATCCGTGTATCTTGCTTTCAAATGACATTCCAACAGCTATATCGCTATTTGCCTGTGTGATTCCTCTCGGGCTGTAAGCCTTTAGTCATCATTTAGTCAATGGCAACATTTTTAGTTGTCGATTAATTATGTCATTTTTATTGTAGAGGACTTATACATGGATCAATGTAAGACCAGAGACACTCGTCTCCCCCTGTCACCCCCCACGACCAGAGACACTAGTCTCCCCCTGTCACCCCCCACGACCAGAGACACTCGTCTCCCCCTGTCAACCCCCCAACGACCAGAGACACCCGTCTCCCCCTGTCACCCCCCCACGACCAGAGACACTCGTCTCCCCCTGTCACCCCCCATGACCAGAGACACTCGTCTCCCCCTGTCACCCCCTGTCACCCCCCACGACCAGAGACACTAGTCTCCCCCTGTCACCCCCCACGACCAGAGACACTCGTCTCCCCCTGTCAACCCCCCAACGACCAGAGACACCCGTCTCCCCCTGTCACCCCCCCACGACCAGAGACACTCGTCTCCCCCTGTCACCCCCCATGACCAGAGACACTCGTCTCCCCCTGTCACCCCCTGTCACCCCCCACGACCAGAGACACTAGTCTCCCCCTGTCACCCCCCACGACCAGAGACACTCGTCTCCCCCTGTCAACCCCCCAACGACCAGAGACACCCGTCTCCCCCTGTCACCCCCCCACGACCAGAGACACTCGTCTCCCCCTGTCACCCCCTGTCACCCCCCACGACCAGAGACACTAGTCTCCCCCTGTCACCCCCCACGACCAGAGACACTCGTCTCCCCCTGTCAACCCCCCAACGACCAGAGACACCCGTCTCCCCCTGTCACCCCCCCACGACCAGAGACACTCGTCTCCCCCTGTCACCCCCCATGACCAGAGACACTCGTCTCCCCCTGTCACCCCCTGTCACCCCCCACGACCAGAGACACTAGTCTCCCCCTGTCACCCCCCACGACCAGAGACACTCGTCTCCCCCTGTCAACCCCCCAACGACCAGAGACACCCGTCTCCCCCTGTCACCCCCCCACGACCAGAGACACTCGTCTCCCCCTGTCACCCCCCATGACCAGAGACACTCGTCTCCCCCTGTCACCCCCTGTCACCCCCCACGACCAGAGACACTCGTCTCCCCCTGTCAACCCCCCACGACCAGAGACAATTGTCTCCCCCTGTCAACCCCCCACGACCAGAGACTCTCGTCTCCCCCTGTCAACCCCCCAACGACAAGAGACACTCGTCTCCCCCTGTCACCCCCCATGACCAGAGACACTCGTCTCCCCCTGTCACCCCCCACGACCAGAGACACTAGTCTCCCCCTGTCACCCCCCCACGACCAGAGACACTCGTCTCCCCATGTCACCCCCCATGACCAGAGACACTCGTCTCCCCCTGTCACCCCCCACGACCAGTGAGACTCGTCTCCCCCTGTCACCCCCCACGACCAGAGACACTCGTCTCCCCCTGTCACCCCCCACGACCAGAGACACTTGTCTCCCCCTGTCACCCCCCACGACCAGAGACACTCGTCTCACCCTGTCACCCCCCCAATGACCAGAGACACTCGTCTCCCCCTGTTACCCCCCCATGACCAGAGACACTCGTCTCCCCCTGTCACCCCCCATGACCAGAGACACTCGTCTCCCCCTGTCACCCCCCATGACCAGAGAGACTCGTCTCCCCTGTCTCCCCCCCAACGACCAGAGACAGTCGTCTCCCCCTGTCACCCCCCCAAAGACCAGAGACACTTGTCTCCCCCTGTCACCCCCCACGACCAGAGACACTTGTCTCTCCCTATCACCCCCCCACGACTAGAGACACTCGTCTCCCCCTGTCCCCCACCCACAACCAGAGACACTCGTCTCCCCCTGTCAACCCCCCGCGACCAGAGACACTCGTCTCCCCGTGTCACCCCCCCAATGACCAGAGACACTTGTCTCCCCCTGTCACCCCCCACGACCAGAGACACTTGTCTCTCCCTATCACCCCCCCACGACTAGAGACACTCGTCTCCCCCTGTCCCCCACCCACAACCAGAGACACTAGTCTCCCCCTGTCACCCCCTGTCACCCCCCACGACCAGAGACACTCGTCTCCCCCTGTCAACCCCCCACGACCAGAGACAATCGTCTCCCCCTGTCAACCCCCCACGACCAGAGACACTAGTCTCCCCCTGTCACCCCCTGTCACCCCCCACGACCAGAGACACTCGTCTCCCCCTGTCACCCCCCCAATGACCAGAGACACTCGTCTCCCCCTATCACCCCCCACGACCAGAGACACTTGTCTCCCCCTGTCACCCCCCACGACCAGAGACACTTGTCTCTCCCTATCACCCCCCCACGACTAGAGACAATCGTCTCCCCCTGTCAACCCCCCACGACCAGAGACAATCGTCTCCCCCTGTCAACCCCCCATGACCAGAGACAATCGTCTCCCCCTGTCAACCCCCCACGACCAGAGACAATCGTCTCCCCCTGTCAACCCCCCATGACCAGAGACACATTTTCAACATCAGACAGACAACATTTTCTGCGCAAACATTCTTGATTGAGTCCAATGATCTACATGTTTCATGACTACTATTCTGATTGTCATTATTGCTAATTACTAATGTTTAAAATAAGGGAATTCATGTTTTAATTGTCAGGTTTTTGCCCTCCAATTAAATATTAAAGAGAGAAGCGACCTCTCTCAGCGCATCGATTTCTTTGCACTGTTTGTGTGGAGAATGTCAGAGTGACCTTTGAATGATGCGAATTTAGCCCCAACTTCCCTTTCTGCACTTTTCTTTAAAATGTGTGTGTAGTAAAAGGGCGCTTTGTAGTTTGGAGAGTTTGCCACCTGCTCTGAACTTCTCCTACTACACGGAGACAAGCCGTTACTGGTTAGAAAAATAAATAAAAATCCCAATATGTTTTAATAGTCTTTTAATAGAGGCTAGAGTTGACCTCATCAGTTGCTGCTGCTCCTGAGTTTCTCTGGCCAAAGACCTGTTCATAACAGCCCTCAGCCTGTTGCTTCTTTTCAAGCTGCAGTGAAAGATTCAGCATATGCCCAGCCAGGCCCCGCAGCAGAAAAATGGAGTTTGGGGAAGTGAGTTTTATCACATTTGTGCAGAGCTGTAGGCAAGTAATTACCGCCGATTTTACTTGTGCCTTTGCTTGGCCAGGTCCAATCCCTTTCAACTCACCAGATCAGCAGAAAAACTCATTGTGGCCAAGTTCGTAGACAGCACAATAGGCAGGTTTTTCAGGTGGAAAACCTGAAATTGAATAGGTTTCCTTGTATAGTTCTTTTCTGACCGTAGAAAGTCAAAATAGTCCCGGAGACAGTCACAGGGTCGAGACAAGGGCAGGATGATGAGACGAAAGGACTCATCTCGGCCCCATCGGGCTGTGTGTGAGGCTAAACCTGAAGTGCTGATCATGGCAGTGCAGTGAAATAAGCTGTGCAGGGAAAGGTCACTGCTGTCAAGAGCAGTCATGTGATACAACTTGTCCAAATCAAAATCCAGAGAATGAGAGTACAAAAGAAAGAAGGTATAGTTTGTATTTGGGAATGTGAGAAAGAATACAGTGGATGGAAAAAATGGAATAGGTGATTGGGGAACGTATAATGAGCAAATGCAAAAATGATCTTACGGTCCGCCACCTGCTTGTCTCTATCACAGATATGTCATTGCTTTGCCTAGAATGTTCCACAGTATGCCATGTAGCATTTTTTCACATCTCTTGAGACAAAACACCAACGGGCCAAGTTACAGGTTTGATCTGCGCCAAGACGTGCGCTCTCGCAGTAAGAATGCCTGTTTTTCATGGTATTTTCTTAAGCAATAAAAAGCACAATGTCAGCGTCATGTGGAATGTGGAAGGCAAAGCATTATCATCTCCATTGAGACGAGCTGGTGGCAGAGCCTTCACCAGAAAGGTTAAATAGTGCACATTCTCTAAGTTTAAATCAATGCTGACCGTTTTGGAAATAGGAACTATGGTTTGTAACTGTTTTAGGTATTGTATAAATCTGTATTGAAGTTATGTCTGGACTGTGACTCTTAGCCAGGGCAACCTTAAAAAAGATCAGTCATATTTTCTGAAGGTTAAACTAAACTAAAGGATGTTGCTTAGAGTACTAGAGACATGTATTGTCCTCTGCAACTGCAAATAAAACCACTGCAATTTCCTTCTTCAGATATTGCCAAATTTTCGGATGATGGGAGAAACTGGAATGAGAACATACAAACTCCACACTGAAATCTCTCCTTTGACCAGATAAATGAACAGAATGGAGATTTTGGCAGTTAAAATATGTTAATTGACTGAACACTCATTCTATTTCTTATGTGTTTCCCAGAACAGAAGTACCAGGTTTACTCTTTACTTCTTTCTGTCGGAATGTTTCATGCATGATTCAAACAAATACTATGCAGTCTAATCCAGTCAAAACAGTAAGACCTTGGAGTCAGATTTATAGAGCTATTCCATTATTTTTTTCTTCAGCATATTTGATTGTGTTTTTCTTTGAGTGCAGAGCCTAGTGATGGAAGACATATTGAGAGTATGCAGATGTAGCAGGAGGAGGTCAGAGGCTGTCAGTAGAGTAATTACGTTGGAGTGATTTGGACTAATAGGATGTGGGCCTCTGCTCCGGGTCAGCTCCTGTAGGACAGTCATGATCATTAAAGACTCTGATAGGCTTCTAAAACAGACTCAACCTCCACCTTTATCCACACATCACTGCCAGTATTGAAGAACTATAGTGACAATATATTGGCATAGCTTTAATAATATTGTAGTATCAGGAAAGGACAAAAGTAACTACAAATTACAAATCATATCTTAATTTGAACAAATACAAATCTGTATATTTGTATTTCATTTGACACAAATATAATGCTATCTATGCAACTGTATTCATTTAAAAAAGCGGTATGCACGGTAATATTATCATTAGGTGACATTCCATTGAAAAAAATGACAGTTTAAACAATAATTCAACAAAATATTAATGAAGGAGCTGCCCAGCCCACATGACACTATTGACCGTGAGTAAAGAAAGAAAGATGTCCATGGAACCAACAATATCAAAACATAGGAAAGCACAACTTATTCATGTTATCTCTGGATAAAAAAGTATTTTGCCTTAATGTCCAGGCCTTCTCTACAAAGGTTGACACACAAATAACCAGAACATAATTTCACCTTCCGGCCGCCAAAACAAATCAGGATTTTGGATCATGTTATACAAATGAGCCCTTAAATCATTTTACAATGGACAGTAAAACATGAAATGGAATTCATTCTTCACCAAACATAAGTCACATACAGTACTGGTATATAAGATCATATATATATCCCCCTCTATCGCCGCCCTAGGGATGAACCTGTGTACTCCAATGACATATCTCAGCCCTGCTTTGGACTGTATTACATTCTGGAGCAACCCCCAAACTCTCGCAGAATAAAACAGCACAGACCCAACCATTGAGTGGTGCAGTTAAGTAAATGTGTCGAAGCTTAAATCAGGACAGACCTTCATCTTACTGACTACAGCTCCAAGTGCCCTCCCAGCAGACTCTGATAACACTCTTCTGAAAAAATCATATTCTCTTGAAAAACAAAACCAAGACACTTTCCGGCCGCAGAATACAGCAACAGTGTTTGTCCAAAGCAAAATTCATATTTGCTCTGATGTACAAAAGACTTTCTAAAATGTACTATTTGTGTTTTATCACAATTCATGGCAAGTCTCCACTTGGTACACCAGTTATTCATAATGTTCAGCATTTTCTGTCGTTTCTTTTCTTCCTCTGCCATCAAAACAATGTTGTCAGCGTACAACACCATACTAAGAATCAGACCATCAGTATCTATACCCAAATTATATCCCATGAGCTAAATTATTCACATAAATTGCAAATAAAGTTGGTGAAAGAACAGCTCAATAAATTCATGCTAAATGGAGTAGGAATCCAGCCTGTTCTTAAATCATTAGCGCACAGGCTAATGGCGCCTTGTACGAGGCTTTAATACATTCATAGAAGTGACCATCAATGCCACACATCAATAACTTATATTCCAGAAGGTTTCTGTTTATCCAATCAAAAGCTTTTTTAAATCAACATAGCAGCCATGCTCTCACAGCTGAGGACAGAACATAGATGTGCTCGATACACGTTTTTCTGCTTTTTGTTCAATTCCATTAATTCTCAGATGATTGTTTAGAATGCCAGAGAACACTTTGCAGAAAAAAAGCTGTATTATTATTCCTAAAATCTTAGCTATGGATTTTTGTCCCTTTACAGTATGGTTGCTTGGTAACAGTTGCAGAATTACCTCTATTGTAAGCTATTGTGTCCGAAGTAATTTCCCTTGCAGATCAATAAAGTTTGTCTTAGTCCATCTTCACTGGGACAAATTGGCCGAGGACTCGCTGCAAGAAATGTTATTGCACCTTTAAATTATGAATTATGTGCCCCCATAGTATGAAAAAAAACCTAAATCTACGGGAAACACAGGTGGATTTAGTCTCTTACAGTCTGTTCTCTATCGTACATCCTCGTAGTGCTTTAGCGAACCTTGTCCTCTCTCTTCTCTTTGTGTTGCCTCTCATGCCACCGGCTGTTGAATTATTGATGGGATGTTGAGTTGGTGAAATTCCCACTGCCTCCTGGTTGTTTGTCGGACTACGATTGTTTTGCTCTCCGTGTTGTCGGAGTCGTGCGCGAGACTCGGCGCGGCAGCGTTTGTCTTTGAATATATGTTGATGCATCTTTAATCAGCGAGCCATTATTCAGCAAGTGTTTGGATGCGGGGAAACACACGGGAAAACATACACGCGAGCACGCCTGGTGTAAATATGTGCATGAATCTAAAAACAAGACAGCTTTTCCATGGAAACAAGAAGAAGGTGATTCCATTATGTGTGGCATATTGGCAATACAGATTCAGATACAGAGAGAGAGAATTGGCCTTACAAGAAGTGATTTATCAGAGTACTGCCAATCATACATCCTGGGGACAGCAGGCTACCCCCATTACTGACCTCAAATCCCCCCATTTGACCTGCATCCCTTGATCCCTTGACCAGTAAACCAAAAGTCTTATGATGCCGTCAGATACACCGCTTTGCTTTAATTTGCCAAAAAGCTTTCGGTGGTTCACTGAGTCGAACGCTTTGTATGTGTCTATAAAGCCCATTAACAGGATTACGTTTTCTTAAAGACAACTGTGCAGTCACCTTTTGTCCATAAATGCATAAATCGGTCCCCAGCCTGGATTTGAAACCGAACTGCGTATCTGATGTGCCGACGTACAGTCCCAGGTGATCAAGCGATTATTTCTCCAGGACTGTAGAGATCACACTCGCCGACACTACTGGTGATCCAGACTTTGCCAGTTTTGTCCTTAATGACAGGCACCAAGGTAACAGACAGAAGAGAATCAGGCAGCGGAGTTACATAGCGGATCGTACAGAAGTGCAAAAGAACATAAAACATTCCTGTCAGAAATCATCACTGTGAGAGAGAATCGCCTGTTGATCGTCCGGAGCACAACATCGCCTCTCAGTCCCTCTCGTGTCCTGAAAATTAATCAACGCCTCGATGGTCTTTTATGGAGTTTAACTATATCATCTTCAGCTGCTTCGCTCCATAATTACACTGCAGAACTTTTAATTAACATATTGAAGGAAGTAACTTTTCTAAAGCTGTCACGATACTGCAGTCCAAAGTCCAGTCCATTGTCGCAGAGGCGAGACGGCGGCGGGTGTTCCTATAAAGCATCAGCCCCACTGGTGATTAGGCTGTCCTTGTAGCAGTGATGTGTTTGAAGCAGAAAAATGTGAACTGGATAATTAGTGTCATTTAGAAAAAGGCTGAGAATACGACATTACCATCACAGGCAATTAAAGCTCTCGCTGCTTTAGAGTTTCTGAATGATCTGGAGAGAGAAAGAGGTCATTGTCCTGATATAACTTTCCCTGCATTGTTATTCAAAGTGCCTTTTTAACATGCTCCAGTCGAGGATCTGAAAATGATGGCTTTGAATAGAACATACTTTCCCCAGACGATTACAACAGAAGGAATAGTATTGTAGAAAGGGATGTTTTATAGTAGCGAGTCCAAGACAAAATTCCTTTGAGTCAAAATAAAGACTTTTTGAATCGTGCACATGATTTCAAAATATGGCCACAACTTCAATCAATGGAAAACACTTTATAAGGATTTCACGGCTCCAGAAGTGTTAAAAAGTAAATGTTCCCACAGTGTTATTCTAGGGCGGAGGATAGGGATGACCTTCTCGTAATAGCGTATTGAATTGTCATGTTTCTTGCTGCAGAAACCTCAGGGACCATTTTCATCTTCAGTTTCCCTATAGCTGACAAAACGTTTAACAAGCAATTCCAACCGATCATCAAAATGCTTACGTACGCGTCAATGAAGGAACACAGCAGTGACAATGACACAGAACAACAATATAAGCATTTTTCATGAGCTACAGTCTGAAAAGACCAGTTCCTCTCAAATATTGTTAACAAATCTGTCTTAATGAGTAAATATAATGAATGAGCCATCTCACCTCACAAGTGTGGCATGTTAAGTGGCAGTTTTGGCAGGTCTTTGATCGTCAGAAAACCAGTTAATATCTGATGTGACCGCCACAATGTTCACCAAAGTTGCTGGATATTGGCGTGAATTGGAACCAGATCATCCCAAACATGCTCCATGGCTGACATGTAGTGGACACGTCGTACCAGAAGCTCGTGTTCCTGCATGATAAGCCATGTTGAAGGATCTGTACACACTTCACTCAAGCTGAAACCATCGCAGTTCTTGCACGGCCAGCACACTCACCCAGCATGTCACCCATGTTTGTTTTAAGGTGAAAAGGGTCAGAGAACAAAAAAATATATATACAACGTTTCAGAGTGTTTCCTGGTTTGATGAAGGACTTAAATGGTTCTTTTAACAAACCCTTTCATGATTACAATGACTCCTTTACAAGTGTATGATTAACTGTTTTGGTCAGTGTTGGTCCAATTGTGTTGATTTCTTACCCACTCTTTTTACCTTATTATTTCTCTCCAAAATAATCCGCCCTGACAAAATATGTTATGCCGAAAGCAGAAACCCTGTCGTGTTTTGCCTCCTATGTTCCTTTGACGGAGCACTCTCATTTCAGAGTTTTAGGTTCTGTTGGCTCCTAATCCCTCACTCGGCTGTTTATTTACATGTTTGAGAAATCCTGCCTTTTTCTCTGAATCTTGACAGCAAGCGGAAAAGTCACCTTACAGTATTTACCTGCATGTACAGCTAAATAAAAATTACAATGTTAACAATCTAAAATTAAAGGTTGGAGTATAGTCTTTGATGAAAACTGAAAATGCTGAAAAAGACAAAATATTTAAAACTAACTTTGTCCCATTGTCCCAATCTCCCATACAAGGGTTTAAGATGATGCTTAATCGCACACATGTTGGACTTATGCCATTGCAATAACATCACCTGCACTCAATTGTTTTAATATTTAAGACTTAAAAAAACAATGAAGAACAAAAGACAGCAGGTGTGGACCCCTCGCACCTTGACACAGGTAAGAAAGTGTAACAATAAACAGCAATAAACAGGAGGGGGTTGGGAAAGCTTGTTGTTATTCAGAGTCCACCCATGTTTGAACAAAATGTCCACATAACTTTAATAACCCTATAAAAGTGTATTTGAAATGCCAGTGTTCTGGAGAAAGAGTGGTGATGGAGACGGTCGTCATAAATGCAGTGGGCGGCACTAAACAAGTCATTAGACGTATTAAAGAGCGACCGGGCCTGTGCTTGTCTGAACTGGTGGCACCATTAAGCCGATTATATGCAGCGCTTTAGAGAAAGGTTTATTAATGCTAATGAAGCTGCCCGGATTATAAAGGCGTTTTATGCTCAATATTCGACTTTGTTATTCTGGGCCAGAGAAAAAACATGATGCAGACACAAGTGATGAATCAACTTATACAGTTCATGCCCCTTTGTGAGGATCTCAGTCATCAAAGTAGAGAAACTACGAAAAATGTGGTTTGCATCTTGTGTTCTGACCACACTGTATCAATAAGTGCTGGAATTAAACTGTATTTATCTCAATTTGAATATATTTTCACGATTCTTCAGAGATTTCCAGTGAAAAGAGCATAACATTTTATTTTTCTCTTCTTTTAAAATAAGAAAAAGACACATTTTCTCACTTGAAAGGAGAAAAAATGCTAAGTTGAAATGAGAAAGAAATTTGAATTTGAATAAATGGCTCAAATCTAGTGAGCATTTACTTAAATCACAATAAAAGTCTTATCTTCAAGCAATATTTAAGATAGTTTTCCAGTGATTCAAAGTAGTAGTTGAGCTTAATTCATATTTAAAGCAATTTATCAAACTTTTTTTGGGCTGAACAACTAAAAAACTGTATAAAGTAGGAATTACAAACATGTTTTCCGTTCTGCTGTAGGTGCAAATTTAGCGGATGTATATGTTTGACATAAAACTGCAAATTAGAAACAAATGTATTCGTTCAGATTCATATACTGACCATTATTTGGGTCAAAACAAAGCTTTGAGAAACATTAGGAAACTTATATTAAAGCGATCAATACAGTGGTGTTACAGGCTCCTTTTTCTCTTCACTTTAATTAAAGAAAAGAAGCTGTGAAGACGCAGAGCTGGTCCTGAGGCGGCAGACACTTTAACACATTTGTACAAAGAGAGTGGGTTAATCAGACTCTGCCTGCACTCTACATTACCCTTCAGCAATAAACTACTTTGACACACATTGCTGATTTTCCAAATGATAAAATATTGAGATAATAATCATCTTCAAATGCTTAAAGAAATTGAACACCATCAAATCACAGAGAGATATCAACCAGGACCGCCAGCCTTTACCCACTTTTTAGAAAGCGCAGTAAATTTTCCTGAACCGTGTCCAAAAGTAATTTAGGGGACAACACTGTCTCGCTCGGATCAGCGCTGTAGTGATAAAACCACACAGGCAGAAGAGACAGAGAACTTTGCCCAAAGGGGTTTAAAACAGACTTTTTCCAAGACTTTATTGCATGAATAAAATGAAGTAGCTTTCATTTATTTAACATAATTTTCCGAGTGAACAATGGCGGTCTTGGATGCAGAAGGTAGAAATTCAAATCCCTGGATTAAAAAACTTGGGCCAGCTCAGATTTGAGAATCACAAACGGCATCTGCTGTAAAAAAACAAAAACAAAAATCACTATGTTTTCTCTCACACACAGTAGAACCGAACTGTAGAACCAGTGATTTTCTTTTAACGTTTCGAGCCATGGATTTCGTCAAAATGGTGAAATATATGTGGATGAAAAGCCATCTTAAATCGGGTGTGTCTGGCTACATGCAGCAATACTGTGAGTGACAGCCCACAAGTAAGCCTGTCATCATAAAAATATATACAAACAAAATGTGTTGCATAAAGTATGTGAAATGACAGTATCGAATTCATACCTGCAAAGCTATTTACATTTTAGTATTCACTGAGTTTTTTCCAGCAACATTTTTATAAAACACATTTAAAATTACGTTACAGGGTTTGTAGTGTTTAAAGCCAATAAATCTTATGTAACAGCTGAAATCAAGCACATAATCTATAACTGATAACATGCAGTCGAGCTCAAAAAATTCAAGAAATTAAGGTTATTAAGACTGATACTGTATATAGAGAAGTTTCCTCAACATATACATATTTTTAATTACGTTATTAAGTCCACTATACAAGCCAGAACAAATTCCTTGTACATAACATGAATTTAGGAGTACTATGAATAATTTTGGTCATAACAGCATTGTGTGTACCAGTATTCATGACTTCTCCTCATACTTTATATTTCTCCAGATATTCAAGATCGGGGGAATTGGAGAGAGGAGATTATTCCATTTTGGTCCGCGTGACCTGAGCCGGCTTTAGATCGAAACCTCAGAGGAAACATATCATGACTTTTAAGAGCTTTAAAACCACGTTACCATGTTCACATACTCCATGCATGTCTGAGTAATCTTTATTCTCCTGCATTCAATACGCCATTGCTCAAAACATTCCCATTGTACTTACTTTGTTGCTTACTGCACATACTCCTGCTGCTTGCTGTTATTGTGAATCACCCATAAGCGTTGACATAGAGGCAGGCGGGAATCAATATTGTAATTTAAAACCTCCAAAATAAAAGAATTAGGATCCACGGGTGTCACAGCAACAGTAGACAAAAGGCTAATATGTCATCTGTAATTTACTTTCCGCAATCAATACATGCCGCACTGTAACGTCAACGCAACCGGAAATTCAAATTACGACATAAAATATATGTCCAAACTTCCTGTACAACTTCTGCATCCTACTGCACTCACTACACAAATGTTTCACTGACTTGCACTTGTATTGCCTTAGCAACAGGTGTGTAGCGTACCAACTTTTTCAGCTGTGGAGTATAATTACATAATGAGCATCCATAAATTGTGCTGATAATATTAGCAGGGGATAAAACAACGCTCGATATCACCTGACTGACTCCTGTATTGCTTATCCTGCCTCCCACCTTCATTCTGTATCGTCTCTGGCATGTGGTCCCTCTTTCTCATCCTCATTAGTACGCAGGGCCCTGGTTTCTTGTTTGCACACTCCACTGTTCGCACTAAATGAGAAAATTAATGAGCTGAGGTCGAGCCGGCGGGAACGATGCAACCTTCGGTGCTGCAGTCCTCCTCTGCCCCTCTCGCCCCTCTCGCCCCTCTGCTCTGCTCGCTCCATCCCTCTTCCATTGTCTCCGATGCCGCGCTTATCGGACGGCGGCCCTTTCATTTAACTTTGCTGCAGGTGCTGTTGGGTCTTAACTAAATAAGGAGGATGGTAAACAAGGTTTGAACTGTAATCTCATCTAAAAAGTTAGAAAAAGTACAAGAAACAGGAAAAAGGTACTAACTAGAATCTAGAGTTTGAAATGGTAAACTTTTTATATTATCTATGGGAGCAATGATGGGTTTAGCCGCTAATCTACAACTCTATTATTTGCAAGAAACAATAAACTATTTCACATGTGCCATTATCAATATAAAGGCTTTAGTCATCGATGTAAGGTCATATAATGCTTTCTTAGTAATATGGATATAAAATAATTGAATCAAACCAATCTTCTTTCTGGTTTGGCAAAAAACATACTGTTATGCAGCCATTGTGTTCAACATAACGATCTGTTTTGTTACCAATTATAAAATGTCTATTTTGTGGATCGAAGGTAGTTTATCTGGGGTTTGCCAAAGGAGTTTTCTAAGCATGATACTCAAGCCTTTCTAAAGGTAAAGTAGGTGCAAAACACATGGAATTAATAGAAAACCCTATCACTTGTATGTTGTAAAACTAGAAGTACAGTAGTAGTAAAGTAGCTGTTCTTCTCTCTAGCTCATCAATAAACAAATCAATACTCCTGGCATTGGCGCGCGCTCAGGGCAATCAAGGCAAGCAGTGATTGACCAATACAATTTAAAATGACTGTGTGTTACAACTATATGTAAATTGGTCCAAAATATATTCAAATTAGCCTGTTTACCCCTCACTTCTGCTGCTGAAGCTTGCCTGAAGTCACAGTGCATTTTAGTGCAGTACAGCAGGAAGCTTGGTTCTTCTTCTCTCACAGCGGCTCAGTCTGTGGCCGTGTTCAGAAGCCCGTTCCTGCTCCGTTTTCTAACATGAGCTTTTAGAACCAGAGCGGACAGCAGCTTCTTTTAGAGATCTGCACATGCTCTGAGGACCACACGGCCTCAAACCCATGGATCTGTGCTCTAACCTGAATAAACCTGTGGGAATCAAAGATATTTACAGGTTCTGCCCTAACTGAGCATGTGCACTAAATATTGATGACCACCCTGAGTCTGCTTGCCCATCCTTAAAAGTCACAGCACGCTACTAAAAGATACATAATTAAAGACTTTCAAAGTACTTTACTTTCAAAATGGGCCTCTGAAGTTTTTACTTTTTAACATTACATTTCGAGTCCATTCCTTCTCTCTTTGTCCCTTTCAACTATCGACAGACTTATTAAGGGATTTCAAACCAAACAATTCCTTTTGCATGCTCCTCCCGGCTGCAGACGCTTTCATTCTAGTTCTTTGGGTTCCTCTACCTCCAAAAACAGATGGTTTAGTAGTTGGACACTTAGTTAGCACTTAGTTACAATTGTTTTCTGAGGTCAAAACTCAGACCGTTTTCAGAGTTTATGTGTTCGAGTTGTCAAGTCAGAAACACGGCGAGCAAAACATTACAGTAACGACTCAAAGAAGTAATAAAAACTAGGAACATAATCAAATTACCCAAAATGTGGACTCATTGAGTTCATTTATTAACACGGACAATACTGTTACATTCCCAAGTATTTTGCTGACATTGGCTCTGTGTAGACTTAAGCAGCATCAGCATAACAGTGCGTTTATTATTGCTGAAGCTCGACAGATTCACAGACAGCGATGGACACAAGAGAGCAACTAAAGGACCATCAATATTTTCAGCTCATCAGTTTTTATATTTTCACCAAAAGCAGGGCACAGACGTGATGGATTTACTAAATTCGGTTCTGAAAAAGTTTCCGAGGAGACTGGAACGCACCTTCCGTTTGATCGGATTCAGTTGTACAACTTGTGTATAAAGACCAAAAAAACACTTAATTTCTTATGTTTATTCCCAATCTCAGCCTCTTCTTGTCAGATTTATGTCCACCCTGTTTAGTTTGGGATTCTATGAGTGACAGAAATCCTCTCTCGATCCTCGCCTGCTTTAACACAACTGCTATTTCACACCATGAGAATATTATAAGTCTTCTCAGCACAGCCCGGTCTAAAAGCCTCACTTGATATTACTGCCCGTCTGTATTTTCTGACCAGTCTCTGAACTAATCTCCATTTGCCGTCAACGTCAAACTTTTTTTTTAACCGTGAAGCTTTCAGCACCGTCATATCAGGTTTCCATGACAACACGTCTCAGTGAATACAGCATGGTGCCCCGTCGCTCACTCATTACATGCATTAAAGGCTACAGTTGGAAGGAGCGTGCCACTGCAAAACATTACACTTAGGTAGAGACAGAAAATATATCTAAAGGGTCAAGAATGTAGAAAAATTACATAAATGTAGTGTTCTTGGTTGAGTCCTGATTCAGTCTTAATTTAGTTTTGTTTTCATTATTTAAGTCCTGGTTTTGGCTTAGCTATATATATATATATATATATATATATATATATATATATATATATATATATATATATATATATATATATGTATATATATATGTATATATGTGTATATATATATATATATATATATATATGTGTATGTATGTTTTTTTTTCTGCTAGTCTGTTTTGTTCCAAGCTCATTATAGTTGCCGTAATTGGAAATAATTAGATATGGTACTTGGAAGTAATCACTGCTCTAGATCGCGGACAATTGTTTTATAATGAAGCACACAACCATTAAATCTGAAGTGGTCATAAAACTATTAAAATTGTTTCTTAATTGACCCATATTTGCTGGAGCTATTCCATCCATTATTATCCACTTTATCCAGGGCCGGGCCGGAGAGGCAGCAGTCTTCCCTTTCATCGGCTCTTCTGGGAGGCTCCTGAGGCGTTCCCAGGCCACATAGAGACATAGTTCCTCCAGCATGTCCTGAGTCTTCCCTGGGAGAGCCATGTGGACTAGTGGCTCTACTCCGAGCTCCTCCTGTGTGACAGGACAGCTCACACCATCTCTAAGGGAGTGCTTAGCCACCCTGCGAGGGACACTCATTTTGACAGCGTTACCCAAAGCACATGATCGTAGGTGAAGGTAGGATCGTAGATTGACATGTAAGTCGAGATGCTTTGTCTTTCAACTCCACAACAGTACGATAGAGAGAAGCATCACTGCAGACGCTGTCAATCTCACGCTCCATCATTCGCTTACTCCTAAACAAGCTAATTATTCTGCCCTCGCTAGACGCCTGTCTAGTTCGGCAGATAGAGAACAGTCTTGACTTGAAATGAAGACACTTTGTAATGACTTTGGGCCATGATTATTGCTCCATTGCTCCAAGTTCAATAATAGTTTTTGTAAAAAAGCTTATGCTCCCTTAAACTCCGAGGAAGATACTTTGTGCATTAAAACAACACGAGCTGCAACTTCTGCTTACTGGTGACACAGCAAAACATGGCCGCTGCCTAACTTCCTCTACAAAAGCAATGTGCGGAAAAACATGCGCCCTCTAGTGGACGGAGTTACACACAGTCTTACTGGGACAGCACACTCCCCGCCTGGTATAACATATTATACCACACTATTACACTTGACTACGCAGCAACAGAATCACATCTGAAATTGGTCTCAAATAAACTTTAGCAGTACCCTGTCTAGAAACTTTGACTTCAACTTTACGAACGTTATTATCTTGGCTGGGTAAGGTTTTGACTACAAGGGCGAGAGGCCAGTCCATCCTTTTGGCTTGTGAATCCTTAAGTAGTACAACATCTCCAACTTGTAGATTGTCTTTTTCAGTGTTCCATTTCCTTCGTGGCTGTAGTGTTGATAGATAGTCCATTTTCCATCGTTTCCAGAATGCATCTGCTAATCCCTGAACTCTTTTCCAGTGTTTGTTGGACAGGTCATGCATGTCAAAGTCCACTGCAGGAGGGGCAAGAGAGTCCGTTTTTTGGGTTAAGAGCATAGAAGGGGAGAGGACAGCAGGAGATTCTGGGTCTGAAGATATTGGCACTAGTGGTCTGGAGTTCATAATAGCAGTGACTTCTGCCATTAGAGTAGTAAGCATTTCATGTGTCAAGGAAGTCATGCCTGTTTTGAGCAGAAGAGCATCTAGAACACGCCTTGCAATGCCAATCATCCTCTCCCACACTCCACCCATATGAGAAGAGTGGGGAGGGTTAAATGACCATGTGCACTTGTTGTCCTGCAAATACGTTTTTAGATTTGAATCATCCGAGTTGAGGTTGAGCTCTTTTCATGCACCCATGAAGTTTGTTCCTCTGTCTGATCGGAGCATTTTGACTGGTCCTCTTATTGCAGTGAAACGTCTGAGCGCATTAATAAAGCTTGCTGTTGTCATGGATTCGATTATTTCTATATGCACCGCTCTAGTGCTGAGACAAGAAAACATGAGTGCCCATCTTTTACTTTCAGCATGACCTCCTCTTGTTTTGCGGGAGGTCACAGTCCATGGGCCGAAAACATCTAATCCTACATGTGTAAAAGGCGGTTCGGGGGTCAGTCTGTCAGAAGGCAACTGGGACATTTGTTGTGTTTCTTGTTTGCCTCTTAACTTTTTACATGTGACACATTTGTGTATGACACTTGACACAAGTCTTTTACTTCCGATGAGCCATATTCCTGCTGATCTAACTGCACCTTCAGAAAAATGGCGCCCCTGGTGGGCAACTTGTTCGTGGTAATGTCTTATCAACAGAATGGCAACATGGCTCTTTGGAATGATGAGTGGGTGTTTTTCTTCAAAACTCAGTTCGGATGAGGATATGCGCCCACCTACTCTGATTAGTCCATCTTTGTCAAGAAATGGAGCTAACTTTTTGAGTGAACTTTGTTTTGGGAGTTGTTCCTTTTTTGAGATGCATTGCAGTTCTTTTGCAAAACAGTCTTGTTGCAAGGCTTTTAGGATCACTATTGTCGCCTGCACACTGACATCCCTGTCGTTTATGTCATTTTGTGGACTTGACATATTTTTTGCCTTTTTGATAAGACTGGAAACGGCACGGACTGCGGATTTCCAGGTGGAGAATCTCTCAAATCTGATTGCCCCTAGTTTGTCTTTTTTGACGTTTGTACTCATTGTGGTGACTACTGGACGGATCTCCATGTCTGCGTTAGGTTGCACCAAGTCAAAACTTGCCTGCGTCGAGTGGTTGTCGAAAGGCTTTACCAGAAGTGCAGGTCCAGAAAACCAGTTTGTGTCTTTGAGAGCAGCGGCGTTGACTGGACGGGTCCCATGGTCTGCTGGGTTTTCCTCAGTACAGATATAGTGCCACTGGTTTGGGTGAGAAGACTTTCTGATTCTTGTAATCCTGTTGGACACATAAACATAGAAACGCCGTGAAGTGTTATGAATGTAGCCTAACACAATTCTGCTGTCTGTATGGAATGTTACTTGGTCAATGTCAATGTCTGCTTCATCTCTAATAAAGTCTGCCATTTCAACAGCTAGCACTGCAGCACACAGTTCAAGACGTGGGATAGTGTGCGCTGGGCGAGGTGCAAGTTTGGATTTCCCCATGATAAAGCCTACATGACAGTCACCGTTTTCAAGTAAGCTACTGCAGCGATGGCGGTGTTTGACGCATCTGAAAAGACGCACAGTTCTCTATATTGAGTTTGAGTGGACAGCGAAACAGGAACGTACGGTCTGGGAATTTGCAACTGTTCCAAGTCTTTGATTGAGTCTCTCCACATTTTCCACTGCTCTTGTTTTTCAGCTGGAAGCTCTGCATCCCACTCGTACTGTTCAGTTGTCAGTTCTCTCATCATGTGCTTTCCTCCAAGTGTAACTGGTGCAGCGAAACCAAGGGGGTCAAAGAGACTGTTAACTGTAGAGAGTATACCTCTTTTTGTTATGGGTTTTTCTTCTTGAGATACACGGAATGTGAAACAGTCTGACTCTAGGTTCCACGAGAGACCCAGACTTCTTTGTAGAGGCAACGGGTCAGCGCTGAAATCCAAATCTTTTAAATCTTTGGCTCTGTCTGATGGCGGGAACGCTTGCATGACATCATTGCTGTTAGATGCCACCTTGTGTAGCCTGATGTTGGATTCGGAAAGCATTTTTTGTGAAGTTTGCAGGGTTGTTATAGCCGTTTCTGCAGTGGGGAATGATGCAAGGCCATCATCAACGTAGAAGTTGCGGAGGATGAACTCTTTTGCTCTTGGCGAGGAGTTTGTAGCTTCCAGGGCGGCACGACGGAGACAGTATATGGCTATGGCTGGCGAGGGACTGTTCCCGAACACATGCACTGTCATCCTAAATTCTCTGATGGGTTTTTGTGGGTTATTATCTTCGAACCACAAAAAACGTAAAAAGTCACGGTGTTTCTCACTAACTGTAAAACAGTAAAACATCTGTTGAACATCGGCTGTGATAGCGACTGGTTCTTTGCGAAAGCGGGTTAAAACACCCAGAAGAGTATTGTTCATGTCAGGTCCGCTGAGAAGTGTGTCATTTAGCGAGACACCTTCGTATTTGGAGCTGGAATCAAAAACTACTCTAATCTGATCCAACTTTTGTGGATGATACACACCAAACATGGGCAGGTACCAGCACTCCTGGTCTTCTTTTAGGGGAGGGGCTGGCTCCGCTTGACCTGCATCAAACATTTTTTGCATAAAGTCAATGAAATGTTCCTTCATTGTTGGTTTTTAGGCTAGTGTGTATCGTAGAGACTGAAGTCTTTTTAGAGCCTGTGGTTTGTTGTTTTGAAGGTGGCAACGTGGAGAACGAAAAGGCAAGGGAGCGACCCAAGTGTTGTCATCATCTTTGTACACGTGTTTGTCTAACGTCTCCAAGAAACATTTGTCTTCGATCGAGAGTGCAGGTTTGTCGTCATCCTGTGTTCTCTGAAATACCTCACTGCCAATTATGTCTGCTTCTGGTTCAAAGGGGTACATAGAGGCATTGAGGTTCACCGGAGGAGTTGTGTCTTTTGGACCCTCTTTTACATTAAAAACATTCTCACATGGGCTGAAAAGAGTGGCACGTCCACTTTGAAGAATGTGAGTCCTGTAAACATTGATGTCTTTTGTTTTGTGCTTTTTGTCGAGACAAACCTCTCCCACAATGACCCATCCGAGATCAAGACGTTGAGCATAGGGTTCGTTGCGTAGCCCGTTGCACTGTTCGCGAACCTTCTGTAATTGAAGAACGTCTCTGCCGAGGAGAAGGAGGATGTCTGCATTTTTGTCAACAGCAGGTACCTTGTCTGCAACTGCTGTCAGATGAGAATATTGAATGGCTACCTCTGGAGATGGGATTTCTGATCTGTCATCAGGTATCATGTCGCATTCTAAAAGAGCAGGAAGGGAGACTTGTACTGAGCTGTCAAGCGATTCAATAACAAAGTTGTTAGCAAGCCTTCCTGTGACTTCCATGACACCTGCACAAGTTTTAAGTGTGTATGGTTCTAACAGTCCAACAATATTGAATGTGTTGAAGAATTCAGATTTTGCTAACGAGCGGTTGCTTTGCTCATCAAGGACTACATACATTCTGACTGCTCTGTTTGGCTGGCCAGCAGGGAAGACTTTTGCTAAGCAGATTTTAGAGCATGATCTTGGACTGAATGAATTTCCACATACCTCAGTACATTTAGATGTCACATCAACAGCACCTGTTTCCTTTTGTTCCCCGCCATGATCTTCAGTGGCAGCAGGGCTCTCTGGTTTTAGTGGAATGGGTTCTGGATGCAGTGCTGTGGGATGGTTTTCACTACCGCACTCTATACATTTTACTGGTTTGGTACAGGTTTTGGCAATGTGATGAACTGAGGCACAACACCTAAAGCAAATGTAATTGTCCTTTATTATGTTTTTTCTTTCAGCTAAAGACTTGCTTCTGAAAAGCCTACATTTTCTTAACGGGTGAGGCTTGTGGTGAATAGGACACTCCTTTTCTGGATCGGGGTTGTCTTTGTCGGTTACCCTTTGGTTTGATCCTATTGCGTGAGACACATCAGTTTTTCTGACTGAGACTGGGGTTTGATATTTTGGTTTAAATGTCTTTTCTGTTTTTATATTCATCGTATTGGAGCCTGTAACACAAGCAAAGCTAGGGTCATTACGAGTCTTAGCTTCTTCATTGATGAAGTGCACGAAGAATGAGAAAGGGGGATATGAGACACACCTTTCTTTTTTGTACTTTGAAGCTACTGTGACCCACCTCTCCTGTAGATGGTAGGGTAGTTTGGATAAGATGGGGTTAACTCCATGTGCTGTGTCCAGATGGGAGAGCCCGGGTAGGAAGCCATTTAACTTAGCACCTTCAAGTTCTGTCAAAATGTCTCCCAGCTCTCTTAGACGCTGGTTTTCTCTGCTTGACATTTTTGAGAAATCTTCTATTTTCTTTAGTAGGGCGTATTCTATGATTTCTGGTGCCCCAAAACAATCTTCTAACCTCTGCCACACCATGTGAAGGCCTGTTTTAGGGTTGGCTATGTAAGCGGCTCTGATGCGTTGGGCTTGTGCAGCGAACTGAGGACCAAGCCATTTGGCAAGCAGGTCTAACTCTTCTTGAGGTGACAAATTCAGTTCTTGTACTGCACTTTGAAAAGAGGATTTCCAAACCCAGTAATTCTCTGGTTGGTCATCAAACTTGAGCAAACCTGAGCTGACCATTTCCCTTCTCATGAGATACTTTGCTAACCCTGTATTGTCACTGGGAATATAATTGTGTCTAAGCTCATTAGACTGAGAAAAGTGGGCTGGGTTACCACTGACCGGTTTTGATGGGTAGTGATTGTAGTCCATATTGTACTGTAGTGGACTTGCACTGACTTGTGGCAGTGGTTGAAATCTTTGGCTTATTGAGTGATCACTTAACTCACTGTAATGATTTGTTTCATTGTTCTTTCTGGTGGGTGGCGGCAGAGGTTTGGTTTTGCTGGAAACATATCTGTCAGGTGTTTCCATCTCTTTACGTATTTCCGCTTGTTGTTGCACATAGTCCTTTGTCCTCTGCTCCGGGTCGAGGGGTGGCATGGCACCTAGTTGGGGCTGTTGTTGGTCTACATCTTCCTGGACAGACGATTCCCACGCTTGAGCCTCAGCTACAGCTGCTGCAACCTCCTTTTGTGACTTGAGTAGGTGCAGATCCGCGTCGAGTTCAGCTTTCTTTTTAAGCTGTTCTGCTTGTTCTTTTAAGATTTCAGCTTCTTTTTGCACATATAACAGTTGTGCCTTAGCAGCCTCTGCTTTTGCCCGTGCCCTGGCAGCGGCGACGGATGAAGTGGTGCTTGCTCTGGTCCATCTTGACCGGGTGTCCATAGTTTCTTCCAATGCCTGGTCTTGAGGAGTAGCCATGGTAGATGCGGTGGTATCTTCGTGATGGAACTTGTTAGGATGAATGCTTTTTTACTATTCTGCACTCGCTAGACGCCTGTCTAGTTCGGCAGATAGAGAACAGTCTTGACTTGAAATGAAGACACTTTGTAATGACTTTGGGCCATGTTTATTGCTCCATTGCTCCAAGTTCAATAATAGTTTTTGTAAAAAAGCATATGCTCCCTTAAACTCCGAGGAAGATACTTTGTGCATTAAAACAACACGAGCTGCAACTTCTGCTTACTGGTGACACAGCAAAACGTGGCCGCTGCCTAACTTCCTCTACAAAAGCAATGTGCGGAAAAACATGCGCCCTCTAGTGGACGGAGTTACACACAGTCTTACTGGGACAGCACACTAATTTTGTTGTACATTTTGCCTACAATTTATTTTCCCCACTCAACAAGACCAACAAAAAATATATATTCATACGTTTTATTGTATTCAATGATACGTTTAATGATCCTGCCCAACAAGCAAAGGAAATAACAAACCTTTTTTGGGGAAATATAACGTGAAATTGTAAGTGTTATTGTTCTGTCAGAGAGAAGCGATCCAGAGACACTTGCACTTGTGGCTGGACCGCGAGTGCAGTTTAATCAGCATCCAAAATAAATAATGCCCACCATGGTTTCCCTGGCTCCGCAAATAGCCGACAGAAATCAAATCAGCTGATATATGCACGATGAGAGGCCTATCCGTTATGAATGTGAGGGATGATATAGGCGAGTGTGAGGTATTTATCACTGATGAGGTGGAACGAGCGAAACTATACTGCAAAACCCCTGCAGGGCAAATATGGGCAGAGGCAGAATATGTACTTCAGATCAAATGTATCGGAAGAAATAAATGTATAAAACTATAATAAAACATTAATACGTGTATTGTACATAAACAGTAGGCAATGTGTAAAAAGCAGAAGTAAATGTTGCAATAAAATGACTCTTAAAGGTGCCATAACATGCTTTTTTTCACGTTTCGTAGTCTATCCTAAGTGTATTATATAATTGATAATAATAAGGGTTGTGCAACACCCTTAACATAATCGTTAAGAAATATCACCCAGACCTTGTGAGGGGGGATAATGACGCGTGCTTGCCCTTATGACGCGGTCTTGCCCCACCGCCCGTTAGTTTGGAGATTCGAGGAAAGGAGATAGTCTGTAATATAGCTAAAAACTGCGGGAATCAATCAAAAAAACACTCTGGGTACATATATGAAGCACAAATAGCAATGTAAGAAGGTTAAAAGCTCTGAAAAGTCGATTTAGCATGTTATGGGACCTTTAACAAGTTAGTGTGAAAGAGTAAATGTCACTATAAATCTACCGGCTTGTAAAAAGTGTGCTTGAGCTAATATGTCAAGAAGATCCATCTTGAACACACATTATTCAATTCTTGATTTTGCTTCTCAAACTTATTATCATGAAACGCAAAGACTTTTGTCTGCGCGAGTCGGGGCCTAAGGGACAAAAGGTGCTGCAGAAGCTCCGTGTGTAAATAATAAATGCAGTTCAGGGAGTTAAACTCACACAGCAGAGAGGTGTCGACAAGTGAAGCGAGAGTGTGAAAAGAAGCAGCCAGTGCCCTTTACCAAGTCCCAAAGTCTGCCAAATGTGTATGACTCATGAACAATACCTAAATGTGTTTTTAGTAAGTATGTGTGGAGATAGAACGATGACATTTCCCCCCCAAAAAACTGTAAAAACCCTGAGTGAAAGTCAATTAAAGAAGAACCTAAATTTTGTTAATGTATTTTTTTATTTGCATCAGAAAGTTTATTTTTCATACATTTCACAGCCGAAGGACACACTATTTGCAAGTGCAGCTCCAGTTTAGCAGAGCTTAGTGGTAGAAGAACAAGTAAGAGGAGTAATAGCTCTTTCCATTAGGTTTTATAGAGCTGTAAATGTCCTCTTCTCGGAGATTGGCAAAGAGTCTTATTACGTTAATTAACTATACTGCAATGATAAGCTGGATTTGACTCTAGTGTGAGCTTACTTTGTATTCACTTTTGATAAACATAGCTGCCAAATAATGGTTCAATAATCAATTGACTGCAGGTTTGCAAGTGGATTTCCCAAAGCAAAGCAAAGGTCATGATTTTGTTCAATTTAGAGCTTTATTCATGTTTTGGTCCTACTTTGGTTAGGGAAGAAAAATACATGCCTAAAGAAAAATCATGGCATCTGTTGAAGCATTTAAAAGTGAAACAGTTTGTATGAAGCTAAAAATAATTATTAATTACATTAAATACAGTAATTATTTGTTTCACTCAAGGGATGGTAGAATAACCAAAATATTGTCTTAACAATAAATGTCTGACAATAATATATAACAGCTTTAAATAGGAGTATTATTTTTTTTTAAGAGTATGAAAGATTTTTTATAAACATTTTTCAAGTTATTATACTTCTGTAGCTAATTTGTTTCTGTACCTAATCTGTGTTCCAAGGTTATCTTATCTCATCTCATCTTATCTTATCTTATTAATAATATTGTGGGCAAAAAAGGGGGAACTACGTAGACCATGATCCTTTGCTCCATTTCAGTTTAGACAACAGGATGAAACAAAGGCTTGTCAAGGCATTTCAAAAGGAAAATTAGTGTCTACGCACAATATTGCAATTCATGCGTTTCAGGCAAATGATTCCCTCCTGATTTGAAGGATTTTGTGAGGATCTTTACCTATTCAAAAGATAAAATAGTTTGATTTTAATTGTGCTATTGCTATATCAACAGAGGACCAAATCCTTCAAATCAGGAGGAATTCTTTTGCCTGAAACCCATGAACATATCGCAGTCTGTGCAGCTGTGTGAACTGTGTGGGCTGAGCAAAAGTGACATGATTATTCTACAGACAGACAGTTTGAGGCTGTAATTTGTATTTACAACTTAACCATACATATTTTCATGAATATGAAATCATATTTTTCATGTAACTGTTATCTCTTGATCAAGAATATGCTAAATGTATTCTATGCACACATACAGACAAATATACACACATTAAAGACAGTTGACTTTAGATCTCTTAAAAAGGGAGCAGAATATAAATGAATATGTAATAATAATGATGTACAAATGAAACAAATCTCAACATTGGGGACTTGGTTGATGAAAATACAACATAAAAAGCTAATTTCAAAAAGAAATTATTTAGATATGAACAACCAAAAATAACATGCTCGTTTGACTTTAATTCTCTCATTTCAAGGCATATTCAGGCCTATTATTACCTAAACTGCCCTTGACTCGACAAGAAAACCTCTGTCCTCATTAATAATAGAAAAGTGAACTAGAATGAAAAGGAACAGCACTTATTCAAACAGAACATCCCCATAATACAATGTGTGTGGATGATCATTTCACTAGGATAATAGCAAGGTTTGTTGTCTGATTGTTGACCTCCTGCGATATGAAGCCCACAGTGCCGTAGTAACTTATTTTCTGCCAAAGCTGTGTAGAAAATGTAAAAATATATTTTGTTACCTGTGAGTCAGCCCGCATTGCAGATTTCGACTGGGCAGTTTTCATAAAGCATTTCAGGATAAGTTTAGGGACAGCTGTGGCGATTGCATCAGAAACAGGCTTAAAAACAGAAGGCAAATTATGTCTTGTGAACTGAGATTTGGGCTTTAAATCACTGCTGAAAATTGTGATGTGAATATTTTTGAAAAACAAGGCAAATACTGAAATTGGAAATGTAACTAAATATCACTGAAGTTGGAAATGTAACATGCACTCACTCTTTTTCTATTCGATAAGACTGATAAAGTCACCACAAAACACTCAAGGACAAGTCAATATTAGAATAATTAGGAATGGTTGATAAATCACCCATCCCCACTGAATGTAAAAATGTGAAAACAGCATGATTTTCAGGTAAAAGCTTTGTAAGAAAAATGTACTTCTAGCAACATATATAAACACTAACAACTACAATTATAACTATTTCTTACTGTTGAAATAATTGAACCCACTCTCAGGAGAATATGGTCAGAAGTTTCCGAAATCATAAAAACTGCTCAGGTTGTCTGCAGTACAACTTAAACGTCCCATAAAAATTGTAGTTAAAGAAAAAAAGCTTAAAGGTCCCATATCATGCTATTTGTCCCTTTTCATAGTCTACTCTAAGGGCATATTTGATAATAATATGTGTTGTACAACACCCATAACATCATAGTTAATAGCAAATATCACCAACATCTTGGACCCCGCTCACAAACCTGGAAATGCAGTGTGTTACAGGTACAGAGTGCTTCCTGGAGGCTGGGCTGAAACAGTGTGCTTCATGCTGCATAACTCACCCGGAGTGAGTTACGCAGGGTAGCCCCCGTCCATCTGCTCATCCAAGGAGAAGGAGAGAGACTTTTCTCTAGCTAAAGACTGCAGGAATCAATCAAAAAAACACTTTGGGCACATATATGAGGTACCAATAGCACTGTAAGAAGGCTAAAAGCTCTGAAAAGTCGATTTTGCATGATATGGGACTAAGTGCATCAGTGCAAGGATAGAAGTCGTGACAGTTTTAAAACATCTTTAAATTGTCTCTGAAATGTGCCTTGTACGTGTTCCTCCGAATGACTGATTGACTGGCACGACAACGATCGGTTCAGGGCTGACGAGGAGAAGAGCGTTTCGAAATACATGGAGTTCTAAAAGATTCTGCAAAGTTTTCTAAGGTTTTCTTTTCACAGGTGCTTGAGATGTTACCTGGTTTGACTGCTTATCAACTGTATAGTTCTGTGACAAATATTGAAGTGGTGTAATAAAAGTTGGGGCGCCGAGCGGTGGATTTTGCGAGCAGGTAACAGACTGAGCAAACAGCGTGATCCCGGAGTTTGTAAACAAAAGATAAGTCTGCAATTTCCGTTCGGGGTAGATTCATTTCTTAGGCCATATCTTAACTGACATTTTCAATCAATAGTTTCCCACCACCTGCTCCAACCTCCATCGCCGATAAATAACAAGGCAACAGAACGCTTTCCCCCCAAAAATGTCTGATAAAAATTCACTGTCCACCCACAGGTTTGTGAGACTGTTTCGAGAAAAGACTGAGTGAAGTGGTAAAGCTTTTGAGGAAATTAAATCCTCCAGCAAAGCAAAGTAAAAAGAGAGGTTGTCCTTTTATGTATTATTCATTAAGCAATTTTCTTTCACTGCGCCGCGCTTTGAGAGATGCTGACAGTGTGCGTTCCCAATACAATAAGAAAAACAAGAAATAACAGCGTGCACCAAACGTCACAAAAAATGTAGCACTTAAGTTCAATGCAAGGGCTTCGACTGACAAGAACGCAGCTGATACTATTATTGTAAGAGTTCAATTTGCTGTGAAAATGATGATAAATCTTGGCTTTCAACTGATTCACTATTCATCTTGTCCAATGAAGCTTAACAAAACCTAATAAAATAACCTGAGGACTTTGTAATCCTTGCTGCAAATCCAGTCACAAAAATATAATGTTTTAAATAGTTGTAAATCATAGTTGGAAGAATATTTATTTGGGGTTCAATGTTGTGTACTTTCCTTTGCACTAGTGGGTATTTTTAGATTTTTTTGGCAATGTGATACAATTAGTGTTTCATTCAGCTTTGCATTTGTTGCAGCTTTCTTTGTTCATTTAGTTATAATATATTACATATTTAGAAAAGGGTTTATTGGAAATATTCTGCTTTAAGGTTACTGCAAGTTGTTTCAAAATCATTGTGATTTTTTTTATACTGTACTTCAAAATGTGTTATTGTGACAGGCATGAAAGCATTTTTATGTTTATATTTTTTATTATTTAGCCTGTGAATTTTGTTTACTGACAATGGCGATAAACCTGATGTTTTCTGACAATTTCCTAAATAATTAGCAGTGTTGTGCACAAAAACATCCAAGGGTGATGGAAATGTGGGATTGTCACCAAAGTAATTGACAGGTCAGAGCAAAATTGTATAGGTTTTGAATGTGAAATGTACTCAAAAAGTCGTTCAAAACAGGAATATGACAAAAGACAGACATTAACATAATCCTTGAATTAAATTCGCAAATTGTGTATTATTCAGTTGGTGTGAGAACTTCAATGGATAGAAAATGTTTTTGACTGCAGGTGTTTTGGTCCCACTTATTCGACAGATGTTTACAAAGTACATAGCCAAAAAAAAAAAAAAAGAGATTGATGGAAGTGACATAAAGTAAATGGACCCAAACCTGAGGTACAGACTACACCAGGAGAGCAATGAGGCACATTTTATGGACTGATACTTTCCATTATACAGCAGTTCAAGTATACACAACAGCATAAAGGTTAAAAGTTGCTGCTACTTTTTACCTCTATGACGCACCAACCAGGCTGTGTATGTACTGCTGAAACATACAACTAAAAGGATTAGAACAGATTAGAAATGATTGTGCTCATTTATTACCATTATGGCTAAAACATTAGCGCAAACCAATCTGTACAACTATACTTTTGCACAAATATACAACGATAAAGATCATAACACAAACTAAATGTCCCAGTGTATACATTTATTCATATTATAATGATTTGTGAATTATGTTATTTCAATATAAGATACAGTGGTCATCTTTAAAAAGTAACTTTAAGGGAATGGAGGAACTGCATATGGATGGGAGTGAATGAACAATGTGGTGGAGAATGTGGGAGTCTTTGCCGTTTCAGCACCATGGACAGCGACAGCATCTTAAGTTTCCTTGGCATATGCTGTAACTTTCATTTCAGACTGTACAACGTAGAGTGTCCCGCTCTCATGCCATTTCATTGTTAGCCATAGATTTTCTTATGCCATCCATAGCTTGGATTAGCGTGTTTGTTTGGTATAATTAAAGTAAACTTTGTATCCATACCACTACACACTATGAGCCAAAAGACTGGCTTACATTTATTTATTTTTTTGACGAAAACAGAAACATTATTTATGAATGCAAGTAAACACTAAATTTTACATTATAAGTAAGGTTACAGATTTACAAAATGTACATTTATGCTCGACAGCTGTTCAAAAATATACACATTGAAACACATCAAGTCAGTGCATAAAAACATATAATTTAATTAACAATGCAGGACAACAATGGCTATCCAACTGCTTCATTAACATTCAGCAGTTGAAACAATGCTTTTGAAAAAAGCTGCTGTGAAAAACTGCTGACTAATGTTTTATCGCCGACAATTTATGCCTGCTGTTTCTGTCTGCTTTTTGCCTCTTTTTTTGTAAAGTTTAAAGTGAAAGTGGCTTTATAGTACACGCTGTGCACCCAAACATCCTGTCTCATATGTCTGGGTTGTGTCTAATTACTGGACAAGCCTCTCCCTAATTACAGCTACAGTGCATAGTCTGCCTCCAGCCCACCTTTCAGCTGTGGTAAATTCAGAGCAGAGCGAGTGTATTTCCATTTCGATCGACGACAAGACGAGCTAATATCAAGGCACAGTCTGGCAGAGTGAGGTGAATGAAAATAAGACATAAAAGGTGCAGTAAAAGTTAATGGGGCGAGGATGTGGCTTAGTGCTTGGTCTGAGGTCCAGCTGAGGCCAAGGGGAGTCTGCGGTCTGTAAGATTATACGTATCGTGTCCGCGAGCAGCTCCAGACCCAGAAGGTGTTATCAAGGCCGCCTGGCACAACGCCTTAGACACGTCTTTCAAAACACTGCATTCCTGTGGTCCTCGTGTGCTCGGGTTTCTGTGACGAGAAGCTGGCCTTCTGACTTGTTTGTATTCATGTGCTCGGGAAGTCGGGAATTTGATGTCACCAACAGAGAAGTCTAATAATAGAGCAAACCAGTAAGATGTGTTGTGTTGTTTGTCTTGGAAAACATCCTGCTATTTTTACTTTAGCCATTTATACTTTGTTTTATAGGTCATTAATTGAAAATAGCGTTGTTTCTTGCGCTAGTCTCCAAGCAGCAGATCATGTGTGGACGTCGTGCAGCAGCTTTTAAACCGAAACCTTGATTTGTTTTTTTACGACTTGTACAGGAAGTACGATCACATTAGTCCTGTTCACAGGTCACTGCACTGGCTCCTGTGGCTCAGAGACTTTAAAGCTGCTCTGCTTGTGTACAAGTCTCTCCATGGCCTAGCACCAAAGTACATCTTGGGCATGTTAGTGCCATATGAACCATCTTGGACTCTGAGGACCTCAGGGATCGGCCTCCTGCTGGTGCCAGAGTCAGGACTAAACATGGACCGGCCTCCTGCTGGTGCCCAGAGTCAGGACTAAACATGGACCGGCCTCCTGCTGGTGCCCAGAGTCAGGACTAAACATGGACCGGCCTCCTGCTGGTGCCAGAGTCAGGACTAAACATGGACCGGCCTCCTGCTGGTGCCAGAGTCAGGACTAAACATGGACCGGCCTCCTGCTGGTGCCAGAGTCAGGACAAAACATGGGGAATCTGTGATTCAGTTTTATGCAGCTAAAATCTGGAACAGTCTTCCTGAAGATGTGAGACAGGCTTCTACTCTGACAAAAAGCTAAAAACAGTTTTGTTTAGCTGTGCATATGACTGAAAGGATTTTTCTTTGCAATCTTCTCTTTTATGACTTAAATTGTTTTTAATTAGTTAATTTTATTGTATTTCCGTTTCTGTAATTTCTTTGTGATTTTAATGCATTTTTCCTGTGTGAAGCACTTTGAATTGCCTTGTGTATGAAATGTGCTCTACAAATAAACTTGCCTTGCCTTGTATGAGCGTGCATTTTTTCCCGGGAAATGAAAAATGCCTGAGTCTACTTCCAGGATGATGTCATGAATGCAAATATCCTTTGATTTGCCATCCGAGCAGGTAATTGGATGACATAATTGTGGTGTGTGTCGCATTAGTACATTTAAGATGAAACAAAACTGTTGAGTTTGTAGGGGAACCGAACTAACCAGAGGAAACCCACCAAGACAATGGAAGGAACATGCAAAGAGTGCACAGAAAGCCCAACACCGCCCAGAAGTGGAACATAGACTACTAGCCATCAGAAAGCGGGTAAGTCACTGACTGTGGAGACCTTGGAAAAGTAAAGCTTGTAGTGAAGAGGTGGCGATAAAAGTCTCAGGCTCAGGTTGGGTGCTACGATGCCACTGGTGCTAATTGGCAAATAGACTGATCCTAATCTCTCCTCTGATAGCCGTTTTCCTTTTGGCATGTTGACACGGCGGCACAAAGCCGATGAGATAACCGCCGGGGCGATTCAAATGTCCGCGATCGATAAGGCTTTACGCGGCAGCCTTAATTCACATTTCCTCCGATTTCCACGTCTCCGGCAGCCGAGCGGAGACGCGAAAGAAACACGAAGAGTGGCAGGCGGATGAGACAGCTGCCGAGAGGGGCTCCCCACGGTGAGCTGAAGGAAGTCGTCCCGGGGAGGGGTCTGTTTCAAACACCACTGTACTTGAAACATCACAGCATGACTAGAGAGCAGCCTTCAAACTATGAAGCTGACACCATTTTATATTCTCTCAACAAGTCTATTTTCATCTTTGACAAAAAACAAAAACAAGCAAAAAGACGGTGGTAATGTGGCAACCCGTCTCTCAAAAGCTGAAGTCTTCCGCTGGCTCTCAGCTCCAGCATGTGAACTTTTTAATGTGTCAAAAAAAAAAAAAAAAAGGAGCTTTGAATGGTAAAAGCAAAGCACAATTTTCTGGCAAGCGATACATCATCAGTGTGTTGATGACATAAAAACCACCAAGAACTATAAATATTCTCTGCAAAACCAATTAACTTTGTGCACATATCATATCATACTATACACTGCTAATTAGTTATGCAAGTCTCCTTATGAGTGGCTGTCTGAGTATGTCTCTGCGTCAATTAGGTGAGCCGCTTCGAAGCGTGAGGAAACAAAGAAAGATTCTGTTATCGATGCACACATTTGACGGTAAAATAGCTAAAATAGGAACTGAACAATATTTCTCAAGAACTTTGAAGTATCCAAGCTTTTAAGATTTGCAAGTTCTGACAGTTCATATTACACACTTTCATATCGACTGTGATTAATCTCGCAGCGCCACTGTATGCCCCCCCCCCCCAAAAAAAGAACAATGTCCTCACAAAGATAACTCAATAAATGTAAGAGTGTGTACATGTTATTCATTGAGACCCAGGAGCAGAATTTAGAAATAGATTCAAGGTTGTCAATGTGGCCTTGGATGAAACATGAGCGTCACCAAAGACATGAGAGCTACAAGTATGAAAAAAATTATATAATAATAACTACTTCCAGGATCATGTCAGTCATTCACAAGAAAATTTACTTGGATTAGTTTTATAACAGGAAAAAAATATATAATTGTAGTAAAGGGGTGGCAATAAGTTCAAATAATAATAATCACAAATTTCTTATAGAGCCTAAAATCATAATTTATATGCTCAGTTTACTGCCTTTGAATCACTCTATGAAAATAACCACCAAGTAACTTATTGTTTATGAAAACCAAAGAACGACAAAGATATTAAAACTATTTAATGCTCTAAAACCGCAACTCGGTTTGTGTCTAAGTCTCATACGTTACATCTCTAAAACTGCGTTCCCACTAGTGAAATTTCCGGATTAGAGCCTCTCCACTCGCCCCGGCCGAGAAGCGAAATCGGCCCCGGTTTTGCCCCGGTTTCGCTCCGGAGCGAGCGGGACCAGCCAGGAGCGAGACCGGCAATTGAGTGTTCGTTAGGCGGCGGAGTGTAATTGCCCAATCGGCCCCAGTCTCGCTCCTGAGTGTAAACGCACAGTCAATGGATCCGGTCTAAAGATGGCCGCCAACTGAGCCGGATCAGTTTAGTCCGGACTAAACTGGTCAAGTGTGAACGCAACTTAAGTCATATAACAGAGCTTCAGTGGTTAGAAGGAAAAGAGCGTTGTGTGACTGCCAGAGAAGGTGAGTGTGGGAGAGCTGCTGCTGGAGACGGCGGGGTTAAAGAGGAGATCAAACAATCTAAATAAATGAACAAATGCACAAAATGTAAATTTCATCCATAAATCATGAATTGATTAAATAAGTCATGGTTACACAGCAGTCATAAAGCATTGTATTGAAATGTTATTCATCTTCATACCATAATTGTTTGTCCCAGGCAGTTGCTTCCTTAAGGTTCTCAATCTTTTTTTTATCTATTTATTTTTCCTTAATGGAGCAAAATGTGTTTTACTGAACATAGAGCACTGAACACATGCAGTAGTGAACACATACAGTAGTGAACACGTACAGTAGTGAACACGTACAGTACTGAACACGTACAGTACTGAACACATGCAGTACTGAACACATGCAGTAGTGAACACGTACAGTACTGAACACGTACAGTAGTGAACACGTACAGTAGTGAACACGTACAGTACTGAACACGTACAGTACTGAACACATGCAGTACTGAACACATACAGTAGTGAACACGTACAGTACTGAACACGTACAGTACTGAACACATGCAGTAGTGAACACGTACAGTACTGAACACGTACAGTAGTGAACACGTACAGTAGTGAACACGTACAGTACTGAACACGTACAGTACTGAACACATGCAGTACTGAACACATACAGTAGTGAACACGTACAGTAGTGAACACGTACAGTACTGAACACGTACAGTACTGAACACATGCAGTAGTGAATACGTACAGTACTGAACACGTACAGTACTGAACATGTACAGTAGTGAACACATGCAGTACTGAACATGTGCAGTAGTGAACACGTACAGTACTGAACACGTACAGTAGTGAACACGTACAGTACTGAACACGTACAGTACTGAACACGTACAGTACTGAACATGTACAGTAGTGAACACATGCAGTACTGAACATGTGCAGTAGTGAACACGTACAGTACTGAACACGTACAGTAGTGAACACGTACAGTACTGAACACGTACAGTACTGAACACGTACAGTACTGAACATGTACAGTAGTGAACACATGCAGTACTGAACATGTGCAGTAGTGAACACGTACAGTACTGAACACGTACAGTAGTGAACACGTACAGTACTGAACACGTACAGTACTGAACACATACAGCATAGAATCACCACATACAAAATCTCTCCAAATCTATAGATTGGCACAGGGTTTAATCCCATTTCAACGTTTCTACCATCACTTTTCCCACAAATACACTCAGAATAGAACAAATTTCAAGTTCACTCTTAAATGAAATGTATTTGTCATGATTTCACCAAACAAACACTACACTACTAACAACACACTGCTAATGCCAGGGACATGCAATTTCCTGCCTCCCCTGTCTCCATTATCAGTAGTAATGAACCGTGGTGAGTTGTGGTGGGCGCATTTCTTAATGTTTCTATCTATCTTGGGACTGAAAGTCTGAAGTGTGGTCTAAGAGCGTGCGGACGAGGTGACTCACAACAAATAACTGTCATCTCAAAGTAAAATATGAAATGCCCAATAAATAGATGTGCCGTCCGCCTGAAAGATAAGGATAAGTAATAAATGTTTAAAGGGAGACTCAAGGGACACGCCGCTTTTGGTGTGAGGCCAACTTCACTCGTGACAGACTTTTCCTAGAAGATTACTTTGGAAATAGCAACTTCCTTTTTACATTACATCAGTGACCTCAATAAAGGACCTCTGTTCCTCTCACTTTCTCAAAACTCCACATCAACTTTTCTGACGTGCACTACTGATTTGAGATCTCTGTATATTTCAGTGACACCGTGTTAACAGGATGTCTAGAAAAACAGATTAAAAAGTAGACGCACAAGCAAGTTTTATTGTTACTTTTATTGTGTACAAGTCTCTCCATGGCCTAGCACCAAAGTACATCTTGGATATGTTAGAGCCATATGAACCATCTCGGACTCTGAGGACCTCAGGGACCGGCCTCCTGCTGGTGCCAGAGTCAGGACTAAACATGGACCGGCCTCCTGCTGGTGCCAGAGTCAGGACTAAACATGGACCGGCCTCCTGCTGGTGCCAGAGTCAGGACTAAATATGGACCGGCCTCCTGCTGGTGCCAGAGTCAGGACTAAACATGGACCGGCCTCCTGCTGGTGCCCAGAGTCAGGACTAAACATGGACCGGCCTCCTGCTGGTGCCAGAGTCAGGACTAAACATGGACCGGCCTCCTGCTGGTGCCAGAGTCAGGACTAAACATGGACTGGCCTCCTGCTGGTGCCAGAGTCAGGACTAAACATGGACCGGCCTCCTGCTGGTGCCAGAGTCAGGACTAAACATGGACCGGCCTCCTGCTGGTGCCAGAGTCAGGACTAAACATGGGGAATCTGCGTTTCAGTTTTATGCAGCTAAAATCTGGAACAGTCTTCCTGAAGATGTGAGACAGGATTCTACTCTGACAATGTTCAAATCTAAGCTAAAAACAGTTTTGTTTAGCTGCGCATATGACTGAAAGGATTTTTTCTTTGCACTCTTCTCTTTTGTTTGTGATTTTATTAGTTTAGAAAATCAGTTGGATTGATAATTTTTAATTTAGTTAATTTTATTGTATTTCTGTTTCTGTAATTTCTTTGTGATTTGAATGCATTTTTCCTGCTGTGTGAAGCACTTTGAATTGCCTTGTGTATGAAATGTGCTCTACAAATAAACTTGCCTTGCCTTGCCTTATTGTATCAAGCTCGATGCACCAAGAGGGAGACCTAAAAAACAAGAATATTTCAAATGCAGATGATAAAAAGTAAAAGGTATGTTATTGGCAATCTATCATTTGACACGGACAGTATGAATAAAGGTTTTTGCATCAAAATCATTGCGCCGTTGTGTCCTTGAGCAAGGCAATTCACCCTATTTGCATGTATGAATGTGTTGATGTGTGTTTGGAGATAGCTGCAGAGGGTGTTGGTGCACATTGGTTGCCATGTCTCTGCTAACCAGCCCCAGGGCAGCTGTGATCAAGGATCCAAAAAGTATCCAAAAAAGCTCCAAATAAAAGCATTGCAATATCATCATCATTATTAGTATGTTTTTTTAAGCATGTTTTTGTTCAAATTAATATAACGTTTTAGGTTGAAATAATTATTTTCTACATGAACAAGCATACACAAATAAATCCATATGTCCACTCATTCATCACTGCTATTCGGAAGAACAAATAGACTAAAAGAGATTGCTTAGCCATAATGCATCTGTTAATATTTGTACAGGCTGTTGAAAACAGCACAGGTTTCACTGAGCACTGTTTCTATTTAGAGTCAATTTCAGACCATCTTCTGAAAACATATCCAGAAAGTCACGATTAGGGCAAGTGAATGTGTCGAAAATAAAGTTAGCCTTAACACAACTGATGGTTATAATGTACAGCTGGTTATAATTTTTACACAAATAATCTCATTTGTAATTCATCACTGTAATGTAGGACGTTTCGACTCTCATCCAAGAGTAATTGGATGTAATCTGTGGATCTAGTCCTAGGACTTGGATAATTATCCTACTCTGAGTAAGCCCCGCCCACTGGGCGGAGCCTCCTGATAATAGCCTACCCTGTGTATCTCTTTGTTTGCACTGTTAGTTTCCCCTGGAACAAATCTTCTTTGTTACACTAACAACACTGCAATGGCCCTGCCATGGCAATTCTATTGTTATATGATTGCAGCCCCCTCATCACTGATGAGTACCTTATTAGCATCTGACTGGCCCGAGCAGATACCGCCTTATGGCTTCAAAATACTATTGTATATTACGGGTAAATTGAAGCTTAAACCTCCATTTGTGTTTAAAAAGGGATTCTCTCTTTTTTTTTTTTTAACTCCTTTGTGAAACCATCTCTTATCCAGCTTAGAATCTTCACCTCTTCAAAAGAGTGGTTTGTGGCTTTAAAATGAAGATGCACGACACTCTGTAATCCTGAGGCACAGGATTACAGAGCGCATCTTTGCCAAAAACAATTGAACGTGAGACTGAATGAGTCTTTGGGAAAACAATACTCAAACAAATGCTGAGCCTAAATACAAACATAACGTGACTGGATTTCATTCAATTATTCTATGTTGATCTAAATCCAACTATTTATATTTTAAGATGATCTATTTACAATAATTTGTAAACTGTGACACTGGATTTTAGGATGAATCTATTCACGCCAATTGTAATATTGGATGAAAACGTGTCAGGGAGGGCATCTGGCGTCATCAACCAAGGGCCATTGAACAAAACTATTACAAAATGAACATCCAACAGATACTATACACGTCTTGTTGCATCATCCATGGCACTTAATGTGTTGTGCTAAAGCACGCCCCGATTCCCCTGAGGTTGTGCAGTTAAAAGCTTTCCTCTGTACAGTGCGTGTCCTTGAGATGAACCAGAACAGTCTCTTTTGCGGCGCTGCCCTCTGTGTGCTCGGGTCACACAATCACAGGCGTGTGTGGAGCTCTCCTGCAGGCTAACACACTGACCTGCTTCACATCGGCCAGGCAAATGTGGGCAAAAATAGAGACTTTTCTCCACAAAAATGCATCCCTTTATTTATTTATATTTACTACAGAGCACATTTTGTAAAGAAATGTTCACTACTACACTATACACAGCTAAAACCTAGACTGCTACATCGGTTGGCTGATATATTGGGCCGATATTTGCATCAGTAGCCCATAAAGACCAGAGTTATGGCTGATTTGTAGTACCGGTAAATGAAAATTCAGCCATCTCAGAATTCTACACAATCGGCAACAGCAAAAACACATACCGATCAATCTCTAAAATATACTGCACGTTTAAACTAGATTCTAAACCAAGGAAAAAAAAATATAAGCACAAAGACAGAAAATCACCATTTGAGTTGTGTGTTTTTGAAAGTATTCGTCACGAGAAGCTTCCAGCATTCACCAGAAACTTTTAATTGCCACATATAAAAGCTCTAAAGTAAAAATGATTAGCTTTTGCAGCGCTGTTTGACGTCTCGGTTATTTATTCTAAACAGCCTCACAGCGCAACATATCAGACCAGCATGTTAAATAAATGTATAAATGATAATGCATCCAGTTGGCACCCACAGTCTTGGGCATCTCTCCACATAAACTCAGGCTGAAGTGTCTTGGAGCCTGAAGGAGAAATTACACCATGCAGCGATTTGTCAGCGCGCTCCTGTAGTAAACTCCCTCCGATAAAATATTCATGAGAAATATAGGAGTGGAGCCCGGGACACAGGGATCGGCGGAGATCAGGACAGAGCCAAACACCAAATAAACAGGTTAAAAAGTGCTGAGGCAGACATCGCTTCGCGCCGCAGCAGATGGTTCAATATGCGGCTATATATCTGTTTACTTCAGTGGGCGTCTAAATATACTGTAAATTGCCAAATCGCATATGGGCCAGCGTTTAATGTCCACAAAGCAGGGTCAAGTGGATAAGCGTTTGTAAAAGTTGTTCAATTGCACAGTGAATAGTAGAACATTGCAGAAAGTGAATACATTGCGGTACTGTCAACGGAAAAAACGTCATAAGAAGCTGCTAGGTATTTTAAACTAGAATAATTGACTATATAAATCGTTGTTATATGACTGTACACACTCAAAACCTCAAACCAATCGACATGTTATAACAAAGACAGTGACGCAAATAAGATAATATCAATAGTATGTAAATATTCTCTATCTCTTCTTTCAGTCAGCAAACCATTATCAGGTTAAAAAGTATTCTAAAGAAATCTCAGTGCACTTAATTCATCTGAAATAATCATTATCTGATGCTCATGGTGTTCCATATTAAACATTAAAACAGACCAAAACAAACACTTAAAGTTAAGAGAGATAAGGCATTGTACATAATGTAAATAATGTAAAGTATTTCAGAACTACACGGTAAAGGTCTGAAATACTTCTAGTTTCCACAAAATTTTCATAATATTAAGAATAAGAAATTACCCTAAATTTAGTCAATCATAAAGAAATGTTTGAAAACTTTAGAAATGTTGGCAATAAACCAGTAGCACTATACAAAAAAGACTATACATTTTTATTCTTTGAAAGACTTATACTCAATACCGATGCGCACAGGTGTCCATACTGAATGGATTTTATTGAGAAAAAGTTTTTTTCTGTCATACGCTTTCTATTCACTACATCCAAGGCAGAAACCCAAGCACACTTGTCTCTCACTTCTCTCTCCTCTTCTTTGTACCTTTCTCTTCCGCTGCCTCTCTTAGGCCAGAGCAGAGTGAGACCATGCCTTTGTGTGGATGATGTGATAATTGCCTGTCATAGCTGTGCCTTGGGTGCAGAAGCAGAGGAGCAGAGCCTGAGCAGAACTGGAGGAGACGTGTTGCTGACTCAGAAAAGGCCTCGAGGCTCCGAGTTTTCGGTCACCTGCAACTTGTAGATACTTTGAAAGATACGCCAGTCAGTAAAATGCCCGATACTTCAATGTCTCGTTCTAAGGTGTCTTTGTGTCCTTTCCTTGGCTTTCGGCGGATACTTCTAAATAAGTAATGGAACAGATTCAATTGGCAAAGTAAATATTATCTTGATGACAATAGATGACACGTAGTGCATCTAAAATGAGCTAAAATGGGTCAGTTGTGTAAATGTTTATAGCGCAAACGTAAAGGCAACGCCAAAGTGCAGAACTATCACTTTACAGCCTCATCACATACCTATAAATACACAAAATAATAATAAGTCATTTGCACAGGTAAAATTCCTTTCAACCCATGACCACATAACTTATAGACATTTAAAAAAAGTACTTATCCATGGGAAGGTGGTCGACATTTGATGTGTATGTGTGCATTTACAAAAAACTATTCCGACACATTTCTTTCAAAAGCAGCATTCAATCTTTCAGCAAACTGAGCTGTGGTTTGTCGGTCGGATTGGACCACACAAGCCCGTGTTATCGCTGGATCAGCAGTTTATCCCTTGGACCAGCTTATAACCACTGCACACCAACAGAACTTCTCACAAGAGCTGCAGATTTAGGAATGCCCAGAACTAGTATTACAGTTCCAACTTTGAGATACTGACTTTTTTCATAGCTTGGCCGGCCAAGCTATAAAAAAAGTCAGTAAAGTCAGGTGTGACTTATACTCCAGTGCGACTTATGTATGTTTTTTTCTTCTCTATTATGCATTTTCTTTGGCTGGTGCAATTTATAATCCGGAAAATACGGTAAATTGTTCTGTTGCTGTTACAGTTAAAGCTGCCAATAAGGTGATTGAGCCAGCCAGGAATACACGCCTCTCGAAAACTTTACAAAGTGTAGTCTGGACGTCCGTTTTATCTCAGTTCAGATTTCAGATGGGCGTGACAGACGGGTGGATTAGCCAATCAGGGATACGCATGGTCCGTCTGTAGGAAAACAAACATGGCTGCTTACGAGGAAAAAAGAAAGGAACAAAAGGACAGAAAAACCTTACAGATTTTTTGCAGAATATAATGAGAGAAGCATAAAAATGTGATTTCGTTTTGATAAATAGATGATCAATGATCTTGTTTACCATGCATTACTATAATAAACCAACCTGGCTGCACGGCTCTGTCTGCGATTGACTTTAGAGCTTCTGTGTGTATTTATACAGAGAGAATAGAGGGATGATCTGATGTTATGCTTGATTTCTGCACCGTTCAATCAATCTACCAGAAAAAGATGACTCAAACAATCTTCTTCTGATATAAATCGAATAACATAGCCCTAGACAAAACAATGTAAAGCAATGTCTCCAGTCTGAGCAGGTTCGGACCTCTTCTCTTCTCTGTATCTCTCAGATAAATCTGTTCTGAGACTTCTCTCGCTTGTAATGATGCCGCTATCACTCATCCCATCTCTTCTTTCTTTTTCGTTTTGGCTGTCAGACTCCTGCTGTCAACTTAATGACACTCTCTTGTCTATCTTTCCCAATCTTTTCAAACCTTTTGGCCATTAGCAGAAGGCGTGGACTCAGCCCAAGCCGGAGGATATGGAAATGTTCTCGTTTAATTGTCTCTTTATGTCTTTCATTTTGTTACAGTTTGGCCTGAAGCCGACTTTCTATTTGACTATAATCTGTTTGAGGTGAGGGAGGGGGTGCTGGGGGGAACAATTATCAGCACTATTTGCATGAAAAAGACTGGAGTTATAAGCTTTTCCTTTTACACAGAGAGGTAAGAGATTAAATTGGGCTTTCTGTTCCATCGATTCACTGTGATAATGGCATACTGTCCTGAGAAAGCCATCCATCAAGCCCTGTGGCTGGTCAAATGTGAAAACGTATTACTTCAAAAAATGTCCATTGTGGGCGGATTCTGAAAATGATTTGCTTAAAATGTCTAACGCAGTAAGGCAATTAGTTCCGTATTTAAAAAAAAAAGGCCACTAGTCATATTGACCTACATCAAATTTGAGTCTCAAGGGTTTCCAAACATTTAAGGCCTGGACTCACAGAATAATCATGCCACCACAGTGACCCAGGACCCCGCAGTGAGATCACACCTGCGTGAATGTCAAGTACTGAAACGATCAATATGTATTTTTAAATAATTAATTGACCAGGGTTGCACGATTTCGGGGGGAAGTGCAATATGGGTGTCACGTAATGCAATATCAATATTCTAGCAGTATTTTGCTCCCACACAAACATGGGAATATATGATTTTATTCAATAATTCAGTTCCTATGAGTTTCAGTGTTGTCAAAAGTCCACTACCTCTATTCTAATCATTATCACTGTTTGTGTTGAGTAGATGCTAAACGGGGGAGAGGACTTCAGTGAGACGACTGGGGATGTGGTGCCATGACATGACTAGCACTTTCATAATATTTAATTTGACATAGTTAATTTCAAAGCATCGCCATCAGCGCTCTCCTTTTCTCCTTGGGAAGCAGAATCACAGGCAAAGGAAACTAATTAACATTTTAGTCCCTGTGATTACACTGGGCATTCTGGCCTTTCTTGCAGAAGCATTAGGGCCTGACCGATATGGATCTTGGGGTTCCGATTCAATACCAATATAAAATGAGGTTGGAGGTGCTGATAGCCAATATAACTGCCAATATATTTAGTCATGTAAAATAAATAGTTTATAGGGAGCTGATTATAAAAAGTGTGTCAGGCTCTATTCGTTCTAAATTAAGTTTATTTAGGGAACATTTATTGTAATTCTGCTTCTTAACAGTGAATTTTAAAGAATGAAAGATTGGTTGCACAACATTCTTTTTAATAGACTGAGTTAATTCATGAGCTTAAAGGTTTGTTTAGACAAATTAATGCAGGCGCACCACAGTAATTATATGCGTAAATTCCGACCATTTACACCGCTTTTCACGACTCATCACTTTACAGTAGCCAAAGACAGAACAGAGGCAATGTTTACAATGTTGTGGTAGCATTTCACGTGCTAAGCGCTAACTAAAGTTAACGAAAGAAAAGAAAATGGACACATTTCCAACACTCACCACTCAGACAGGCCACGTCAAATCACAACTCTTCACAAATAAGATTTATTTTTAATCCTGACTCCAAATGATTTATCAGTGAATATAATCCAGCATGTTTCTGACAACAGCAGTAGCAGCAGCGCGTGTGCTAATGTTAGCTGACCAGAATCCTCTCTCTTCTGCACACTGACACACTTTAATCAAAAATAAGTTAAATGTTGTGACCTGTGCTGAAGTTAACTTTTATTCTGGAGTTTGTAGCCGAGTTCAGAGTATTTATATCCAGCGCTGCCTTAGTCAGAGCCATGAACGGTCAGAGACACAAACAGGAGTGCCACTCTGGAGCTACATTCAGCTGCACTACAGCATCTCAGACACAACCAAACTACTGCACACGAACATGGAGCGGCGCTAAATATAGAGGCATTAATCTATCAGTAAATTGAATGAAATTGTTGTATTATAGAGAGTCTAAACTTTAAAAGAACGTAAAATATGCCCATGTGGCGAATATTTTTTTCGTACTTAGCTTGGGAACAGGGCAGATTTCTCAGCCAATCAGAAGGCGAGCAGCTTCTAGGTAGGCGTTGACCTCAAATCTGGTCTACTCCCATTGGCGGCCCAGATCACATGTGAGGTAATTTATCGTCTCGCGCAGTCGAGTTTCAGCTTTGTTGGCCCAGTGGTTAAAGATGCGCCCTTGAGACCCTGAGTTCGACTCCTGCTCCCACCTGTAATTTATAGTTTAAGTTAGTTTAATTCCCCTCGCTCTTGCTAATAGTAAAACATGATTTAAAGTTGATTGGTCTGATTGGTCAAAAGGAAAAACGAGCCCATGCATTCAACAAATGCATGATTAATACATAAAATAATTAGAAATGATCGCACTTTGGCCACACACTCCAAAATTGCGATGCAGACCTCCAGTTTGGAAACCACTGCACTAAAGAATCCAATAAATCATTAATTCCTTTATAAGCGAGTGAATTATAGCCTGGCTAACCAAAATTACATTCTCTAAAGATAAAAGATAAATCACTGTTGTTACAGCTTTGTTTGATTAGATTTTAAGAGACAAACAGGCACAGAGAGAACCAATCAGAGAGATGTTTTACCTTTTAATTTGGGTGAGACAGAGACAGAAGGATCATTTAACACTACAACAAAAACAAAACAAAAACTTTAAATGTTTAGAAATGCTAATTGCAGTGGTTTTGTCCTTCGACATCAGCAGTGACAGAAAAGTCAATGTGAAGTGTCAGCCATAATTTAAGACACTCAGGGTTAAGGTTATGTTGAATGTTCCTCCCTCACCTCCTCATCCTGACTGATCCGGAGGAAAGTAAACCTCTGAAGCAGGACTAAACTCAATATCTTGGTGTTTTTATTATTATCATTCTGTTCATAATCTGTTTCTGTACCTTATCTGTGTTGCAACACTGGAATTTCCCCCCGGTGGGACAAATAAAGGTTATCTTATCTTACAATGCCAGTTTGACTCACTAACGATATTTACATAATACAAAATGATAACTGCTTTTCCCACTGGATTTGGACGGCCTTCATATGAACTCACATTCTGTTTAATGATTGCTGTGGGCAAACTCCACTCCCAACCATTTGCCTTGTGAATAAAATATCCCGTCTTATTGAAGTCTTAAATCATAAATACATTTGGCACACTGACACTCACCATGCATTTTGTATCATTAAAGCTGATTATTAGAATCATTGTGACTTATAATTTTAAATCTTTGTAATATGATTAATGTAATTGTTTTCCCCTCTTAATCTGGGTAAATGTTCATAGAAACCTCTATGAGGGCGAAAAATAAATAGTTGGGCACAGGTTAAAACAATTATAAGTAACAGTCCCGTTTATTATAGTAAGATGGTACGACAACTAACATAAACATGTGTGCAAAAAGATCAAATTAAGTAGGGCTAAACAACCTGCAGAAAGAAGCGTCAATTCAAAACTATGACTCACTTAAAAAACTGATTTTTTGCAATACATATACAGTACAACAAACCATGAATGAAAACTGCCTTTTACAGTAGAAGACATTGCAGTTACAACCCAAAGGCGAGAAAAAGTGCACACAAATATTAACTTCACTGACTCATCTCTCGACCGCTGTAGCTCACAATCTCAAATATTAATAACCACTTGCACACACTGTTGGGGCAAAGGGGGCTTTGTGTAGCGTTTGAGCACTATAAAGCTAATAGTTTAGGGATAATGTCAAGAAAAGGGGGAGAAATTCATAGAAGCTGACTAAGGTGACTTTTTCTGTACCTTGAGGCTTTGGAGAGAGTAAACACTCAGTAATCACACTGGCACTTTGACCTTTTGACACGGGCCCTTCTCATGAATATTGCAGCTTTAGCACACACAAAGGGGCAATAACTGAGAAATATAGGAGAGGGTAAAGTGGTCTAGTGGATACATGATAACAGTGGACATTTAGTGAGGAGAATAATGAGCTTAATAAACTTAAATGTACCTTGAACATTGGCTCGATCACACAGGTTGGAGATTAAAGTGAGCGTGTATGTTGCAGCGGTTGGTAGGTTCCATGCAGTTGATGATGATGATGAGTACTCAAAAAATGCAGGATTATTTATTTTTTTATCTGCACATTGTCGTCATTGGTTTCAAAACTGCCTCCAAGTAGGGCTGGAACAATCGTTTTGCAATATAGTGTCACACGGTTTGTTGTATAACATTGGACTCTGTGTATGCAATACTTAAATATAATTTTCTTTTATAAACAAAAGCTACAGTGCTTCACAGCGCTGAAAATTATAGTGACATTAATTCTGCATCTGTTCCGGATGCCTCCTGAGCGCCTCCCTGGGGAGGTGTTCCGGGCACGTCCCACCGGGAAGAGGCCCTGAGGAAGACCCAGGACACGCTGGAGAGACTGTGTCTCTCTGCTGGCCTGGGAACGCCTCGGGATCCCCCCGGAGGAGTTGGAGGAAGTGTCTGGGGAGAGGGAAGTCTGGGAGTCCCTGGTTAGACTGCTGCCCCCGCGACCCGGAAAAAGCGGTAGAAAATGGATGGATGGATTAATTCTGCAAGACAGGAGAGAGTAACTAACTACTTGATCTGACAAACATTATGACATGACTAAATACTGTAAAATGAACTGTCAGTGGTTTTATGTTACATGTACATGTGTTTGTTACAGTTAAAGGCAAACTGATGTTGGCATCGAATTGTTCAGCAGCTTTGGTGTTTGTTTGTTTTTTAAATGGAAGAAAGCTTGAGTTACAACCCGAGCTAAGAATATTATGCATCTGCACTTTTACAAACGCCAGACTGAAACAGTTATTTTATCACTTTGGAAAATTTATATTTAAATTAATTTAGGGGAAAGTATTTCAGTTCCTAACCGTATTGAACCATAATAAGAAATAAAATAAAATAAAATAAAAAATAGTATGGGGAAAGTATCGTAAAACGTATTAATAACGAATCACAATATATTGTGTATCACAATAAAGTATATCAAAATTGCAATATGTATTGTATTGGGTATCGTGATTGTATCTTGACAAAAGCGTATCGTTCCAGCCCAACTGAGTTGTTAAACCCCAAAGCTGTCGATTTAACTCAGAGGAAACACTGCAAGAAAATTAACTTTGCTGTAGGATTAAGATTAGTTGCATTTAAATGAAAATGACAATTTCCTTCTACTGTAGCCACGTTTGCAATGAATCTAAACAGACATGTTAGATTTTTAAATGTGCAAAGTACATTATTATGGACTAAAATTCCACATTACTTTCAAAGAAGTAATTGTTACTGTAAAGAAATATTATGTAATGCAATGATTGATAACTATGTTACTAACCCAGGAAGACTAGCTTATTGCACTGCTTTCAGCTAATGGGATTCATTTGAATAAACAAAAAAATACTGTTTGCAGGTGATTCTTTTCCTCTTTAGTTCTGAAATGCAAATCCAGGATGTGTTGTGTACTGAAAAGTGTCTTTTGAGAGTATAAATAGCAAATATATCAGTCGTACCTCAGAAAAAAACACACGTACTTCCGAGATTTCATTATCTATCTGAAATGGTTGATCCTCATTCGTGCATAACATTTGAAGACCTCCCAGACCCTGAGGCCGAGTCCTTGACAGTGCCCGCCACAGGGCGAGTGGGAGCGCAGCCAGTGTTTCCTCTATTTATCATCTTCATTATGAAAACCTCTTCTTTCAGGCTCAGCACCAGAGATAAGAACACGATCGAATAAATGGTTTTACACAAGGTCAGTGACACAGACCGTAAACTCCAGGCCCCGCCACACTTTCCATTGACTTAATTCATCAATAATACAACAGAATAAAAAGTGTGAGTCAGACACAGAGCCGAGCAACATACAAAGTACTAATCACCTGCAGGCTGTTTAAACAAGTTGGATTATTTAGTCCAGAATCTTGATTACATTATTTTACTCTGATTTAGGTCGCAATCATCACCAATCAAACTCCACAGTTATTAGCATTTTTATTCAAGGACATAAAATGCTAATTTTCACACAGATTCATGCATTAGGTGGATTATTCACATATTAAGGGCCTAATTAATATGCAGTATAGAAAATAAAATCTCAAAGCCAGGCTGGGGAAAGTTTAGTCAAAGTGAATTATTATTAAACTCACTTATTATTAACCAGTAGAATCATGGGAATTATGTGAAGTTTAGTCTATTCTGTAGAGATGTTGGCCTTTAGTGGTTTTGTTCTGTGTTTTAGTTTCCCAAATTGTTCAATATTTGACTTTTATCTTATTTAGACAACATAATATGGGACAACAGCAGAAATCAGGGGGCATGGAGTGAGCTAGCTGAAGATGTGGGTGTGAATTGTCAGTTTAATCAATTGTTTTACGTATGAATACATAGTTTCTTCGGATTTTTGGATAAATATGAACTCCTGTGTGGTTGTGGTCTTGTGAGTGCAGTTTGTTTGAGTCGACTAAGCGATCGACTCCAGCCCTTGACCACTGATAAAGACCAATCAGAGGAGTGAGAAAATCCAGCCACTCGTTAAATACCAGATAAATGCGATAAAAAAAACAGGGCGGGTCGGACTCTCCGCTCGACAGGTCTTGATTGGCAGCTCTCAGCTAAACCTTTGACTGACAGGTGTAAAGAGAAGCAGCTCCAGCTCTGATTGGCTGTCTGATAGCGGCGCTGGGTTTGCTCGGTGTCCTTGAGGAGCTACGAGAGGCGAGACTGATGGACCTAATTACTGAGCAGATCGTTTGTTTTGCGGGAGCTTTCGCGAGAGTCTCCTGTCGCACGATGTGATCTTTGGCGAGCGTTTATGTCTCGTGGAGTTTCGCCCGTCTGAACTCGCTGCTTCGTTCGTTAGCCACAGACAAGCTACAAGACACAAACACCGGCTCACTGTTAAACTTACATATCGCTTGTTATTTCATGGTTGGATTAATATTTAGATGAATGAATGGGGCATAAATTGACGTGTAATTTGCGTGTAAAATTAATGACTTGCGCATTACCGTGTTGTACCGTTGTTATTACTGTAACTATTCACTTACAACAGCCTGAGAGCAGGAACTGCAACGTTAAAAGTCCTGGTTTGCCCTTTTGGAGTTTTACGAGTATCAGTCCTGACTTAATCTTGGCTTACGGTCTTCCAGTCTTGCACAATAGTACTGCTCTTTGGACCTGGTTTAATGGCCTACAGTCCCTGATGGAGCTTCTTATTTTTATCTATATATATTTAGTTATTGAATTAAAATAAAAGTAAATACAATTAAAAAATTGGGCCTGTATTGTCCTATAATAAATAATCATAAAGCAAAAATAATCTATATCATGATATTATGAGCTTGCACTATTTGAAAGACAAGACATCCATTTCAAACAATTCCATTACATTTTTAGAAACTGTGCACAATCTAATATCATACAATTCAAGTATAATTTCATGATCACTCAAGGCTTAAGTAAAGTACAGGTAATCATCTCATACTTACACATGCTTAGTTTTTCTCTCAAAGCTGGAAATTCACCAAAAATCAGGAGTTTGAAATTAATTCATAATCAATAATAATGCTTAGGCCAGAAAAAAATAATACAAACTGACAAAATAATGATGACGGAAATGAGAACGTTTGATTTGATGAAGCTGGTCACATATTGGAGGAATTGTCACCTACGTCGAAATTTTCCCATTGCGTGGACAAATAAAGGCATATATTATCTTCTGTGTGAAACGAGCCGGACAAAGGAAACATCTCTCAGAACTGTACACGTGAGACTCAAATGAATTATTCACAAGTTAATACATGTTTGCAGAAGCTTTTATTGAGTCAACATACAAGTCGTTTCTTAAACTTTTTAGTAATTTAAGCATTCAACTTTTGTTTTTTCAGTCTGCAGTCATCACAAATCACAAATGAGTTTCAAGAAGAAGTGCATGTAAGGTCTTGTATGTTCTTATTGCAGTTTTGTAAATGAATACGACTTAAACCACTAAAGGCAGTGGCTTTACATTTATCGTAAAGTGAACAAAGTGTTTTACAGCGGCAGATTGATTTGTAACCGCGTCGGAATAATCTGTAAAAGTGCTCCATTACTGTTAGTGAAAGCCCCTTAAAGAACCTCTGAAAGACTGGTCCGGAAAACACACAACAGCAGTGTTTACAAGACATATTTACTGTTCTTTTCTATTCATTCCGTCTGAACCATAACAAAAGAAAGTCCTTGAATGAGCATTTGCAGGCTGACCGAGTACGTGACATTCTTGTGGCTTATTTTTGCACTAGCGGCGTTCAGAAAATGTGAATTCCTGTGTTTTCACATGTTGGAATAACTGCATACAGACATTGTTCTGATATTCAGGGTTTAGATTCTCTACGGATAGAACGGCTGGAACGACTTTATACTACATGATGTGTTGCAATTTTAATATACATTTAATTGACTTAATGAAAAGCAATAAAATGGCTCTCGTCTCCACTAAAAAGAGCCAAGCTGGTCATTGACAGTTAGAAAAGGGACTTTTCTGTAAAATGTTTTAAATGTTTGTATGTACTCTCTGTCTCTCTTCTTTTTTTTTTAACATGTTCTATGTTTGTTAAAAATAATAAAATCATCTTATAATTGACTGTGAAAGTCTCATTAATGACCTATAAATGACAACAAATTATTGCACTATTTTACAAAAAACTGTCCCAGGTCTATTGATATGACATCAGTATAAATTTGGAGGTCTTAAATGAATAGTTTTTCAGTCAAAATGATCCTCCAATATGAGAACAAGCAGCTTTTCTCAACATCCAAGATTCGAAGTGAAGCGCTGCCACAAATCTTTTGACCTCTGGGCTTGAATCAACGTATTTAAAACTGTTTCTATTTTGACAGTGGAGAAAAGGACTGGCTTTTGATTTTGAATGCAGAATGAAAAACCCACAAAAGCTATGACTGACTGAGGAGGTCAAAGATGTTAAGAGATTGCCAAAATGTAGTTTGAGGCTGTAGCACAAGAAGGTAAGAGTCCCAGGCCCGTTTCAGGACATTAAGCGAGAATCCAATTTATTTACCAGAACCGCTTTAAGCTAAATGAGTTTACGGCGTTTTGGTGGGTACGTTTCAGATGCTGCAGGAGCTGAACGCAGGGGAAAGTAGCAGTTTTCTTGTTCTGCTGCTTCACGCTTGAGCGGTTAACCCTGCTCAGGATCCTCCTCAGACTGTCCCAGCCCCAACTGTCACATCCACTAAAACTCAGCGCAGCGACGAGCACCCAGCCGCCCCGCACTAAATATTCAACTGGATCCGAGGAGAAAAGGAATGTTGTTTGTTCCCTGAAATCAATGCTTTATTTAAAAACATCACAGACTAGAGGATAAGACGGAAAACAGCCCAAAACGATAGCAATAACATGAGTGACGTTCAGCAGTTATCCAAGGTCCAAAGTAGCTGTCTGCGCTATCCTAACTTAAAGGTGCAGTATGTTACCTTCCTGTTTGTATTGTTTATCATTAAAAAGACTTGTACGTGAATAAATGCCTGACTGTTTTAATTTGAATGCCATATAGTGAAATATTCCAGGGAAAGCAATAACATCTTCATGTAGACGAGCGGGTCCAGTACTCCTCACCAAATATTGTTGTACTTTCATTTTACTTTGAACATTCATGTGGATCTACTTAGGCTATGTTCACACAGCAGGTCCATTCCTAGTTTTTTGCCCATAAAAACAAATTCAAATACAACCCAGGCCACTTTCGTATGTGGAAATAAATGCGATATGTATCCGTACGTTTATAATGCTACTGCAGTCTGAACGCACACGTTTTCAGATCCGACCTGAACGATATCAATAGGCAACATATTCCGGGATAAACGTCTTGAATTATGAGTCAAAGCGCCAGAAAACAACAGAAAAAGTGGCGGGAAATGGCGGGAAATAAACAAGGTGACGAAACATACGGCAATGGAGGTTTTTTTGTAAAGCGAACGACCACATCAAAATATCTGATTTAAACAAAAAATCCGAATTGGGCCTCTTATCCTGCAGTTTTAACGTACCCTTAGTAACATTTACTTGATGCAATACAATGCTATAAGTAACACATTTGAATCAGTTCATACATGCACTTTGTTTTAGGTTAAATGTAATATTTAGTATTGGCAAAATGCAATTACTTCTGATATGAGACTGAAAAGGCTGCATACTTTCAACATAAAACCCCAAAGACATTGTTTTTTTTTGTCACAGCAGTGTCCAAAACTGGATAAAACATCCCATCAGTTGTTGACAGTAGATTGACTCAGACCAGGTGTAACATTGTAGATTTTTGCTGGAACATTTCTCATCATATTCAAGAAGTGAAGACAAAACAGAAGCATTTCAACTAAACCGTTCCAGTGGGTAGTTTGCCTAACATTGCTTTCCCGGCAGCATTGTTTCTGAAAATGCAAAGCTGGTGGAACAAAGCAAAAATGCAAAAAAGGAATCTTGAACAGAATGTGAAGCGTGCTGAAGTTACAATGTGTTGCCTTGAGAGACCGTTTTAGTCTGTGTTGGGTTGATGTTTAACTATGGGGTTTAGTTCTGGTCAAACTCAATACGAGCTGACTATTTTTATAGTTTAAGCTGATCTTAGTGATAAACTATTCATAGTGCATTCTTGTGTTCATACTTTATTACCCTCTGACCTGTGTTTTTACCTGTGGCTCCTGATCTGTCCAGGTTTGCACTGGTTTGGATGATTTCCTCACAGAGCATCATCACAAAGGTCTGTTTCCTGTTAGCTCCACATTAGCACCATTTCTACCACAGCTTTAAAGTCCACATAAGCCTCTCCTCTTCCTGTTTAGTCTTGTTTAGTATCTGGTTATAATTCATTTGACAAGACAGCCCTACATGAATATTCACCTTCGATAGATCCTTCTAGAATTGACGTGTCTGGAATGGTTCTGTGCAGAGAAATGTGTGGCGCTTGGCAAAACAGAACAAGAAAAAGGATTTATAAAACTTGTTTATGGTACAATTTGCCCAGCACAATGTTAGATTCAAGAAATGTTTGTTACTTTGCATTTATGCTAATTTCAGTGCAGATTGTTCCGACGCCGTTATTGATACTTGGGCTTTGAGTAAGAACTAAAGGGGGGGGGGGGGGGGAGTGAATACTACAATAATATGCTAATACATCCATTACAGATCCATTACAGATTACAGCTCTGCTACAAAAACTCATTCTCCCATAGACTTTTCAGTTCAGTCGCTCATATACATCAAGCTAGGTTAATGGCCAGTGTAATTCCCAATTTCACAGACAAATCAGTCCACACGCGCAATTCTTTTTTTTATAGAATTCAAGTCAAAACAAGGCCTCAAACTGCAGACACTGCGCAGTATTATAAAATAGCCTATTACGATTCAAATCAGATGTCTCGGAAGATATAACATCACTTTTCCCTTTGAGGCGGACGTAAATTGCAGAAATGGATTACACTGGATTGAATTTCTATTGGAAGAGTGAATTGTGCTCAAAGTTCACACAAGTTCAAAGCTTGAGTGCTAATGTGATGTCCATTTTTAAGATTTTTGAGAGGAGTTTCTTTGTGTTGAATGAACCACGCTCCTTTGTTAGTCACAGTGAATAACAGTTGCACTTCTTTACGATACAACTGGAGCCTCAACACCAGCTCCACTTAAAATATCTGTATAATAAAACATTACAACGCACACCATCTATTAGCCAATAAAAGTATGTATCTATAGTGGGAATAGTGGCCTTAAGTACTGAATAGTTGCTGCCGCTCCCCACAACAGCCTGCTTACGGTAGCTCTCGGATGGAATCAAAGTGAATTGGTAGAAATTAGTGTCTCATTAAATCTTATGAGCTTTATTGCTGCGCAGCTGATGGACCATAACAAAGAGAAAGAGGAGGAGTGGTTCAATACACCCACAACACTAATGTCCTAACATATCTATTCTGTTTAGTAGGTAGTGAAAAGGAATTTATCAAGAAATGGAGGACAAAGAATTGACGAGTGCCGACCGCATTTTGTATAATCAACAGAATTGAATAATTGTTACTTTGACCTTTTAAAGTATATTGAATTCTGAGCTTTAAAATGTGCAGCAGCAGCAGCAGCAGCAGCAGCAGCAGCAGCAGCAGCAGCAGCAGCAGCAGCAGCAGCAGCAGCAGCAGCAGCAGCAGCAGCAGCAGCAGCAGCAGAGGGAATTACCTAGACCTCTCGTTGCTTCCAAACTGAGTTGTAATGATACACTAAAATCATAATAATTTCCCATCAATTCCCGATGGGTCTTTCTGTGTGGATTTTGCATGTTCTCCCCGTACCTGTGTAGGTTTTCTCTAGGTACTTCGGGTTCCCCTACTACTAAAAACATGGAAAATAGTCTCCTCTCTTTAGTGGGACTTAATAGCAGGTCCTGACAGGTGGAAGTTAGCTTGAGCTACATCCTGGTATAATCTCTCTTGATAAGGTTTATGTGCACTGTCCCTGTCTCAAACAAATTAACTAACTTAAATTTAGGTTTTGAAGGTGTTTCTGTTCAATTCCGGTACAGAAAAATGTAAAAAGTATTCAAAATTTGGACAAAAAAATACACTATTATAAGGAATTAGCCTAAAAACTGCCCTATCACACAAAAAAAACAGATGCCTTGCAGTAGGTTAAGTTACTAAACCATGACACAAAAAGCTTTCAGTAAATGAAGTCAAATCATTTCTTGTTTGACTTAACTTCTTTCTCTCTAAAATGGTGATACATTTATGTCTGTTATGTTGAAACATGTATTTTCTAACCGCTTGAGGCAACTGAATTCACATTGGATTATGACATTGAATGCACAGTGTTTATTTACTGCGTCAAGAGATAAGAGTAGCAGCTAAAATCTCTCCGAGCCTCTGGGATTGTGCTGGTTTGATCCGTGACTTCTGCAGAAGGGCCAGAAGTTTGTACAAAGCTCCTATTTTTAAGCGTTTAAAAGCGGCGAATTGTGTAAATCCACTCGAGCAATCACTGCCACGCTCAGAAAGTAGAGAATAGGTCAAGAGAAAAAATGGCAAAAGTTTTTAATTGAAACTCAAAGATATTGTCCGTCGCTTTAGTAGTGCCCCCGAGAATAGTAGTAGTAGTAGTAGCTCAAGTAAAAGAAAACAATAGAAGCAGTTTCAGGCTTTTGAAAACACCCCGTCCAAATAATTTTGCCAAGCACAAAAATTTCATCGACCAATCAGCGGGCAGCATGCACATTTTCACTTGTAAACAGTAAACTGTAAAGGCGGACTATTGTCAAATGCTTCCCGGCCTGATTTAATGATAATATTTCCTTTTTTTTTTAGATTTATTACTAAAATGGCCGTCCCTGCACTCAAAAATGCCCCTCCACATTTTAAAATACTCCGTCCAAAATACGGGAAGACGGGTCTCTATCTAAAAGCCTGAGCAGTTTATACGTTGACTGAACTGAACGTGCTGTACCGAAACAATTCACTACACCTCAGTATGAACTCTTATTAAAATCTTAGGACGTGATAACTCAACTCTTACCACTTCATCAACTCTTCAAACCAATAACTATTCATTGCAATGTTCACTTTTTGCACAAATTTCCGACCATCTGTCAATTTTGTGTACATACCCGAGACCAAGTTTACTCTAATGTATGAGCAAATTAGCAAAATTAGCAAATTAGCATGCCTTATTTGATTTGATATACTTTGCTATACAATCATTATTATTATTATGCATTGTTGTATGTTGCACCTTAACACCCAAATAAGTTCCTGTTTTTTAATTTTGTTCACTGACTGACCTGATTCTGATTCTAAAAGTTCAGTGATGCATTTTTAGTGGCGTTCGACCATACAGTGATGAAAGAAGTTTTGGAAATCAGCCTTTTAACAAACGTGTGGTCTATATTCGATTCTACTATCCCCGTTATGACACGTCTAAAAATGTATGGGAAATGCTGTAGTCGACTTAATAAAAGTTTGAAAATCACAGTAAAACACTCTGCCCTCGGCCCCTCGTCACCCTATCGCCCGCTCACCCAGGCATAAGGCTAATCCACTTTGGGTGTCACTCAGCGTCTTTCCTGTAACCAGCCGGCTGTAACATTAAGGCACCTGTCCAAACGAAGCGTCTCCCAGCATGCACTTCCTCCCTCACCTCTGCTGCCAGTCGTCCGCCGAGGAGCCATTGATGTAGATGTCAGATCAAACGAGAGCCGACACCGTCCCGCTGTGTCACTACAAATTCACTCCGGGTCAAAGTCTTAAACCTTTACACGTTTACGCCTGGCGCTGAAATGAGCTGGCACGCGCAGGAGAAACAGGAGAGCAGACGGCGTCACCGTCAGGGGCATCGGGCAATGTTGTGGTGGCATATCAGCATCGAGACACTTAACGGTCACATTAAAGAGCTGCATCAGCAGGTAGTTTAACTTAAAGGTGCCATAAAATGCTTTTTTTCACGTTTCGTAGTCTATCCTAAGTGTATAATTGATAATAATAAGGGTTGTGCAACACCCTTAACATAATAGTTAAGAAATATCACCCAGACCTTGGACCCCCTCACCAACCCGGAAATGCAGATGGCTTGGTTTGATATTCGCCCCCATCCTTTTGTTTAGCTGTATATGTGATTGAAATGATTTTATTTGCATGTGTCTTTATCTGTTTTGTGATTTTAATGTTTTTCCTGTTGTGTGAAGCACTTTGAATTGCCTTGTGTATGATTTGTGCTCTAAAAATAAACTTTCCTTGCCTTTATTGGGAATTCAATGTAAATACAGCAAAAGTTATTCTTCAAAATATGTTTATTAGTCTTAACTGTCACCTTTGCTGCGGACAACCTGCTTAGGGATGTCCCGATCCATTTTTTTTGACTCTCTATCCGATCATGTAATGTTTGAAATATCCAATGCGATCCGATATCGATCTGATACAGATCTCTGAACAGATATTCTGATTGTTGTTTGTTATTCTGATGTTTTTATTTCCCTTAGTTAAGTCTAACTCGGTCTAATCCTTGTCTATAAAATAAACAAGAATGAAAAGTTGAATTTAATTATTACCAGTATAAAATAGGCCCACTTAAAAATAGCCTAATTTTTACTATAATATTGCAAAATTATGTTTTAAACTCATCCACAGCATCAGAGCATCACACTCGTTGTGACAGAGACACTGGGTTATGTTTTAGAGTTAGCCATCTATTCAAGTTTGGACTACACTCTGTGAGGACATCGCAGAGGTAAAACAGACAGATATTATCTGTCTTTATCATGAGTTTAGCTGAAAAAAGCCTCTTTAGTCCGTGTTTCTTCTGCTCTGGGCTTTAGCCCCTAGATAAGCAGTGACAACTGTAATGTCTGAATAATGAGTGTCTGAGGCAGTAGTTGACTAAAGAAATTCTTGGTTGACAAAAACATGTCTATCAATTAGTCGGCTATCATCCAACCCAAATTGGACTCAAAACCATGTTTTTGACAGTGCATGAGTACAACAACATAAAACTCTATCTCTTCCTCTATTTCTCCCTGGATACAAGCGAACACTGCAGCTCCAGTGTACAGAGGCTGCAAAATAAACCTGTAGCTGCCATAAGTGGAGAAATGGGACATGGTGTGGGGAAATGATGTTTGCAAAGAGAGTGAGAGTTGTTTATCTTCACTGTTCCCATGACAACAGTCACGTGGAGTAGCTATAGGCTGTAAGGGCTGTTTATTCAGATCCCCTTAGCATCTGCTGGATCAGCTACTCCTCCTGGGGTCTTTAAGTTTTTTTAATCATTCAAATTAAATAAATTACATTGATATGCGTTAAATAGCTTAAGGACATACAATATTGCAAATGCTTATTCTACAACCTGCCACCATATTGGTTATATTTGCTAAGGTAAACAATGTAAACATTTATTCCCTTCCCAAATGATCAGTTAATTTTTAGGGAGATTATCACATGCATGAATCTTCGGTCATGTGCATAAGGTGAAACAGGGCCAAAACGCCAAAGCGCAGTCCATCCTAGCGCTGCTTAGAGAGCTGACTTCCAGATCACTTAAAGACGAAATACTTAACATTTTCACCTTACTGAAAATCTCGGTAATTCCCTGTGATGGTTAAATATGTATTCTCGTGGCGTTTGAAGTGTTCATTGTTGCCCCCTGCTGTCTCTGGGCGGAAAACCAGCCTTGCAACTTAAGCAGACATTGACCTGAAGACAACTCGGCTATTTGAAATGCCAATGTGAAATGTTGTTGTACCTGATTCTATGTGTCTTATTATGATAATTGTGATTGTGACTATTTTCTGACAAAGGAGCTGCTGGGGGAGCTTTATCTATCTTAGTTCCACTTTAAAACTTAATTATATATGAATTGTGTACTAAAAGTTGAAAAAAGAGAGAAAAAGAGAAAGAGAATGACTTAACACAAGTAATACAGAAGATGCCGGTAAAGTTAACGGTGTTTATGTTATTTGTTAAGATGGCAACAGCCCAACATATCAGAGAAACAGCAGCACAATTGTATCTGTAGAATAATAAGAAGAAGACTGTGTGGCTCCTCTGTGCTTTAGTTTATGATGTCTTATTCATGTCCAACAAACAACACACAAGCAAAACACACTTGTTGGCTCTGCTTTTGAACAAGAGAAAATAGCAGGTATCTTTCTGCTAAATCATACTAAAATGTACAATGTAGTCTGGCTGAACCGGCTGCTCTGCTCTTTCCTCTTTTTGTATCCCAGTCTTTCTATACGATTGCGGTATGAACGGTGTGTCAGGCGCGACTAAAGTAAAAAGCTTTCTTCTATAAAAAAATATTCTTTTTGACTCTTCTCTGTACATATTTTCACCCTTTCACTTGTTGAAACAGCACTGAAAACTTTCTGGACCGGAGAGGGGCCGCTATGGGCATATTCTGTGTCTTTCTGCAGACAGGAAGAAGCAAAAGTGCTAATTACTGAACCGCTGGCATTGGCATTTGAACACTACATGCATATTAAGGAGCAAAAAACTTTTCTGCAGTGCTTTCATAATGGCGGTGGAACTCTTAACTAATTAGAACGCATTACTTATACAATTGATTAAATAAAATGTGGAAACGTCGAAGGTAACACCCCTGAGCTGGGAAAATTAGCATACATTATTTGTATTAGATGCCCAAATTTAACATGTAAAACTGCATGATATAAAAAGAAAATAACGCAATAACTACTGGGGCTTCCCTCCGAGTTAATTCGATTAAGTCGCAGCAATTTCTGTAGCGATTGCACATCTCATTCACAAAAGCTAGAGATAAAAACAAATTAAATACAGATTAAATCACAAACTCAAGAACCTAAACTCCCGTTCACTGACACACTGTAGCACTCTCCAATATTACAATAAACATATAAAAACCCTGTAAATTTAGAAAGAATAATAGTGTAAATGGTGTAAAAGCTGATTTACACCGGTGCAATACCCGTGCGTCTGCTGTAAGATTAGAATGTGTGAAAACAGTCTGTGCTTACACGACTTCTTCGATCTGTTTGCGGTTCTGCGGTTGAAATATGCAAGGATTACATTTTTGGTGGCTGCCGCAGGGGTATAAATAAAGTTGAACGAGCTTTTATTGGCCAGACAGCCATACGCTAAAGATAAACACAGGAAAACGTTTTAATTGCACTTCACTGTCTCAAGACGAAACCTTTCATACATTCACATTTTTTGCGTGAATGTATTTGATAAAATCCAAGACCAAGAACAGACATTTAATCTTGAAATACAATTTAAAATAATAACAGATTAGAGAACATGGTGAATAGGTGTACGTATGCTAACGCTAACACCTTCAGCTACATGACGCACAGACAGAACTGTGGTAAGTGTCTGGTATGTTAACGTCACATATTAACAGTTATTCAGATAACTATAGCATAAAGAACATGCTAACAAGTTTACCAAAGCATCAGTATTACCCCAAATCACTAAATCCATTGAATTCTTCTTCCTCTGTGTCACTTCTAAACAACTCCACAAACTCCAGAGGTAGAGGAAGTGCAGATTCTTCTTCTGCGTCAATTAGAGCCTAGAGCGCCCTTTTGTGGTTGCCAGTGTGAAAATGACAAATAATATCATATATAAGTCGCTCTGGAGTATAAGTCGCAGCCAAAACTATGAAAAAAGGTAAATGGAATGCACCGAATAGCCAAATGTCAGACGTGCGCCTGACGCGATCGGGCTGGTGTAAACGAGGCAAAAGGCTACACATTTCCTGACAACTGGACATGGATTCAGCTCCCTCTGCGCAGCGAGTGTGGATCTGGCTTGTCCTGGAGTGGTCCTGCAGGAGCGCCCGCCTGTCAAGAGTGTCAGGGCGATGTGCGCTCTTTTTGTCACGAACACCATCGAGCAGGACAGTGGGACGTAAGCCAAATACTGGACCCAGGGGAACGAGACTGTTGTGTGACTTTGTCCCCAGCTCGGGATGATATAGCGCGGCCAAATACGGTACACAGGAAAGAGCGCTGTCACAGTAAAACAACATTACTCGAGTAGATGTTTAATATAGCAATTGATGAAAATGATTGAGTAAAATGACTCACATTCGGCGTTGAACTGAAAATGGACATATTTGAAGGACTATGGACTAAATGGGACGTTTGGTTGGGTTTACGGGTGCCTTGATTTTTCATTCTTTCATTTTTTCACCTTTCTATGTCGGCTTACTTTGATTTTGGTTTTCTGCTCTCTCTCTCTTTGGTCCAATTCTTGTTCTAAAAAAATATATATATTATAAAAAACAGTAAAGCATTAAATATTCCCGCAGAACGTATTAAGAGTATTAAGAGACTGTACAGATTTTCTTTTTAAGGTTACATAACAAGCGGCACGGATAACACAGAGCCTTGAATGGTCCGCTTCCAACTTACCGTGAGTACTCTCTGTTCCACCTGGGCTCCAAAGACAAGCTTTTAAAGAAATAGTGAATGAGATGTCTTTGTGTCTCTTGAAAATGGTGAGAACAGTGTGTGAGTAGCACAGATACTGTGACGACAGTATAAGTATAAGTATAAGTGACTGGGAAAACAACATCTTAGGAAACGATAATTGAATGACTAAAGATTTGCTTCCACTAAAATCCTCCATTTGCAAACCACGAAAGCATTCCATATGTATAGAGTACCGTTTTGGGTCTTCTTTTAAAAATGTTAAAAACTACAAGCCACCCTAACACAATATATTACAGCAGGAGCAAGAAAGAAAAGAAGAACCTGTCCGAGACCTTCTTAGAACAAAGAAATATGGTCTCTGCGGTCGACAGAAATGAACTTTAAACGATGAGACGGTCAAACGCACGGAAACCCAAGTTACCCCGTCGGTTGATCTTTGGTTTCATAAAGCGTAGTCATTGTGGAAGAAGTGAAGCCGGTGCAAAATGACCCAACGTGACCTGTTACACAATCACACGCATGTAACAGAGGCCGGCGCTGGCTGCCTCTGCCCAGTGTGACGGAAGGGTCTGTCGAGGTAATGGGCCGTTCTCAGCCGTGACTTCAGGTCCACACTTTGTCTTTGTGACATTAAACTGCAGAATAAACAGCACATTTGTGAGCCGGTGCCAGGGGGAAAAAAAGAGGAAAGACTCAAAGCAGTGTCTGATCTAAGTCTAACAGTTGCACAGCCATTTGTTCTCCAATCATTCTGTTGTTTTGATCGTGTTACAAAGCAGGTTGTTGTGTGAAATAATTGTAGAAATAATTGTCTGACATAATAGCGTGACTCTCTGCCCGCCAACAAATGAAAACGTAAACAAAGTATGATGTACATTATGATTTTCAAACCGTGAAAGTATGCGTTTAATTTAGGGCTGGGCGATATCGCGATATTCTAAACAATTATATTTCAAAAACGTCTTTCAGTATTGATTTAATGAACACAAACAGGACTTTAAATCAGTGTCGTACAACGCACAAATATTCAGTGAAAGTCAAAACTTCAATCTGATAACTGATAGGGGATTGGCTGTCGACCTCAAAAAACCCAAGCACATAATGGACAATTACACACGTGACTGAATCTCTTCAAATTGGACTCATAGCTAATTAAATCTATCGAAGCGCAGTCGAGTCTAGTGTTCTTTAAAAGCTCACTTCCAGGTTTGCGATCCGTGGTCTGATTTAGTCACAATTAAGAGCTGTTTTTACAATATTCATCGTTGCTACTGCCATCTTGAGGACGACATCCCCAAGACCCGGATAGTGTCCAGAAATGTGTTACTGTGGTCAGGAGGGACCAGTGGACTTACAGAAATCACTGCAGACTGAGCGCTGAGCTGTTTGTTTCAGGTATAGTTAGTAGCTGGCAATATTTCATTTTTTGTTTTGCTTAGTTTACATATTATTGTGTGGCTACATGCTAATAAACGTTAGCCTACTTGAAGACAACTGTTATATTTTAGGATCAGACAGTCACTCACCCGCACAAAGATCAAAACCCATAACTTCTGTCTTCATTGATTTAACATTTTTAAGAAGATAGGCAACAGAATGCAGTGTCTTGTCTTCAACATGGCGGTGACCAGCGTCGTGTGGTCAGGCCAGTCAGTGCAAGCAGTGATTGAACAATAAAAAATGTAATTATCGCATGTCACAACTATATTTAAATTGTTCCGAAATTTAACCAAATAAGCCAAAGAAGCGTCACTTCTGATTCTTGAAGCTTGGCTGGAAGACATAGTGTCTTTTAGTGGCCACTACAGGTCGCTGAGCAGTACTGCGGGAAGCTTGGTTCTTCTTCTCTCCCATCCCTTTTAATTTTGTGGCAGTGTTCAGAGGCCCGTTCATGTTCCATTCTCCAACATGAACTTTTAGGACCAGCAGCTTGTTTTAGAGGTCTGCACATGCGCTTTGAGGACAACACAGCCTCAAACCACGCTGAATAATCTTGGGATGTTTGCAGGTTATGCCCTAGCTGGGCATGTGGAGAGGACAAGTGAAGCAACAGCAGCGGCAAGTGACTTAAAAACTATCTTGCAAATGTTATAAATCCACATACTGATAACAACCCAAGTCTGCTTGCCCATCCATAAAAGTCCCCGCACAGTAGTGGCGGTGACCTCAGATAAGTCACGTGACTGAAACCCATGGATACTCAAGGGGAAAACACAACATTTACTCATTAACAAGAATAAAGCTGGGTACCACAGCTTAGTTAACACCGGTGTTGAATTCAAAATATATTCAGAAATATATTCAGTAGATGAGCAGTGCGCTGCAATTCTGATCGAGATCCAAGCTTGGGTCTTCTTTATTGAGTCTACAATCGGTCTACCCAGTGGCAGTAAAAGCATGGTCTGAATTCAGATTTTTGGGGAAATAAATAAACACAGTTTTTGTGTTAAATGGCATTTTTGTAAAAGTCTGTCTAATGTTCATGGCATTAATAATGAAAGCCATGTTTATTTGTTGTTTTAATGAGAAAAATAAATTAGGTTTTGTTTTTACCATATCGCTCAGGCCAGAATGAGAGGTATTAAAGTGTTTTGTTTTGACTGGTGCTAAAGTTGTTGTCAGAGAAAGGCCAAGTGCTGAAACGCAGCTCTTGACAGCACAACCAAAAGCACAGTAAAGCTGCATAAAACACAACTAGGTTAGTGTTTGGTAAAGACTGAGGCCAGAAATCCACTTAGATTAAACTACAGTGTAATTCCTGCAGTGAAGCTTTAGTTTGCAAAGAGCCTCTGCAGCAGTGAAACCATGGCACTGCATCAGCACCGGGCTCCGGCTCTGCAGACAGCTGCCTTCATGAGCTTGTCCTCAGAGCTGTGGCGGCCGTCCAGACTCCGTTAAAAAGGTCTGTGCTGGAGGTGTTTCCACGCTGAATGTGGGAGGCAGCGGTACTTTCCGTGCCCTTTAAAAGACTCAGACAGCGCGCCTGCTGGGGATAGGAAAATGCCATGATAATGCCACATAAGTGATTAATACAGCTCATCCTCTAAAACCTCATGTGATGCACAAGGATTTGCAATGTTAAGAAATGAATTGAAATGAACAAAATGTGAACAGAGAGATGGAGCAGTGAAGAGTGAGATTAGAAACTGGATTCTCCCCCGTGAGCTTTGTGCGGCTTAAGGGGCAACAGCAAGACCAGTCAGTAAATTGTTAAATGTTAGAAAATCCTAAGCTCTAAACCCAAGAATTGTATTAATATCATCGTCATGATGTCAGGACAATTAGCACAAAATGTCATAATCCTGTCATGAAGTAGGATCTGAACAAAGACTGAAGCAGGTCACAAAATGAGGTGGTTTGTAAATAGAAAATGCATCATATTTCTTCACTTTTGTGGGTAGATCAACTATAACATTAAAGAAACGTTTTAACACATTTCTCATTCTCACATTTCATTGATGGGCAAAACTAACACAGGAAAAAAACGGACAAAACCAGGGCTAAAGCTTAACTAAACCAGGTCCAAGGTTTGATACCAAGGACTAAAAAGCAGGACTAAAGCTAGACTAAAAGAGGATAAAACCAGGGACAAAACCAGGACTAAAGCTAAACTAAACCAGGTCCAAGGTTCGATACCAAGGACTAAAGCAGGACTAAAGCTAGACTAAAAGAGGATAAAACCAGGGACAAAACCAGGACTAAAGCTAAACTAGACCAGGTCCATGGTTCGATACCAAGGACTAAAGCAGGTCTAAAGCAAGACTAATAGAGGAATAAACCAGAGACTACAGCAAAACCAGGGCTAAATCAGGTTCAAAACCCAGACTAATATAATAATAAACTCCAGAAAAGTATCGAGATATACCAGCAGCTGAATTTTAATTTTTTTTCACCTCCAGTTTATTAAGGGCGACAGCGAGACAAGTCCAGTCCATTAGTCCAGAGTAGAGGGCATTGGCTGGAGCAGGGCTGGCTTTGTAAAGCAGAAGCAATTAACCATTACACCTATTATGCTCGGCTCCGGTTCGCTGGGACTAATTGGTTCCAGAGGAAGTCCGGCTAACAGTTTTTTATCAGGGCTCGACAGAAAGAGCAAACAGTGCGTCATGAATATCGTTCGAGGGGGTTTCAAGTGACGGAGACGCGAGCCCGACACAGATATGATTCACTCTGGCTGCCTCCGCCGGTGTCATCAATCAGCGTCTAATCAGGCCATAATCACAGCAGAAAACTGACAGCGGACCGCCGCGCAGCCTCCACCCCGCTCAGTAAATGAATACGTCGCACCTGCTGCAACCGACGGGCTACAACCAACTAATGCGGCCCCCCCCAAGCTTTCTGGAGCATCTATTTATTGACTTGCTAAATCAAAGCAGTAACAACCACGTAAACGGTTCAATACGGTCCTCGAAACTGATGGTGCAGCCACGACGCGTGTGGAGCGAATGAGCTTGTTGGTCGTCTATCAAACTTCTCTCAGTGCCAGATTCTGCAGAAATTGACCCCAAAACTCCAAGTACCGTATTTTCCGGACTATAAGTCGCTCCTTTTTTCATAGTTTTGGCCAGGGTGCAACTTATACTTATATTTATACTTATATACTTGTGATATTATTGTTATTTTCACACTTGCAACCGCATTTCATACTCCAGTGTGACTTATATATGTTTTTTTCTTCTCTATTGTGCATTTTTTGGCTGTTGCGACTTATACTCCAGTGCGACTTATATATGTTTTTTTCTTCTCTATTGTGCATTTTTTGGCTGGTGCGACTTATAGTCCGGAAAATACGGTACTTTGGGGTTTTTAGTTCCAGCATTTGACGTGTTTGGTCCTTGTGTGCTTCTTAAATAATGGCAATTCTGGTCTAGTCTTTATTTAAAACTTTATTCTTTCAACATTTTCAAATGTACGTATTTTTTTTCTCTTTTAATAACAAATAAAAATGACTTTCTATATTAATTTCACGAGCATAAACCAGCTGTAATGAATTAAATGAAGACTTCAGGCGGCTGTGGTCGCCCGTGTTGTTTACTTCTGCTGCCTGGAAGAGAAGGGTGGTGATTTGGCTCTGATAATGCTCTCATTTTTGGCATCCTTGAACAAGAGGTGCGCTAAAGTACTTATTTAGAATGAATCATGTCAGAGGCGGTCGATGCGCTCACCTAGAAATATAAGTCAATGTGGCAAGCTCGGACATGAAAATATATAATGATCGGAGGCACACAAGAGCCGCACAATAAGTTTACAGACACGGTTTGGATTTCAAACCCAGATCAAATTCATTCATTCATTAAAATGTGCTAAGTTCTTTCTACCACATTAGAGTTGTTATTGTATTAGTCTTTGGGTGGAATAAATATTGGTTTGTTCTGAACAATTTTATCACATTTAGGACTCAAATTTCCCGCATCGAGGAAGTGTCGTTGTGATAAATAAAAAGGGAAACATATTATGAAACAGGATCATTTTGTGGTATAAACATCAGTACTTATCTCAATATATTTATCCATCCACACTGGAAAATCTACATGTCAACAATGAAGATTTACCTTGTGTGTTTGTGTGACATGTCTGACTATTATATATATATTAACAGATTAAAGAACATGATGAATAGGTGTACGTATGCTAACGCTAACACCTTCAGCTACATAACGCACAGACAGAACTGTGGTAAGTGTCTGGTATGTTAACGTAACATATGAGCAGTTATTCAGATAACTATAGCATAAAGAACATGCTAACAAGTTTACCAAAGCATCAGTATTACCCCAAATCACTAAATCCATTGAATTCTTCTTCCTCTGTGTCACTTCTAAACAACTCCACAAACTCCAGAGGCAGAGGAAGTGCAGATTCTTCTTCTGCGTCGCTCAGAGCCTAGAGCACCCTCTTGTGGTGGTCAGTGTAAAAATAATCAACATGACATGCGGTTGCCATTGTGAAAATTACAATATCACATATAAGTCGCTCTGGAGTATAAGTCGCACCCCAGCCAAAACTATGAAAAAAGGTGCCTGAAAAATACGGTATGAAAGACCCATAATAACAAAGACAGCGGCATTACTAAATAAAAATGTCCAAAAAGGAAAATAATCCTACATTTTTGTCAATTATAAACTTAATTTGTTGCCTCAAAAATCCAGCATGATATTTCTCTGTATCTTTATACAAATCGATACTAGTCTGGTCACTTGTAATCTTCCCTTGTCAGATTGTTGTAATTGGCAGGTGGATGTGGACAGTGTTGGGAAAGTTCACTTTCTACATGGACTAGTTCAGTTCATAGTTCATACATTTTAAAATGAACTAGTTCACTTTGTAGTTCATAATTCAAAATTTTGAACTAAGTTCACAGCTCCAAAAAATGAACTAGTTCAGTTCTTTTTTTTTCAATATTATGCAATAATTGTTCTAAATTATTTCCACAGCCTATATACAACCACAGGCAGCAATTATTCTATTAGTTTAATGCTGAGAATATGTGTCAGATTTCATCTTCATATCCAATTTTTAATCCTTACACAACCAGGACTTACATTCACATTGAAGGGACAGATTTCCCCCATTTGTTGCTGTCCATTCAGCCCTCTCTAGCAGCAGCACCTTTCAGCCCCACAGTATATTCTCAAAAACATGAGGGAAAACTTGCTAGGCAAAGTTTGCACAGAAATGTTAGATTGTTCCCATCCTCACCGACCTTATCATAAAACTCACCTAACTGGTCGTAGCAGGGGGAATCGTTGCTGTTCTGTTGACTACACGTTGCTGTCGCGTCAATGCTGTTTTTTTTTGTTTTTGTTTTTATGCGCATGCGCAGTGCGGTGTGACACTTCAAATCTCTGTCACCGCGATGACGTATAAAATGACGTGCTGTCCAGCTGTTGCAATCGTCACCCGGTCAAAATGGTGGCAGGTACAAGTTCCCGGATGTACTGGTAATATGCCGGAAGTGAGAACGCATGTATCGCCTCTACAACTGGAGCTCTCACACATTCCAGACACAGGCTCTTTTTGGGCAACATAACAGTGTGTTTTTCGCCTGGAAGTCTCTAGAAATTTGACACTTTATTGAACGATAATAAAAAGAATTTTGCCGTTCACAGACACCAGAATGAACGCGTTCACAGTTTCGTTCGTCAGCAGTAATACCGTTCGTTCAGTTCATGTTCACCAAAATTATGAACGCGTTCAGGTACAACACTGGATGTGGATACCGTCTGTATCCAAAAAAAAAAGGCAGTTTACGAGGAAAAAAGAAAGGCACAAAAATATCACAGTGACCGAAAAACTTGGCCGATTTTTGCAGAATCTGGGATTGAGAGAACTTTGATAGATGACCAATAAGCTCATTTGTTCCACTTGCGTCATGGAAATAAACGCACCTCACTTAAGAAATCATTAGTTGCATCCCTAACTAGTACAATTAATACTACAATCTTCTTCTTAGAATTCACCCTTCCACAGCTGACCAGTAGGAGGCTACGGTCAGTCAGTGTTCGTCCTTGATATTGTCAAACATCACAGTTTTAGATGTTTTTTTGTCATTTTGCCCGGCCCTACAGAGTGCATTAATGCTCCGTGGCTTATAGCGTCGCTTCCTGCTCCAGTTCTATCCGTCGCATCAGAGCTCGCGTCCCCAAAACCCCCCGCGGTTCTTCATCACAATGTCACTCAAACAAACCGCGGCCCCTTGAGTGCTCTGCTCTGTCTGTGCCTGGACTCACTCGCGTATGCACAGTATGTTGCCTCTGTAGTTATCCAAATACAGCGCATCCAAGCATGACTTAGGTTTTTTTTTTTCAGTTTTGCTGGATCTTTTTTTATGTGAAAAGCCACTTGTAATGATGAGAGGTAAGGAGCCAGAGCAGTGCAACAGGCGGAAGGCACAGAGGAGCAGCAGGCCTTCCAGTTGCCTTTGTGTCAACATGATTTCGTCTGAGCCCAAACGGTCACAGCCACGGCGCGCCATTATGCAAGAGCGTTTTCAACATGGCAAACCACAGAAGTGACACATGAAGCAAGCAAATATACAACAAATAATGCTGTATATTTTCTGGTGGTGCTGCAGAACTAATCGTAATCAGATAAAAGTGTCATTTCAAATGTGGCGAGCAGGGATGACACAATATCAAAAAAACATCACAAGGAAAAAACATTCACAATTGGTACTGTGACCAAACAACAGTGAAAGTGAAAGTATTATATTGGAACACAAACAGCCTGATAAAAAAGTGCTTGAAGTTCCCATATTATGCTATTTTTCTCGTTTCGTAGTCTACCCTAAGGACATATTTGGGGGCGTGTTACAGGTACAGGGTGCTTCCTGGAAGATGGGCTGAAACGAGGAAGCGTGCTGCGGCACTCACCAGGCTGACTCATCCTGGTGAGTAGGTCGTCCGAGGGGAAGGATAGAGACTGTTCTCTAGCTAAAGACAGCAGGAATCAATTAGAAAAAAACACTTTGGGAACATATACGAGGTACAAATAGCACTGTAAGAAGATTAAAAGCTGTGAAAAGTCGCTGATATGGGCCCTTTAAGCACTTGCTATTATTGTGACCTATACAAACATGGATTCACAGAATGATCTTGACAACCCTAGTCGCAAGAGTCATTATGCAAAGACAGCCATTGTTTAGGTAAAATGTATAGGGAAAAAATGTATCTTCGGAAAATCCAAATAACAATGAAATACAATTATTGTTCTTATTTAGAATTACGAGTTAGTATTAAGGTTAAGATCTGTGTTTGGGTTGTGTGTGAATGTGGTGACTGTAGAAGAGAAATTGCATCACCTTCTGTTGAATTATGCATTCTTCAAGTTTATGCAAGTTTAAACTCCCAACCTTCTAAAGGTCAATGGCAAATGAACCACTGCAAGAACATTCTTTAAAAAGGACTACTACAGACTGTGACACACAAAGCAGCAGGATTCTACAGCTGGAACAGAATGAAATCATGAATTATGAAAAATAATACATTTTGCAGGCATAACACAGTGACACCATCTACTGCAAAGAGTGGCAGAAGCTTCAAGGAAAACTTGACCGGAAGAAACTTTGGGGCTGTACCGAGGGACTGGGAAATACCTACATTTGTCTATTAGCGGAAAGCATTTCATTATTAACTTGAAATGACACCACCAAGACCATATACAGCCCTTGCCCTTTAATTCCTGGGGTTAACCATTATATCAATAGGGAGCTTTGGTTGGTAATGCATAAATTACTGTAAATGGCTTGGTTTTCGCGGGTGGAAAGCAGACATAATCTTAAAAGCAGCATCACAGAAAATAATATCAATTACACAGCTCTTTATTACATCTATGGATAATGTGAGCTCTTTATAATATCAAAAACATCATTTCACCCACTAAATCACAAACTGAACCATAGATTCAAACGCAGGAGGAAAGCATATGTATATACAAACTAGGAGGTATACAAAGTGTGCCATGATATTACAATTAAAACCGTATCAGACCTTAATTGCTCCGGAGTTGGACTGAAACTTGGCCTGTAGGACTCTTTATCCAGTTTATAGCCACGACATGAGGAGCTCATTAAGTAAACCAGGTCCCTAAAGGCAGCGGTCTGTCGTTTACATTGTGCTCGCTCCACTGGTCGCATTTAAAACCGTGAACAAAGCACGGGACTAAACCTGAGTCAGCACAAATGTGAGCTTAATATAGAGCGTCCTGCTGTGGTTTGGACATGACATGATGCTGCGAGACGTGTGCTGCGGATTCCCAGTGACATTAAAAATAGGCAAACTGCAAGCGGAAAATCAAGGAGAAGATGAGCTCTCCTGTATTCAAACAGCCTCTATTTAGTGTTTAAATCCTGCACAAAACACATACAAAAGTGTGCTAATTTACATGTATGACTCGAAGATACTAGAATGAATGTTGTTAATTTATGATAAGTATAATATCAATATGGGTGCACGGTGGCAAAGGCGGTTAGCGCTCTTGCCTCCCAAGAAGGAGATCATGGGTTCGATTCCTGGACCAGACCAACATCACATGATCTCTCTGGGTGGAGTTTGCATGTTCTCCTCGTGTTACCGTGGGTTCTCTCCGGGTTCTCCGGCTTCCTCCCACTGTCCAAAGACATGTATGTGTTAGGTAAAATTGGTGACTCTAAATTGACCCTAGTGAATGAATGTGAGCGTGAACTGTCTGTAATGTCTATGTCTCTGTGTTGGCCCTGCGACAAGTTGGCCACTGTCCAGGGTGTACCCCGCCTAAGGCCCGAAGTCACTGGGATAGGCTCCAGTCACCCGCGACCCCGAAAGGGAACAAGCGGTAGAAAATGGATGAATGGATGGATGGATGGATAATATCAATATCCATTTTCATTTAAAAAGCAGCTAAAAATAAATTGAATCCAGATCTAACTTATGGCGTTTTTGTTTTATATTTTTTCAAACTTTTAACATGTAGGTAATGATTTCCATAAAATGTTTGACCACAGTTCTGCAAAGGTAAACTTATCAAAGTGCAATTACCATTAAATCAGAGCAAATGTGTAAAGCGATGGACTGAATTTAAACTACACGCTCACAGAAAATAATAAATATTTGCATGGAAGTCGAGGGCTTTTCTGTTGCACTTTGTCCGTGAAACGTGCTGTGACATTGAACCTTATTTAAGTCGACCAAGGAGAATTTCCCTTTTTTATTGGGACTATTTTCTACAACAAATCCAAACTGATTACATTTGAGATTACATTTGAGTCAGCTCCTCACTGAGAAAGTTTAGAGTCTGGCCAAGTGCGGTGAAGTGTCCAACGAGTGGGCAGTCAAATTCAGATCAAAGTCCACTTGGTTTTCTGATTTTGTGGCACATGACAAATGATTAAAAACAGTCAATGTGAGTTTTACTGTATATTTTATCAGACTTATCTGCATCGGCCTGTCCACAGAGAAGCATAACAACAACAACAACACCAACACCACAAAGTAGCACTTGCACCCTGCCAATATATAGCACAGCGCTTCTCTTCTCAAACTATCCTAAATCCTTTTAAAATTAAATCACTGGGTAACAAAGCGGCTGCACACAGAGAACAACTGAAGAGCCACCTGTTAGTACCACAGAACTGCTATCTGCCAGTACCCTTAATGCATTCAAATAAGTCACAATAAGAGAAAATCTGCTCAGAAAACACCAGCTCAAGAGTCTCAGGAGAACAGCAGAAGCCCAGTACAGCAGTGTGGGAGGAAAGAGCAACTTTCTGACACACACAAACACCGGCCTTCTTTGCAAACTTTAGACTCAGCACAACTTTACTCTAGAGCAGAGCCTGCAGCTCACACAGGTGACATTTAGAATCATATAAAAATGCACTCACAGGTTTGAAGTCCTTGGGGCTGCACTCCTGGCCTTGGTAGCGGCAGTAGAGCATCATCTCCTGCAGATCGTGACCGACTCGTTCCATGAACTCCTTCATGCTGAAAGGCGTGGGCTTGTATGCCGTGAAGTTGGACTTTTCCTCCAGGAAGGCCAGCACATCCGGCTCGGCCAGGTGCGGCTGAGGGATGGCCAGGTGCACGTCCAGCAGGGCCAGCAGCTCCCCGGCGTGGTACAGGTCGTTACGCGTCAGGTGGCTGAAGCGATACGCGTTCAGGTTACAAATGGTGACTGCCGGGAACACCAGGATGCTGGACGCCACGGCATCTAGACTGGTCACGTGAGGGTACGACAGGAAGTACGCCAGCCGCTCTGAGCTCTCCAGAGCCAGCATCCCCAGGCAGGACAGCAACGCCAGGGCCCAGAGGAGGCGCCGCACAGTGGGGCGACCAGAGGGGAAGATGAAGCTCAGGCCGTGCAGAGTGCTGGAGCGAGCAAAAGCCTGCCATGAGGAGGGCCTCAGGCTGGAGCTGTTCTCACTGCCACACGCCTCCTTCAGGTCCATGATGAGCACCGCAGCTCCTCAGCGCTGGAGCCAGTCTCACACCTACAGCAAGACAAGATGCAGAATCTATTATAAGATAAGATAAGATATTCCTTTATTGTCCCACATGGGGAAATTTCATTGGTGCAACGCAGGTAGATACAGAGGTAGATACAGAAGAACAGAACAGATCACTTATAGGAAGTCTGAAAAACACTTTCAGTAGAAGATCTCCTATAAATAAATAAAAACTCCCATAGACAAATGAATAAATAAATACATAAATACCATTGCATGTGATCACGACAGTAATTGCACATGAATATGTGTCACGACAGCACATGAATTGCACATGAATTTCAACAGCAATTGCACATATGACAGAATTGCACATGGTTAGTTCAGTATTGCGAGTGTTCAGTACTAACAGTTTTTGTTATAAAGTCTGACAGCAGCAGGAAGGAAAGACCTACGGAACCTTTCCTTCACACATCGAGGGTGGATCAGTCTCTCACTGAAGCTGCTCTCCAGAGCGGAGAGTGTCCTGCAGGGGGTGACACTCATGGTCCAGCATAATATAATTATATAATGTTAAGTGAAGTTAGCTAAAACTGCTCTTCAGCGCCTTAATGACATTTAGAATGAGGAATGACATGGATCCAACAAGTGGGCTGTAATAGTAAGTCACATCAAAAATGTACTTGGTTTTCTTATTTGGTGAAGCATAGCACTAATATAAAATCTTGGTTTGACTTGTGTTTAATCAGCATGGCTGGTCGTCTGCCAGAAAGCCATAATCCAGTCCCCAGAGAAGTATTATATTACACCTCACAGGTTCCCAAAAGAAAAGGCTTTAAAGCTCCACCTGCAAGCTACATCTCTAGAGAATGAAGTGAAAGCACCATGCATGTTAATAGTTCAATGAACTTTCTGTTCATATTTACTACACAGTATTTTACAGTACAAAACTGACTCATACTAAGAAATACATGCACATAAGCCTAATCCCAAACTTCCAGGAGCCTCCCTGGTCTCCTCAGTCGGCTCGATGTCTCTGACACATCCCAGAGGTGAGGGCTCGGTGTCCACAGAGCCAGAGGTGAGAGGCACTTAAGAGACTCTAGCCAATCACTGCGGAGTATTTAAGCCACTCATCAGCATCAGCCACACACACACAGCACCGCCGTCCCTCGTGCATTTGCACACGGACAAGACCCAAGACGCTCCCAACTCATCACAAACCTCAGCAGCTCTGTCCGTCTCTGCTTAGCGCGGAGTCATTGAGCCGGCGTGTGACAGTGAGAGCGCGCACGTGAAACAGAGATGAAGAGGAGGAGGAGGAGGTGGAGGTGGAGGAGAGCGGGTGATTAGGAGCCTTCGCCAGCCGATCCAAACTCCTCCTGGTTTCCGTGAGATACATCCATGAGCGAGCCTTCTTCCTCTATCCTCCGCGCTCATCTGTGGCGGCAGCGAAAAGCATCGGAGCAGCCGGGAGAGGGGATTCGCACACACATGCTTCGCAAAGGGAAGAGTGGAGAGAGGAGAGAGAGGAGGCAGGCAGGCAGGAGGGGGGTGGGAAAAGACGACTAACACTACACTCACACTCCAAAAAGCAAGTGTTTGGGAATTTGTACTGATGCCCCCCTCCCCTCTTGACGCTTCTTTGGTTGTGGGTTTGGCTACACTTAAGCGGAGGGATGGAGGGATGATGAAAAGCAAAGGAGGCTGTTGGAAGGCATGTTAGGGGGGGGAAACAGTGGTTGGTCTTGGGGGGAGTGGGAGGGGGCGAGGGTTGCATGTGAAGGGAAGTGATGCAGAAGTAAGGATGGAGTAGGAGACGTAGCTTGTGGAAAGATGGATAAGAGGAGAGCGGGGATAAAAACAACAAGGGAAACTAAAATTAAAGCGACGAGTGTGGTGGGAGTGAGTGAGGGTGGTCACGCGACGCTCACGCAGAATGTCACGGAGGTGGTGGGCGACACGTAAGTGGACGGATGACAGATGGGAGACAGTGCTGCGGCTGTGGAGGAGTAATACATCTCGGAGAGGGAGTCGAGGTAAGTCGACACAGGTTGCGGGGGAAATACTAATTTGGTCTTGTGAGAATGGTGGGCTTATGCCGTGGCCAGACCATCACCTTCTTTTCCCGGCGTGCCACAGTTCTCCGTAAGGGATTAGGTCAGATGCCCTTCCTGTCTGATGAGAGAGTATCAAAAAGTATTCAAAATTATGCGAAGTGAAGATAATAAGTGGGGTTGAGTAATGAGTATCGGAAGTAGATAATAGTTTCAGGAAGTATTGAAACTGAAAACACCACAATACATATCTAGGACAAAACTGACCTATTAGAATAGTTTCAGAGTAGAGAGGACCTGCTGTTGCCGGGTGCTGCTGGACGATTCGAGAGAGGATCTCATCTCTTGTGGAGAGAGAGATGATGGGGCATGGTGCTGATTCATTTATGGGCGAGCAGGAGAATTTTGAATTTTATCTGAAATGAAACCGAGAGCCAGTGGAGGGGGCATAGCAGAGGGGAGATGTGCTCGTACTTGCATATTTGTATGAGGAGTCGAGCATGACTGTTTTGACTAAATTGAAATGGTGAGTTTTGGAATGTTTTGGAAGAGATCCCACTGAAAAGGCCGTGGCAGTCGTCCAGTCGTGAGGAGATAAAGGCAGGGACAGGTTTCTCGGCACCAGGACGGGACGGGACACGGCAGGAGTTTTGAAATGTTTCAGAGATGATGGCATGAAGTCTTTGACAGATGTTTGATGTGCTCGCTGAAGGCGGGCTGCACGTCAAACTTCACTCTGAGGTTTGTTTCTGTAGAAGAGTTCGCATGTACGGCTGAGCGAGGGGGGAGTAGAGGGAATAGTGAATAGAATGGGGCCGAGGACAGACCCTATAATAAAGAAACTACTTTTATTGTGTGTTGAAGATTCCATTCCATTACATAATGTATTTATTATCAAGTATTTAACCTTCATAAACGGACTGAAATGTAAGTAAAGTGACAACATAGAGTCTTTAACATTTGGAATAGTTTAGTAAAAGAAACCCGATAAAAAAGTGAAAAAAAAAACACATGAAATAATGACATTTTGATATTTCCAAGAACAAATCTCTGACTGAAATGCATCCTTTTTAATAGGTTTTGACCCAGCACAAAGACGCTATAAAAACTACACTAATATTTTCAGTCATTAACTTTAACCTACCAGTCGAGCACCATTGCCTCATGCGGCCGGGACCCAGGACAGCGACAGGCACGGCAATTAAAGTATGTCAGCACTCAGTTTTCTGCTTTCACGTGCTGTTGCTCACATGAGATTGACAGGATATACAGGACTTTTATAAAGTAGCCATGTTGTCATGGAAACTATGGCACCTGTGCAATCATTTAATGGCATATTTACCCATTTAACAAAAAGACAAGACAAATTGATAATAATTATGTTCCCATGCAAATTTAGAAAATCACAAAGAGAAATGATATAATGGCAGATAAAGCCTAGAACTAAACTAATATCATAAATAAACAAAATGGTATTAGTAGCGCAGGAAAAAGATTAAAACTACATGTCTATTGTCAATGGACCACTTGGACATCTAGCTATAACCTGCCGTTTTGTACGCATTTTGTAAGCGCAAATTTATAAAGACTGACCAACTGTGAATTTGAGTGAACTTAATTTTTTTGCAATTACCTTCACCTTTGCCAACGATGATGGGCACTTGAGTAGCGCTCGTTTTCATTCAATATGCTGTAAGTCCATTAATCTTAGAATAAAAACAACGGTGATAAAAGTGTGGGGGAGACCGAGGAGGCTTGCAACACGTTTTGTTTGCCACAGTTTTGGAGCTACAGCTACAAATTGCACCTATTTAAATTTTGGGGGAAATGATCAGACAGTGAGCTGATGTTCAGTGCAAGGTTTCCCTCTGTTACAACCTTCCCCACTTGCGGGCTCGGTTGTAACACATGCTGGGGTGAGTTGTAACAGTAAAGACAAAAGCAGGAATATCATTTAGAACTGCAGCTTGGATTAAAGGATCTTAAACTGTGACTGAGCATAACTTGGGTTTCTGCAGTGCACATGTATAAAGTAGCGGCAGGAATAACAGATTTTTAACTTATGTGATATTAATTGATTGACCAAAACTAGGACTTGAACAGAAGAAAATTAAGACAGATCAAGCCCCTCTTCATTTCCAATTGCTCCAAGTGTTTGTTGTGAAAACTGATTTATATTGGTTTGAATCACAAAAATGCATTGACATAAGGTGGAAAAGGCATCACATTTTGCTTCAGAGACTCCTCTAAATACAGGTGCAGTGACTTTGTCTGAAGCATTTCCATCTCAAACATTTACAGTGGATTTAAAAAAAAAAAAAAAAAAAAAACTACCTCAAAATCCTTTTCTTCAATTAAAATCGGCATACTCCCGTTTACAGCCCTGATATTCCTCCTGTGAGATCGAGGGGGAATGAGATAAACACAAGTGGTGCCGTTACAAGCCTCGGGGGCTCCAGCACGCGTCACACTTCCACCCGAGCACGTGTGCGGTACGTGGAGCTGCAGGGGCCCTTGCGTCACTTCGACTGGAACAGACAGATCACGCTGGAAAACTCGCTCATATGTCTATCAAAAATAAACACAAAATAAAACTTGAGTGCCTGTGCAGCGTAGATATTCAGCTGCACAAGACCGTAAAAAAGTAAATGTAGAGTGCAGTAGATGGCGCCCACAAGTGGTGCAACATACAGTGTGTTAATTACAGTTTGTGACGTGTAATGGAAGAAAGAGAAAAAGTATTAAGTCATTTATGCATGCGTTTCTAAATTCTCATCACGGAACATAATAAAAGGCTAAATGAGCTGAAAAAAACAGCCTTTATGCCATTCCTCCGCAAAGAAACAATTATCAAAACAGAATTGGGGTACAATTTTAATTTTCAACACAAATTGTAGCGGCAAGGTTTTCTTCAAAAAATTAAGCAACATCTCCCCCCAATAGGTTTGCACGTCGCCGCCAGGGTTACAGCAATTGTGTACTTGTTATTATCCCCTAGGACATATTGTGGCCTTTATGTTTATTTTTGTAGCTTATTAGTTTGTAAGGCGTTACTGCTAAACCGTCGATTTGTCCGATCATACAGTTGCTTTTTCTATTCGGGTAAAAAATGTAAAGCCTTAGAGAGCCAACAAATCCAGTATTTCTATGCTAAATGCTTTTTACAGATTTTCTTTTTCCTTTGAGTAAGATTCCCCTGTACCACCGCTTGTACTGCACATATACTGTATAATTCAGTAGTTTTTCTTTAATGCCCTCAAGTACCGGTACATAAAGTATTTATTGTTAATGCACGGCGCGGGTTAATGTTAGACCAAAACAACCAGAATCTTTCACAATTATTGGGCGGTTAACTTTGATTGTAGCACATTTTAATGCTAATTCTATGTAATTATTGGTGTAAATAGCTCATGATTAATGAGTTTTACTGGAATATTCCGCAGTAGAGCATCAAATGTGTACATCTCCATGGAGACGAGCACCAGGGCAATTTAAAGCTCACAATGCATGCTTTTCATTAGGAAGTTTGAGCAATTAACACTTACAATTAAATAAACGCAAGATGGATATGTTTAATGCCATATTGTGTAACGTTCCAAGCAAACCAATAACTTCTCCATGGCGACAAACGGACGGCGCACTCACCGCTATAAAAGTTATAGTGCAGCTTTTATGAAGGAATATTGTTCTTCTGACTTCTGATATACGGCACGACGTTAGATAAAGTAATTAATTATATTTGTTTCAAGGTTTTCGGGCGGAAAAGAAAACACGCAACTTATAGACAGAAAGTGTTTGTGGCTGTACATATTTTTCTGATTGGCCGAGGACGTCGCCTGTGACAACTTACAGATGCAGCAGGGTCTGGAAAGTAGAATGAGAAAAAAAAAATGAAGTGGAATGCGATTGTAAAGAACACCTCACATCATAAGTCACAGCTTTCTTTAAATGCACACTGGGACTTTTTATTGAAGCATTACATTCAGCCCAAGAACACAGTATGAACGAAATATAAGAGGCAATTCAACTACAAACCTTTTAGCTTACACACTCTGATATCTTCTGCCTTTTTTAAAAACAAGATTGAACACATTACATTACAACAGTAGTACCAAAAAATGTACTCAAAAACATGAAAAAATACATTATACTTGATTATTCTCCTCATTTGACAGTTTTGTTTTTGCGCTGGGATTGTGAGCGTGTCAAATAAAACAAGGTGATTTATAACAGACAGTTCTCTTGCTCAAACCCGCAATAGATTATAAAGAAGCTCTTAAAAGAAGATAATTAACTGATTGTTGGGAGTCGGCGGAGACTGGCCAGTGCCGATCATTATCACCTCTTGAATCAGACGCAGATGTTCAAGGGCAAATTATTTCTATGGGTCGTCTGAAATCAAGCTTCATCTGTAAAAGCCTTAATTACTAGATTTGAGGATAGCGCGAACAGCCCGGGCTTGTGTGAGTTTCATCTAATTAAGATTTTACCACCAAAACAGGGGCACGGAACCTTAGTTTCTCCGAGTCTTTGAGCTCTGGACTAATGATGTCCACCAGGACGTCAACACCAGGCTACAGCTCTCACCTGTAAACAAGACGGAAGATACAAGGGACTTAAACATTTGAACACTACAATGTGAAGGCCAATATTGAGTGGTATTCAATATGTCGGTCCTCTTTTTACTTCAACTTTTGTTTTGTTGCGAGTTTTCAAAGTAAAACCATAAGCACTTCCATTGTAGGTGAACGTATTCTTCTGCAATGTTTTATTTTAATCTGTGACCGCCATTGTGTAACGAGAGGGTCAGCCCACTTGCTTGTCTCCATGGTGATATTGCCAACAGTGTGGCATTGAGCTTTCCGCGGGCCAGATCTGTGGAGAGGCGGCTCAAAGTAAGAACACAATATTTTTCCAAGGTATTTTTAGCCATAGAAACACCTATATTTTAATAAATGCAAGACAGAGAAGATGAATGTTGTATGCTGGATCTCCATGGAGACAAGCGGTTAGCAGACCCTCCACATGAGAAGTTTCTGATGCATATTATGTGCATATTAAGAGGGTTTTACTTTTCCCCACAGGGTTTTTTGTAGTTTTAAGGGTTTAAGGACAAGGGATGCTGGGACACTCGCCCTACAAAAATAAAATTAATTGAAAAGTAGGAATGAGTGAGTCTAATCTGGCATTGGGAATATTTTTTTGGGGGAAATGTATTTGTATAACCCAAATACAGCAGTTGGGGGAAAAAAACAAACCCTGGAAGTTGTAAAAAATGTTTCAAGAAATAGGAATAGGAAACTTATTCTCTACAAACTTGCAGTAACCAAGATGTCCGACAGTTGAATATATTGTACCGTATATTCTGCACTATAAGGCGCACTTAAAAGCCTTTAAATTTCTCAAATAATCCAGTGCGCCTTATGTATGGATTAATTCTGGTTGTGCTTAAGCGATTTTGGGTGGTACACGTTTAGTTACGCTCAATGCGCCTTATATATGAAAAATGATTGAAAATAGACCAATTCATTGACAGTGTGCCTTATAGCGCGGAAAATATGGTATGTTTAGGATGACGCCACTTCCAAACAGTTTGTAGAATGAAAAATGTCAGTCGTAATAACATTTGTCATGAGCAAATGTCAATATACAATAGTTGCAGTTTTATCCTCGGTAAACTCGGACCTTTATCCCCCTTATTGATGTTTCCAGACTCTACAAACGCTGGACCTGATCATTCGTATAAGTGACACAGCCCATTATCTCGCGAGCGTTATCCGGCCGCAAAAGTCGGCATATTAACAAGAGCAATTTGGGCCGCCATCCGTCTCAATTATAGGTCTGAGGAATATACCAATGCCACCCGAAATGCGGCGACACAAAAAGCCTATAGCGAAACGTCTAGTGCACATTTTACTTGACACGTTTTGCGCTGGTTGGAATATAAAGCAGCGAGTTTGTGTGTGTGCGTGAGTCAAAAGCAGAAAAGCAGAAAGAGGATTAACCTGAATCTGCTACGGTGATGCAGAGGCTCGGATCAAGGTTTTTTTCTCCTGTTGGGAAAGCCTCCGTGAGTGGTCCTTCTCTTTCAGCCTACAATGAAATCCTTTCTGGGTGAATATGGGGCCATAGAGGAGGTGGAAGTGCTGGGAGATTTTAATTACGGGCTTGGTGTTTTAATCTGGAGGTCCTTCTGTCCAATCTGTGGTAGTGAAAGTATGTTTTTTTTGGCACGAGAAAAGTCATATTTAGTTGTTTGGCAATATTTTTTCTTTTCTTTTCAACAATATTACCCAGCGCTATAGTTTTTGAATATTGAATGTATAATGTAATCAAGAGAATCCATTAAAATGGTGATAAAACATACCTGTAAATGTGTTGAAGTTCAAATATCACGGAAAAAAAAAGGATGGGATTGTCAAATTTGACTCAAAAGTGCACGAATATCACTTTGTGCAACCCATTGTAATGTTTGTATTTGAATTTTTACGTGATATGACAGAACGAGTCAATACATTATTTCAAGCAGCAAGAAAACTCAAGACACCTGCTAAGTTTACCTTTAAAAAGCTCCACGTTGGTGCTTGATACACAGAAATAGAAGCTGGGTCAAAGGTCATTTCCTCGACACTCAATGGACATGGGAAATGAGCAGAAAATGACATAAAAGGTGAAATGACAAGTGCTAATGGACACGTACTATATACAGCACATATAGGTTCATTTAGAAGTTCAATTTAAGGCAGCAATAAATACATAAGGCTTACACTACTCTGCTCTACTAAAAACTACACCAACATTGTCTAAATAGGGAAGATTTATTGCAAAGACGGTTAGCGCTCTTGCCTCCCAAGAAGGAGATCATGGGTTCGATTCCCGGACCAGACCAACATCACATGATCCCTCTGGGTGGAGTCTGCATGTTCTCCCCGTGTTACCGTGGGTTCTCTCCGGGTTCTCCGGCTTCCTCCCACCGTCCAAAGACATGCATGTGTTAGGTAAGATTGGTGACTCTAAATTGGCCCTAGTGAATGAATGTGAGCGTGAACTGTCTGTAATGTCTATGTCTCTGTGTTGGCCCTGTGACGAGTTGGCCACTGTCCAGGATGTACCCCGCCTAAGGCCCGAAGTCACTGGGATAGGCTCCAGTCACCCGCGACCCCGAGAGGGAACAAGCGGTAGAAAATGGATGGATGGATGGATAATAATGTTAACCACAGAACAAAAACCGAGGTTCTCAACGTTTTCTTGAAAAAAATAATTATCAGATAAAAGAGCTTGATGTTGCGATATATCAGCCAATATTACAATTTTGAGGAATACGGTGTACCCATTACTTTGTAGAATATGGTACTGTATGTGGTACAGAGTTTGCTCTTTAGTTTTGTTGTCGTTTTTTTTTATGGTCAAATGGTTGTCAAATGGCCCAGCAGTTTCAGGAACCGCGGCACTGCCATATAGCCTCATGGCTAACCCTAACCCTAACCCTGACCCTGACCTTAACCCTAACCTTAACCCGGCGCGGTCTAAAACGGCGTGGTTAAATAGCGCAGCAGTTTCAGAAGCCGCGGCACAAAATAACATGGCAGTTTTGCGGCTCTGTAGACACTCCCTTTTTTTTATTCAATTTGGGAAATGTTTACTTTAGCTGGCTAACTTTACATCTTAATTAAACAGCAGTTTCCGGGTATTTTTGCACAAACCTGTTGTTCTTCTCCGTGGACAACTGACCGTAAACCCCTAAAATGTATAAACATTAAGTCAAAGTGCTCAAACGTTTAAGAGAAATGAACAAATCAGCTGATTTCCGTCCGTCTACACAGTGGGCGATGTCAGGCATGGAAGTTGGGCAGCAGCTTTTGACCCGAGCTCCAGCGTTCTTTTCCCGACTTTTGTGTGTTGCGTTCATGTGCATTTTTCCCAGAGGACCTATAGACACTCTGATCAGTCATTTTAGTGAGTCAGTTTAGTGCCTGGCCGGACGAGTTGCTGCTAAAAAAAAAAAAAAAGCATTGGGAAAGAAAAGCCAGCAGAAAAGCATAATCAACTTTATTTTTGAAATGAATCGTTTCTGAATGAATGTCCTTTTGTCGTAGATTAGTTCAAATCAAGGTCACTGGAGCAGGTGCGAGACGAGATAAGTGAACATTATCTCAAACTAATTAGTCTTTACAATAACATGACGGATCAGATTGTGTAGTTTCATTAAAGAATGTGTCCGGTTTCATCAGCAGCGATGCATGGTCGTAATAGAACATAAAATACTCTCTTTTTCTCGTTTAAACTCGTTACTTACAACTATATACAGCGTTCACACAGTGTTCAAAAGGAGAGACTGGGCTTCAAAAGAGAAGCAGATTCCCGAAACGCACCGTGGAGGTGTGTGCGGCGTGTCTGTAAACGTGCCGTGTGTGGCCATCACACGCTGTACAAGGGCAGCTCTCCCAGGAGCTCGTCCAGGTCATCTGCACAAACACACGGAACAATAAAAGTTAACTGAAGTCCGACCCCAGTCTGCGTCTTGTCCCGTGTGCAGACCTTTTAGAGAGAACAGTTGAGAAAATTCACCAGATAAAAAAAGAGGTTTGGTTGAAAGTACGGCTGCAATTGAGGATTATTTTATTTCTATTGTATTTGACAGTTTTAAAATACATTATCGACCAAATAAATGTTGAAATGTGGTGACTGAAGGCTTCCAGATAGGGAATGATTACAAATAGTGTATTTATTTATGTTAATTTGACTTTTTCAATCCTTATTTGATATTTTGATTTGATAATGCCACTGTTTGCTATAGAAGCTCTTTTTGTATGCGTTTTAGAATCTGTACAGTCTATATAACTAGAGATGGTCATTCCCAGTTTGTTTAAAAAAGTCAAATTTGATCCTCTGAGGACAGACAAAATACAAATAATGATGTCAAAATGGAACTAGAAGGCCAATTAGACTAAACTTGGCCTGTACGATAACACAATCAAGCCAGACATGTTTCTAAATCCCAGATGAATACATTTCGTTACCATTGTTTACAGAAGTGAAATGTTAATTAGTGAACTTATTTGTGGTCTTATTGTTGACAAAGACTCTCATCAGCCACAACAGTAAGACATGCATGATATCTGTATCGGCTCAAAAACTAAAATTAATATCGGACCATCCCTACGAATAACGTTATCATAATACGGTTACTTTTAATCATTGCAGCGCCAACTGAAAGCCATAGACAAGTAGGCAGAAAATAGTTTGTAATGAAAGCTTCCTTTAGGAATATTTGAACTGAAAACAATATCATTTTCATCAACATAAAACAAGTCTCCGTTTCATTGACCCCAAAACTAATGTTGCCAGAGAAAAATGACACAATTTTAAGTGTTGCGTCTAAACTATTGATGTTTATACAAATTTAGAGGTTCATTTACTCAAAAAATATGACTTTAGTACAGTCTAAATGTTATCTACCAATGTGCAGTGTAAACTTAACATTCTATTTCTGCCCTTTGTGTGTCATTTGATATCCCACACTTCAGCACATTACGATATTGTGTCATAAAATTGTCTAAAAATCATCAAGATACGTTGTCTCTTGTATTAATTGTTACATACGGTACTTTAATCAATGTAACAACAATTCATTCATCACATCCAAGTCTTATGCTTTCCTATGCCAAGTTTAAAATGTAAAACACAGACTTGGTTTATAATAATCTGCTTCAAGGTTTATAAATTAATCTGCTTCAAGGTTTTGCGAGCCAGAAAGCCAGCCGCCGTCTGATGATTTTGTGAAACTCTGTAGTCGAGTAGTTTTTGTTGCAAGAGTTCGGCTGGCTTCGGGTCATGGAGTCGACTTTCACACTCTCCAATCATCGCTGAGACACACGACTCAGAAAAACCTATTTCTACAGAGCGACTCCGACTCCGACTCCCTGGCAGAGAAGACGACGGCTAGATTTTACATTTAAGACGAGCTTCGCATCCCGTCGCCAGTGTCACGGAGTTAAATATCCAATCTGAAAACCCATAAAATGTACTTTATTATTGATACATTCAACTAGTGGTGTGACAGTGCCTCAGTGGTTAGAACGGTTGGACCCCCGATCAAAGGTTGGGAAATCGATTGCCCCAGATTGTAAAGGTTTACTGTTGTTATTGAGGTGTATCCCATGGTATTTCTGATTCAGCATATAGCAAAAAGTGATGTTCAATTTGATATTCGTGCTGTTTTTTGTTTGATGTCAATAAGCCTGGTCACATCACAACACTGAGCATCCACAAGCTTAAGAAATCAAAACCGCAACTCAGGGTTTCTTAAAATAAAACATACATAGGAAATCCTACAAGTCACTTGCGTATCTAGTATCTAGTGGTAGTTATTAAGGTCTAAGCGAGAGAAAAGTCAAAAGTACTGCTGCCTTCCACTTTCCATTCAAGAACACCCGCGAGTCTTGCGCACGATTCACATTCTATAATAGGATTTTTCAATCTCACACCTGTACAATGTGAGCTCATGCGTTTCAGACTGAACCGGCTGGAGTCAAGTGGCATCGCTTTTTAAAGTCGCCTCGATACTGGGAGCGCATGCGTGCCCTCCACTCTGCCATCGAGCGGCACGTGCATCACAAATGTAACTGCGATTGCATTAAATCACAATTGGATATTTTTCCCCAAATCGTGCAGCCCTCATTTGAGCCAAAATACACCCGTTATCATTTATGTGGCACGTGAGCACATTTTCCACCGTCATCTGACTTCACACGTGGTCTTAAAGATGTGACCCAGCGCTTTGTGAATTTTACCTGCTCCCCAGCCCGAGTCCTGCTCTGCTGTCGTTGGCTGTTGGTGTTTGGTGCTTGCTCTTTGGTCCACCGTCTCTTGTTGCTCGGGGCTCCCCTCCGCGGCACCCTCCTGATCTTGTCCCTTGTCCTCGTCCTCATCAAAAAGCAGCTGCATCTTGGAGACGGGCTCCCGGAGGACGTGGGGGGTCGATGAAAGCAACACGGGCTCCTAGGTAGAAAAAAAAACAAAAAATGTATTTAGAAAAATGCAACTCGGTACGACGGAGAGAATCCTCACACTTTAACAGATCATACTGAAAAAATATACATCAGTTACTGCCATATGCCATCATTAAAAATCCGAATTATTTGAAACCATAACTTAAGTACTGCATAAAGTTCATTCATCGGTAATATTTTGTGATTAGAGGTTGGAGATGAATCAAAAACGGATGCTCTAATCAGTTGTGGTTATGGAGATCAACAAAATTAGATTACGTTGTCAATATCATCTACAAAAAATGCAGTTTAATCTTTCAAATAAGGCTATAAAGTGATATTTCTGCAAATTTGTGTTTAATTGTACAGATTTACACTCACTTTTTGGGCAATTCTTTGGCCTCATCAACAAAATAGTGCCATCGGGATAATGCAGACGATATTGAGATATTCATTCCTGTCATTATTGCCCACCCCTGACCCCCACTGCAGCCAGAACAGGACAGGAGCAGCAGTTGCTTACCATGGCCAGTGGAGGGAGCTGTGTGGAGGACATGCAGGCTCCATCGGGGGAGTAGACCCTGAGCAGGTTGTTGGGCGTCACGTTGAGGTAATGGTTTCGATGGGACGGAGAAAACACACCCACCTGGACGAATATACGACGATGGCATTACGGTGCGTGCTAAAAACGAGCCGGTTTACCTTCTGAAGATCTCACCTGTTTAAGCAGCAGGACAGCCCCCGCCTTCAGCTCCCCGGCTCTGTCCTCCAACAACCGACGATGCACAGTGCCCTGCATCTCCCCTGCAGTCCACAAAAACAGAATTACTGTATTTTCCAGATAAGTTTTGGCCGTGGTGCGACTTATACTCCGGAGTGACTTATATGTGATATTATTAGTTATTTTCACACTGTTTGGGGAGTTGTTTAGAAGTGACACAGAGGAAGAATTCAATGGATTCAGTGATTTGGGGTAATACTGATGCTTTGGTAAACTTGTTAGCATGTTCTTTATGCTATAGCTATCTGAATAATACCAGACACTTACCACAGTTCTGTCTGTGCGTCATGTAGCTGAAGGTGTTACGTTAGCATACGTACACCTATTCACCATGTTCTCTAATCTGTTATTATTTTAATTTGTATTTCAAGATTAAATGTCTGTATGGTTTTTTTCCCCCTCTCTATTATGCTTTTTTTGGCTGGTGCAACTTTGATCTGGGAACTACGGTATACAGAACAAACTAAAGCAATTGAATAATGAATAAGTGAAGTGAATAATTTTGGCATTATGCTGCAAACGAAACAGGGATTGGTCTGTGAAATGCAGTTACAGTAAGAAAATGTGTAACGAATATAAACAGTATTCATCTTTAATTGGAAAAAGGCTAAAAGAAAACATTTTATGAAAACTGGTTAATAAAATGTCTGCGTTTCCCCACCGACGCTTAACTAGTCTCAAGTGTGGATCGATGAAAACTCTGAGGCCCAATCAATATCTGAATTACTGCGTGAAACAACTGGAGAACAACTCCAAAGAATTAACTGTTTATTAGCAATTTGTTTACTGGAATATCTTCACCAAATCTGAAATGGAAACTTTCCTACCAAAACGTGCGTGGTGCAAGTTGATAATAAACCAAAGATGGCAGGATTTTTCTCGCCTCTGGACGATTGAATCAACAGTCTGCAACATTTGCAACACAGATCCTTAAAGCCCAAAACAAACAATTCCGCAGCCCTAATTGTGTTTGGCTGAACAGAGCGAGCTGGAGAAATTAAAGGGTGGAATCAACATACCAGCGGCTTATTTCAGAGAATAAATCCCTTCGAATTAATGAAAGTAGACGATCAATTTGGGAATCGTTTTCACAATTTGTCCTCAAATTACTTCTGTTCCAACCACAACAGAACACACCCCAATAAGAAAGGTTTTACATTATAACTCATCAACATATGAGCAGCTTGAGCCAGTAGATCTGCGAATGCCATCTGCCATTAATCACAAGTGGAAGACGGAGACAAAAAGTATTTGATCAATTATAACTTGTAATGTGTGTGAATCAATAACGATTACCTGCATGCCAGATGGACAAGTTTAACACTAGTGTTGAACATTTCAGGTAAAGCTATAACATTTCCATGGAGACAAGCGTAGCAAGTCTCTATATATATGCTTCATAGTGGGGATGTTGCAATATCAAATGTTAGTTTTGCCATTATTGTGAGAAAAAAACATGACAAATTAACGAAGCTGAAGGTGTTACGTTAGCATACGTACACCTATTCACCATGTTCTCTAATCTGTTATTAATATAAATTATTTTTCAAGATGATTTGATTTGGATTTTTTCAAATACATTTCCCCCAAAAATGCGACTTATGTTTTTTTCTTCTCTATTATGCATTTTTTGGCTGGTGCAACTTATGCGAAAATACGGTATACTGTGACCCGAATAATCACGATTATCAATTAACCAAGTAATAATCTTGACATTCTTCTACTTCAGAGTGGCTAAAAGTTGACTGGCACATCTGTAAGACCGCCATGATCGGTCACTTTCGAGGTCAGAAGCACTTGATGCCCACCCACCAGTGATGCCAATCTCCTGCTGTTCAGTCACTAATGAGCTCTTGTGCATGGCGCTGAGTGCAGTTTCGGCCTCTTCAGCTCTGATTATTTGAACGCTGTGTGTGTGCGTGTCTGCTGACAGGAGGCCATGGCAACAGAACTAAAAAAAGGTAAAAGGAAGATAAAGCTGGACAAGAAGTGGAATTGTTTTTGATTTCAAAAGGGGCATAACAATGTTGCTTACGTCTATTTGACTTTGCTTATCTGACTAGCTTGACTACAGTACATAGATCCATTTACTAACTTAACTACATATATGCTAACTTAAACATAATTCATCTTACATTATAAATTTACTTGTGTAACAGATTTTTACAGCCTTGAATAAGGTAAAAACTGGCCTACTACAGTCCAAAGTTATTCCTTACTTTCTCATTAGCATTCTACTTATTCACTGTGTTTATAAGTGCTTTTCAGGACTTTCAGAGGCCAGAGCGGCTTTTATCATCACAAGCTAAAAACAACTAGCAACAACAGCGCACGTCCGTTTTCAAAGAGTCAGAAATTCTTACTTGCTCGCCTCCCTTGATAATAATAGTTTATACCTATACAAAAGGACACAAGACCATACGCTGAATACAATTGCTCTAGTTGCAGTTATTGTTTAAAGGAGACACGTGATTTTTTTCAGGTCCGTAATATTGAACTAGAACATACTGTGAGTAGATCATCATTGTACACTTTGTTCATTGTAAACCAGCTTATTGATCTACGACGACTTAGTAATAGAAACAGATCTATCGACTTCCTGTTCAAAATTGCAGAACTGATGAGCCCCTTAAAAAGTCCTATGGCATGTTGTTAAACTGTCCGTGGACCCCCTAGTTCCTGAGGGTGCGTCCGATCCTTGATAATGTTCTGGGCCCTGATGACTGGACTGTTGTAGGTGTCCTGCAGGGACCGCTCCACAGATGCAGTTCCCAAACCACACAGTGATGGCGCTGTTGACTCTCCAAGATACTTCTATGCTCAAGATTTTGCCAATATTTGAAAAGTATCAGTCTAAATAATCATATTGCATTGTATTTCTATGACAACTAATTCCCCTCATGGATCAATGTCCAAAAAAACAATCTCACAGCTTGAGACAGGCACAAAAACTACACATGCAAGCGCTCCAACATAGCAAGAGTCTAACAATCGAGAATTCAAAATAGAGTTGTTTTTGCCGTCATTAAACCTGGCGTTGTGGCCGGTACCTGTCGGGTCTTTGAAAACAGCTTTGGCGTCCGTGTGAGTGGGCAAGAGGTTCTTGAGCAGCACGGCCATGTTTGGCACTTTGTTTCTCACCAGCTGTTTGAGAGCGGCCTGCAAAAACACGCGACACAAAAAAGGCAATTAAGCTTTGTATTGATTAACATTTTGCCGTTTGTGTGGCGCGGTCGAAACGCAACAAGCGCAAAACATGATCCGGCGTCATTTCTATTCCGTTTACAAATGGGATCGACGCCGCAGGAAGATGGGCGGCATTAGAATGTTTATGCTCCGTTAACGCGAGGGGTAAGGGCACGGCGTTGATGTGTAAACGTCCATTTAGAGAGCAAAGTTTGTGTAAATGAGCCACAAACACGACAGCACTTGTTTAGTCATTGCCGCGGACGTCTTCCCGGGGAGCCTCGCCTATGAAGGAGGCTCCATTAAGGTGACTGTAGTGTTTATAATTACGAGCACCTCCTGTTCGGCTCAATTGTTTATTCTGATTACGACAATAGACCTCACGCCGCGACGCACAGCTACGGCCGCGGCAGATGAATAATACAGAAGCTGATTGGCCTACACAATGACTCATTAAAAAACGGTAAACAATTTCAGTACGACGGCGGAGCGCGGCGGGTGGGGAAGGGGAGGCGTGTCGGTGAATGCGGCGCTCGCCTTCCGGAGCACCATGACGACGCTGTAGGTGTGGAGGAAGCAGGACGGGTTCCTCTCGTCCAGACCCATCTCGGACTTCATGGAGGTCCAGGCGGGGCCGCTGAAGTCCTCCTCCTCGGCCTGCGAGCTGGAACACTACACGAGGACAGACAGACTATTAAACACTTTTCAAAGCTGTGGAGATCAATATACCAACATTTATAACTTAATTTTGATATGAGATAAGAGACGGGACCAATTTCAATACCACGAAGAGGGAAAAGCATACTTTATGATAGTAAAATGTATCTTTAAGAGAGAAACTGCCAGAGGTGGGTAGTACTCCATTGCATTTACTTTCAAATTGTACTTCTAACCGTTTTGACACTATACTTACTCCTACTAGTCATATTTTTGTTCAAGTTTTTGGTTCCTCTTGACAAAAGCATGACAAAAGCTTTATGTTGATTTGAACATAAGGTTGTTTTTTTAAGTACCAGATTTTGTGAATTATTTAATGTTTTGCCCTTCCAATTACATACATTTCAAGTTATAAACCAGATGTTCAGACAGTTACTCTTCAAAGTTATTCTTGAATATCATTTCCCCAAATTCTTGTTTTACCCTTAAATTAGTCATTTCTTTTACCACCACTTTGTAATTTTTTGTTTTGTTTTGAAAATCAAGAATTATTATTTAAATTTTGTTTTACATGGATTCCTTTTATTAACATGGAACAGAACATGACCAGAGAGCAAAATCTAAAATGAAAAGAACACAAGTAGCAATAGACAGAAAATCACAGAATAAAATCACGGGACATTTGAATGACAATAGAGTCCCACCTGTTCCAGTCTCTCACGTTTGTCCAGTTCCAAATTAAATCCAAATGTCATTTTTTCTCTCCATTTGTGTTAATATTCATAACAATCAGTCCAGTCTTTGTTGTCAGTGTGGGCTGTGTTATCCATTTCTTAGTGATGCTATTTTTCCCCACAGCCAAAAGTCCTTTTGTACTTGTACTTTGTTTTATAGTTTCATTCGGACCCCCATAATCTGACCATTTAACGGCCGCTCGTCTTTCTGGGATCCTCTTTATGGCATTAAACTTGTCTTTCTTGCATTTGTTCAATAACAGGTGTTTTTATTACTCAAAAATATCTCTAAAACTTTACTGTGAGTGGGGTCGCCTCTCCGCAGGCCTGATGTGTAACTTGACCTGGTGGCATCACCTGCTTGTTGCCATAGAAATAGATAAGTTTAAGGCCATACATTACAAGTCAGGCAATAACATCTCCCTGGAGAGAAGAAGGTGGCAGAGCCTCCAACTGAAAAGTTACAGAGTACACCTTTCTCCCCTATGTGGTCATACAGTACAAGTTCTGATGAAGGTCAAAAACCATTCAAAACCATCCGGTCCAACTTAGTCCCATTTATGGGATTTGTTTTTCAGCATTTTTACCTGCTCAAATTAAATTAGTTAAAAGGTGGTATGGACGATTTTTTTCAGCAATTTTTTTTATCATATTTCCTCGTGGCGTGGATAAATCATTTGTCCTGCCACGTATCAATCATAAAACGCACCTATCGCTCACCTGCAGCCGCGTGCGGTTCGTCCCCACGTTTCCGCGTGCCTAAGCGCATGGATCTATCATAATATAGTTCCCTCAGTGTACGGGGCAAAATGAAGACGGAGAAAGACAGTTCGAGCTGACGCAGAAGTGGACAGAAATCTAAGGGAGACGAGCGATGCGATGCGCTCCGTTACGCTAATAAACAAACGCACGTGTGTGTTGTATCGGTCCACACGGGGGAGTGCGCATGCGCACTTCCACCTGCGTTCTCAAATCGCCGAAAAATCGTCCTTTGCGCCTTTAAGTTAAATATTTCATCACTTGTTCTTACAAACAGATGACACATCTTGTTTCCCAAGAAGACAGTCTGGGACTCATTATGTAAACATCTGAGTCAAAGCCAATTAAAATATGTAAAAGCTGAGAATTTAAAACATATTATTATCACAACTTTATGGCCAAGTGTTCCTATTATATATAGCTGTAAACATTGATAACAAATCCTGTGTATTGCTGATCATGGTTGTATTGATACGTTTCATTACCTGGCTCGGTGACCTGGCCACAGCTCCGTGAGCGGGTGTATTGGAAACACAAACTACTATGTCATCCAGGCTCTGACCCTGCGGCTGAGAGGCAAAAATCCAATTATTGTGTGGCACCAAGGTGGAAAAACAGACACACAACGCATAGATTTTTTTGACAGTCATTTCATTAGAGTCAACATGACAAAAGCTGACAACAAATCAAGACAATTTATGATTATGATAAGATTACCAAAACTAGGTCATCATTTAACATAATTTATATATCGTATGACGTGGAGAGGGGAAATATATAACACAGCATTTCAAAACTGTTGAATTATATTGTCCATAATTTGCAAGACTTGGAGGCTAATCTTTCAAACAAGGGCATAAAGTAATATCTCTGCATATTAGTGTTTTAATCTTCAGTCAAATAACCTTAACCAAGAGATTTACACATTTTAGCACATTTCTGATAAATTGGTATTAGTATATATTATTTTTTGTTAATATTGCTCACACCTAGTAACAGGAATATCTCATTTGAGTTTTATGATTTATTACGAGCAGAAACACTGACAATTATTCAGAATAATCGACATCTTGGACAAAGTGTGATTTATTTATTTTTTCCCCCAATTCCATTATCTTATAATCATCTACTACTTATATTTTAAAGATAATTTAAGTTTACCTTTTGAATGTACAGAATAAAATATGAGTTGAAATGACTTAGTTCCAACTATTGTAACCAGAACAATCATGATTATCAATTTACTGAATCATCTCAACATCCCTGGCTCGTGTCATATTTCGCAGATATGGCGCACATTTCCACAGACCTGTTGCGGCAGGAGTCCGGCGGGCCCCGGGAAGCGTCTCGTCCTGGGGCGGTTCGATTCCGAGCGGGGCCTTTTCTTCGTACTGGAGGCAGAGACCAACTGGACCAGGCGGTTCGTCAGCGTGGGCGTGTGGAGGGACGACGGGGTAATAGGTCGGGGACGCGGCGCGGGGGAGACACACTCGAACAGCCCACGGTTCCGCTCGGACGACGACGGGGTGGACGACGTTGGCCCTGGCCCTCGTCTTAAACATGAAGGAGACGCGGCGGTGAGGCCGGGGAAAACGCCAGGACTGTGAGGAGCAAACGATGGAGGACGTCGGGACTGGACAGGGGTAGATTTAGCTGAAGAAGGGCCTGCGCTAGAAGGTGATGGAGAAGTCTGGACACCATCGAAAGCGAATCGAGACAGCTTGCTTATCCCACTGGGTAATGCAGTTTTTTGTACACTTCGATCGCCATTGTCGGAAGAGTGACTGGAAACGCTTCTCAGTTCATTTGTCATTGGTGGATTACTACCATTCAAACCGGAAACAGACTGAGAAATCTCCCGCAAAGCGCCGCCACCTCGGGGCGTTGGTGCTCCAAGAGGTCGCAGCGCATTGGCCGAAGATGAGGTCGTAACCGTGGACACTTGCGGGGCGGGAGAAGTGGATTTTCCCAGCCGGCCCAACTGATCGTCGACCTCTTCCAAGTCGGCCAGGTCGAATTCCCAATCATCAAAGTCGTCCGGGGCCGCTTTGGGTTTTGGCGGTTCGGCGGCGGGCTGTTGCGCTGGCGAAATAGTCCGTGCATAATTTAGCGGGGAAGAGGCGGACGGCTGCCGGAGGCTCAAAGCGGCGGTTTGTCCGGCAGCGGTCAGCGAGATAGTCCTTGATGAGGTGCCTTGAAACTGGGCGGCTGATCTCACTCCAATTTCCTGCGGCCGATTTCTCTCAGTCTCTAGGTTGGTAATGGAGGAAGCGCGCAGCAGTGAGGATGACACAGCTGCCGCCGCTTCGACCGGGCGCGATGATGAAGAGCGAGTTCCCCAGTCTGTTCCAAGAATATCCTAGAAATTACACGTAAATAAATAATGCGATGGAAATAGGACAGCCACTTAAAATTGTAGAAAAAAACGGAGTTGTGAATGTGGTGGGATGGACGGGGAATTTAAGCTAATAACTATTAATAAAAGGTGGGAATGTATCAAAATGGTGTGAATGTTGCTTTGAAGATATGCAAAATGTTGATGTAAAATTGTTATTAAAATAAGAGGTATGAGGTGACATTATTGCACTACTGCACATTTTTCTGATCATTAAACCTCAACTAATATCTTTAACACGTTTTAACACAATATCGTCATCGAGATACCAAAAAACAAATTGAGATATACATTTTTGTCAATATTGCACAGCCCTAGATATTAATTGCAATGTTGTTATCAATCGTAACACATAAATAGCAATAAATGTTTGCAGTTATAACCCTGAAAGCCCAAAAAGTCTTGATTTCTTAGCAAGACATTATTAATTACAATTATTCTAAGTGAATCTCATTTTTAAACAATTAAACAGTGGGATTTTCTCTAAATCAGTGGCCCTTATCCCACTTAGGGGACTAAATGGCTGTGTGGGACAACCAAAAGAGTTACAAGTGGGACCCTAACGTTAAATGAAGCAGAGGAGCATCAGAAATGGGATGAAAACAGGTGCAAACACTCACCTCGTCATCAAAGTCCTCGCCAATGCTGAACAAGCTGCTCAGTTTGCAGGCCTAAAAAGAGATGACAAACTTTAACACATTGAGTAATAAGAAGTGGCGATTAAACGGTGCAGAAAAGGTGTACACATTACAGTTAGCATGTTAGCATCGTTAGCTCCATCTGGGTGAGTTTTTCTGACTTCTTACCATCGCAGGGGTTCGACGTTAGAACAGACCGATCTCCTCGTTCAAACGCACCACCCGCGGTAAATACAATCTGGAAAAGTGATGTCAAGCCAGTGTGTTTCGTGACATGGGGTTACATGGTCATCGACACGCAAAAACATCACTCTTTTCACTCAGGAATGTTTGGTCCGCGCCGCCACGTTCAAACCGGACGCAACTGCGTAATGACGTAGCTGGGTTTGCAAGATCGCAACAAGAGAGTTAAATCCTGCACTTTATGCTTTGCTTATGAAAGAAAAAAACATTATAAACATTTTTTTTTATATAAACTGCAGACTGGAGCTGTTTACTATATGTTTTATTTGAAATGTGTATAGGTTATAATGATACTACGGTATATAATATAATAATAATATTTTTTTTTTATAACTACAAAATACATTGTTCAACAATGTTGATACAAATATGCAAATAAAAAAATTAAGACCAAGTTTTTACACAATTTTCCAATGAAAATAATGACAATTTTGAACAACAATGCAAAAAAGTTTATCCATCCATCCATCATCCATCTCCTCCGTTGTGATTTCTATAATTTCTTTGTGATTTTAATGCATGTTTTCCTGTTGTGTAACGCACTTTGAATTGCCTTGTGTACAAATAAACCCTACAAATTGCCTTGCCTTTTTGACATCTTTATACATTGTATAAAGTGAATCATAGGCTCCTTAATTTAGCTGCGCCTCGTCTGTATCAACACAAGTTCAAGTGTCCAATGAGAGGGTAAAAAAGCAGCAGACTGGTGCCCACCAAGGTTCAGCCGGAACATGGGATTATATGGTCACCAACTTCCATGGTTCTTGCTTATCCTAAACGCGCGTAGGATCAAATTCCACCATCCAAGTTTGAAACGAGTCCCAAAAAACAGTTTCAACAGTTTCAACCACTTGTTTTTACCATCTTGACATTGCACATTCTCTTTGGTCCGATAACAGAACAAGCACATGTTAGACCAACAGCGCCATCTAGTGTCCATTACGGATATAACAGGTGTCCGCCTGCATTCTGATCCAAGAATAACTGCAGCATTTTGTTATGTGAGCAAACAAGCCTGTGACCGCGTGCACATGCTAAGGACACTTTTTAGAAAACATTCATTGCTAACTAAGAAGTTGATTGTAATGAAAACAAGCAAGTTATAACTTAATTTATAACCTATGTCCAGTGACGGGTGAGTGAAACTTGTTTGTAAGTTATTTTCTTCCAGTAGTACTTAACAGTTGAATGTTTGCTTGATCGTTGGTCTATACGATAAGTCTCACAAACAATATGAGGCTATTAGTCTGTCCAGGGGAGTAGACATCAGGGGACAAAGAGGTCTGTTTACCCAAGGTTTTAGGGGCCCAGAATTGGACAAGTATTAGTGGGGGGCCATGTTAGACCCACATTTCTGAGGTGGGGTTTGAGTTTGTCAGTTAAACATTATGCTTGTTTTATAGGTCATGTCACATCAGACCTCCCTGCGCTCACTCAGACTGGAGCAGGACCTCCAGGACTGGGAGGATGCTCGCCGGTCCCTGGCCCACAGGAGAGTCATGAGCCGGGCTCCTTTACCCGCTGCCCCGAGACCCCCGCACAGGAACCAGCAGCGAATCCAGGAGGTCCGGGCAGCGCCGCCACAAGTCCGATGCAGAGACACGGCTATTCACAACACCTTCATGTGTGGAGACATGAAGGGGGTGTACGCGGTGCTCAAGGACCCCGCCATGGTCAACGCTCTGATGGAGACCGCGCATGAGGAGATGGTGTGGGCTCCAGACATGGGTGTGTGTCTTCTGTTTTGTCATACAGTGTGTTGCCTTGTTAGCTTTATATAATTCATTTCCTACAGCTTTTGGTTCATTGTAATCCAGGCTGAACCCTTGTTTTGCATAAGTACCCTGGGTAACCATTTAAATTCCAATAGAAGCTTTGCTGTGATAAGTAGGTCTAATCCAAAATTACAAAATTATTATAAACTGCCCTTATTCTTAGCAGTAATGTTTGGATCAGTTGGTGCTCCAGCCGGGGCAGATGCAGAGGACAAAATTTCCTATGAAGGATAAGGATGAGGAAAGGCTAACCTAACCTAACTTAAACTAAATTCAAAATAATTGTACTCAAGTAAAAGTACAAAGTATTGGTCCATGAAATAACTCAAGTAACAGTAAAACAATGTATTTGGGGAAACTACAACTCAAGTAAGAGTAATTATTGTCTGGACAGAACATCTGATTTATAATTTGAAGTAAATGTATTGGCCTAACTGGAAAGATAAAACATCAAATCTGTTATTTTCAAAGGATAGATGACAAAAAATTGAAAAACTAAACCGCATCTGAAGGAGCCAAGGAAAAAACACAAATGTTCCAGTTATCTAAAATGATCAACTTTCACACTTAAAGATGAAGGAGTAACCAAAACTTTTACTCAAGTAAGAATATTGTTACACTGTCAAAATATATTACTCAAGTATGAGTAAAAGTATGGTGTCTGAAAACAACTGAGGTCTTCGTTTTCCCAAAAAGTTACTCAATTAAGTACTACTCACCTTTTTGTCTACAGGGGTGCTACTTTTTGTGCTAGTCCCAATGAATAGGTGTAACATGTGAATAAAAGGAGGTGTATGACATACAGTACTATATCTTATAACATAATATAATAAACATACCTTTTTTTCCCCCAGGAATGTGGACACTCAGCTCAAAAGTGAAACAGACGTCTGCCCTGCGCCTGGCTGCCAGTAGGGGGCACTCTGGGTGTGTGGAGGAGCTCCTGTTCAGAGGAGCCGAGGTGGCCTCTGACCCTGGGGGCAGCACAGCGCTTCATGACGCGTGTGTCGGGGGTCACTCAGTCTGTGTGCAGCTGCTGCTCTCACATGGGGCTGATCCAGAGGTGCTGTCCGCAGATGGGTGCGCCCCCCTGCACCTGTGCAACTCCCCACAGTCTTTACAGTGAGACTACGGTTTATATACATATGCAGTGACGTGAGGTTCAGGGTTAGTGAGGCACCACCTTTCAGAGTCAGATTTACAAACGCGAATTAACCCAAAAGAGTTCCTTACACAGGTCGTTCTGGACCAAAAAGAGGAGAAGCTGCAGGAGACTTGCATTCATTCCTCACCATTTGTGTGCTATACAGTCCCACTAGATCCGCCCTTAGTCTCACAAAGTCAAAAAATCTTGCATATTTTGACAGGCTCTGCAGTTTTGTGTCATCAAAATGTTGGGACATTTCACAACATTTTGTGCGGTCCACTAAAGTTTAAACCAAGGAAAGCTCGCTCACCAAAACGATCAAACCCGACTTTAATCTGATCACTGATGTTATCAAAAATGTTAAAGAACCATTGCCTCCGTTCATCTCTGACTGACATAACTCATCCCAAAACAAGCTAGACTGACCAATATATAAGTTTAAAAAGTTTGCACACGGAAAAAAGAATTCGGGACCAGCAGGAATCAATCAAACTGTGTGTGTGCTCCCAGAGGCAGAGCAGGTGCTGCCTCCTCCCTGTATCTGAACGGCAAACATCTGAACATTTTGACATTATTATTTGACAAAATATTGTTCGATATTGTTCAATTTTTTTTTAATATATTATAATAGTAATAATGATAATAATAATGATAATAATAATAGTAATGATGGTGGTAATAATAATAATAATAAAAATAGTCGTAATAATAAATAATAATGCATGTATTTATAAAAAAAATATATTAAAAAAATAAAAAAATCAAAATCACTATATTAACACATATACATAACAAAAAACAAAACAGTGGGCAAGAGATTCCAAGGTTAAAGCTTTAGGTGCGAACGACGACAGAACAGGTGGTGGCAGATTAGTCGGTGCGAGATTATGCAGAGCTTTGTAGACGAGAATGAGTATTTCGAAGTCGCTGCGTGAGTGGAATGTGAGCCAGTGGTGTTCAGTGGAGGGGGTTCAAGTGAGAGTATGAGCAAGTGGGTTCTGGACCAGTTGATTGTTGGATGTGTCCAGAAGAGAAGAGGGTTGGAGTAGACAATATAGGATGTGACGAGCATGGATCAGAACCAGGCAATGAAAGAAGGGCAGATAGTGCGGAGACCGGGTAATATAGTTGATATGGACGGAGGTGAAGAGTGACTGATGATGGTGATGGAGGAAGACAAGGAGGGCAGACATGCTTTCATAAGGGATGTAGGCAGAGGGGAGAGCTGCTTTTGAGTTTGGAGAGTTCAGGTTGTTGAAGGTGGACAGAGTAGAACAGTGCAGCATAATGACAGTTAAGCAATGGTTACAGTTGGCTTTGCTGCAAGGAGAAGATAAGAGATCATGATTAGTTTTGATGTTATAGTTGTTGTTTTTTTAAAGTTCTAAAAATAAGATGAGATCACAATATAATAAAATGGATAAAATAAAATAGAATAGATGTAAATTTCCAAGTATAAACAAACGATTTACATATATTACAAAATATTTACATGATCATGTACAGTTTTACTATTGTACTTACTATTGCATAACACAAGTGAGCTGAATACTGCACAGTAACTCCACCAGAGCACAGAGTTCAGTAGTTTGATGGCGACAGGCAGGTATTATTTCCTGTATAACTTAGAGTGTGGGTGAAGTCCTTGCGAACTCTCCTGTCTTTCTGAAGACTAAGGAATAGAAAGTTAGTGAATTGATTCCTGCATACAGTTGTTGTGCTCTAAAGACATTTCATCTTCAGTGTCTGTGGCGCCAATGTATTCTAGTGTGATGTATTTGGGTTGGTCACAGGAGAGGTTAGAGGCAAACCCTTTGTCACTCATTATGGAGATAGCTCACCACCAGCAGTGAATGGGCCAATATACTCCGCAGATGTTCCCTGACCACATCTTACACCCTGCAGTTGTGAGCTGGATTGTCTCAGGGCCCCCTTTGCACAGACTTCACCTTGGGTCTTGTCTGGTGTGGTAGATCTGGGCCTCTATTGCTCTGGTGTTCAGGGCCTGCTCCTGTCCAGCCATGATCAGGGCCTCTGTGCTGTCCTTCAGTCCAGGCCTCTCTAGCCATTGGTAGGATTTCTTGAGCTCAGCCACTTCAGTTACGTTCCGGTGGTATATCCCATGTAGGGGCTTTTCCTCCAGCTTCTCTTCTTCTGTTCCAAGTTGCCTGAGACATTCACTGAGCCTTGTCATCTGTCGGAGTCTTTTCCTTGATTGTGGATCTAGGATGTTTCCTTGTGGCTCTCACACTGACTAGTCCTCTGCCTCAAATAGTCTCTGTGCTTGATGGGATGTACTGTAATCCTGGAGACAGTATTCAGAATGATAATCTAAAATGTGCTAAAATGTCTCTAACTTGAGGTTAGTAAGTATCACACAAAATGTAAATAAGAATGTATCTGCATTTTTTTGTGGTTAATTTTACAGTCTAAAGATTACACTGCAACTTTGGTTTATTCATTTTAACGTGCTTCTTGCTGTTATAATCTGGATATGGAGCTGAGCTGTTGGCGCGGATAAGAACATTTGCATTACCTATTATGCCTCTAACAGAGTGTGTTGTAATCCGTGCTGCAGGTGTGCAGAGCTGCTGTTATCAGCTGGAGCGGGGGTGAACGTGCGGACGACAGAGTCCAGACTCACCCCTCTGCACGTAGCGGCCCGGAGAGCGCTGGACAAACACGTGGAGCTCTTCCTCTCGCACGGAGCCGACGTTCTGGCCACAAACCAAGAGGGAGAGACCCCGCTGAACGCCGCGTGCTCAGGGGCCGAGAGGCCATCGGAGGCCGGTCGTTATCTCAGAGCGATCCAGATGCTGTTGGAGGCTGGTGCCGATCCTAAAACAGCAGGCAGAAAGATGCACACGCCGCTGCATAACGCCTGTGCCAACTGCTGCCCCGGGATCGCCCATGTGCTCCTGCAGAACGGAGCCAGGGCAGACGCAGCCAACAGCGCTGGATACACGCCAATGGACTGTCTGCTGCAGGTAACACAGCAACAACAATGGGGCTTTTCTCAACAGTGCTGTGGGTTTGAAGGGCTGGAGTTTTGCGTTTTTTCATACGCTGATTTAATTTATTTTTTTACTTTGTTATTACTAATTGTTTAATCATTTCCATAATTTTCCTTATGCATCTTCAGGTGGAGAGTCTGCCACCTGCATGTCTGTCATAGAGAAGTTACGGCCATGCAAGGAATTTTCCACAGTATGGATTTTTACTGATCTACGAATCTTTTAGCGTTAAATCAATTAAATGTGTTTTTTTATTTTCACTGTGCTCGGGTTGTGCCTCTCCACAGATCTGATCTCCAGGGAGAAAGATGGATTGAGTTTAATGTCATACTGTTGCATTCCAAACCAAGACTTAACAGCTCCATGGAGACAAATTGATTTATTTTTTACTAGAGAAAATGGCGTTATTTAGTCATTATGACATAGTTCTTGTTTCGTTCTGCTTTTTCTGTAAAGGTGGTGGAAGACTATCCCGAGCAACAGCCTCACGAGATCGCACGCTCGCTTCTGAACCATGGAGCAAAACCGGTCTCACCAAAGGTCTTGAATAAACTTAATCCCAGTGCTTTGTAATAAAATACAGTATTTTCCGGACTATAAGTCGCACCGAAGTATAAGTCGCACCAGCCAAAGAATGCATAATAGAGAAGAAAAAAACATGTATAAGTCGCACTGGAGTATGAAATGCAGTTGCAAGTTTGAAAATAACAAATAATATCACATAAGTCGCACCGGAGTATAAGTATACAAGTATAACTATAAGTATAAGTCGCACCCCGGCCAAAACTATGAAAAAAGGTGCCACTTATATTCCGGAAAATAACATTTTAATATTATTTTTAGTAGAGTATATGATGTTTGTACTGCATATATTCCGTCATATACAATAAGAAAGTTTTCCTTCACAGATGCTAAAGCTGTGTGTCCTTTCCCCTGCGACTGTGGAGGTCATGTTAAACACATTTACACAGATTCCAGTCTGCGAATGGCTGGATTCCCTGACCACAGACATCCACGAGGTGAGCTGCAATCGTCTTTCATCGTGACTTAACATCAAAACGATGATACGACGGTGATATTTATTTTTCAGGAGCACAAGTGTTTCTTCGACCTGGTGAAGGAGCGCGTCGGTCAGCCTCGTTCCCTGCAGCATCTCGGCCGCTGTGCTCTACGGTCACTGTTTGGAGCCCGGTGTGTTTCTGTGGTCAGTGAACTGGACATTCCCAGCTCTGTGAAGGACTATCTGCTGCTGCGCCCTGACCGGACTCTGAGATGAGGGAAAACGGTCCACACTATGATATAAACTGCAGATTACATTGCAGAAGACGTGTTACATTTGGGGTGCCGGAAAATACAATCACTCACCGTACCCTTTTTGCTTGTGACTGTAAACTTATGCTTGTTATTTTTGTCAAATGTATTGTATGTTATCTTACTTTAGTAAATTATACAAATGTTGCATATTATTTGCCCAGGACGTCAACTGTGACAATTTGAGTGACCATAGAAAATGTGTGTTGCCTAATGAAAAGGGGAGTGTCTGCACAACAATAATACAGTGGTGTCTGTTTAGTTAGGCTACATTGTTAATGAGGGACTTTTCTAAACAAATTAGTCTTTTAAAATCATGCTTTATATAACTGACACATTTATTTATCATTCAGACAATGTGCTCGAAATTTAAACTTGTTCGTGTATAATATTTCCCACAATACCTTTACTAGAAAATACCTCAAAAAGTCTAAATCAAACACGAGCAGTGAGGCAACAACACAGCATATAAATGAAGTTTCCAAATGATTATTCTTGTAGCCTTAAAGTTTTTTTTTTCCTGGTTTGAAACATTTAAAAAAACATAGGTTGGTTGGTTATTTTATTTGTTAATATTGTTGACAAAATTGGACAGAAGCACACTTTGCTTCAAAAATAATATTTTTCTAGTATAGAAATAGAATATATGTTTCAGGGTAAAGCAACACAGAACATCATTTAAAAAGTTTAAAAAGGTGAGATATATAATAATATTCTTCTATGCTGAGCTGGATGAGGGTTTTGTTCTTTGTTTAAAATAATAGTGGCTTTTGTTTTTTGGGCTGAATGAGAGCTTTGTATCTATAACAAATCCAATCAAAAGTTCTTCTATGTTTTGTTTGTTTTTTGGATGAGCTGGTTCTTTGCAGGTACTCCAGAGTCCTCCTGATCATGGATGGTCCCGACTCCTAGTCCAGATCAGATCCACATGGTCCTGATCAGATCCACATGGTCCTGACCCACACATGGTCCTGACCCACACATGGTCCTGATCCCTGCACAAACCAGACACAGGCTTGTTTTTTTTTTTTCTGTGTATTTTTTTTAATGAAATGTACAATGATATTAACAATAACACTGCTAGAGGCTTAATACATTTGCAGTTTCATAACATAGAAAATAAATATTGTTATTCACAGTTCAAATTCAATACAAAGAGTTTTCACAGCTTTGAAGTTAGTGCAATAATTTAAGGAATTATACGAGAACAAATGAGACACAAATACAGTACATTTCGGTTTCTGGTTTGACAATTTAGAGCGATGAACATGTATTTTGACAGCATTAGGATCCGCTTCAACACACACACATATATTATTTATTTATCATCATACTTTTAACGGCAAAGTGTCCCTCAAAAACATCACAGAGCACACGCGCTTTATCAAACCGCAGGTTCACGTGACGACAAAAGGCCCCGCCCCCCGCTCCCTGGCCACGCCGTGACGTCAGCGCGTGTTTGTTTTGCGGAGGTTCTGAAGGAACAGCTGCTGCTCCTGCGCTGAGAGAGCCGCGCTCGTCCCCGGAAAATGCTCTGATTTCACAGCTGACCGGTAAGATCGCGCGACCACCGGGCAGGCACGGGCCCGCCGAAGACGCCCGTTACCCGGTCAACGATGTGACACGACGGCACGAGCTCACCGGCGAGTCCAGAGCAGCCGAAGGTCGCGATTAGCTAACAACTTAGGCTAGCGTGTTAGCCACCGCCGCTCGTTCCCTCTGCGGCTGGTGCGGAACTAGAACACAAACACTCGGATCGTACCTGCGCCGCGGTCGAGTTGTGTGTCTATATTTGTCTGTTTAAACTCAGTTATTGTCAAGTTGCGTGGCGTAGAGGCTCATGGGACAGTGCATTTCTGCTGCGAGACTGCATTGCTGCTCTGTTGATCAATGTTATTCTCATAAATATGCATAAACCATCAATAAGTTAACGGTGTGTACCCTAAACCAGCAGCGGCCGCTTTATTGGACAATATAGCGCCTAAATTAGAATGAAATAATGTTTTATGTTGAAGATTCATTGGTGTTGACTCAGTTTTCCTTCCTTTACCTTTGGCCCAGTGCTGATGTCTGTCATCTTATTGCAAACATGATCTTTATCTCCAGTATTTGCTATTTAAGTCACGTTTCTTTTTGCTTTGTGCATGTTGACATTTCACCTTGTATCTTTTATATCATATTTATATATTTATATATATATAAGGCTGGGCAATATTGACAAAAAATTATACATTAGTTAGTTAGACTAGTTGATATTATGTCACACAGCGTCCAAGAACGCTGTGTAGTTGTAGTTTAGTATCACACAAATACTGTAAATATCTATATTCAGTGTGGAAATAGCAGCTTATACCCTTCATGGAATGTTTACACATAAAAATGGAAAAAGGTTATGTTGTAATCGGCTCTTTTTGTAGCATTTTACTATAAACTAACTTCAAAACAACATTCACAATATTGTTAACGTTTCGATGTATTGCCCACCTCTACATATTGATTCGCTTTTGTACCATAACCCACGTGTCTGTGCTGCTGTGCCTCAGTGTTGGTGGCTGAGATGGCAGTGTGTGCACTGACCATGTTGGATGGGATCGAAGGGGAAGTGGCCGCGGCCGGAGGAGTCCTGCTGCTCTTCTTGGCTCTGGTCCTGGCCTGGCTCTCGACGCACGTGGCCGACCGAGGCGACCACATCCTGGGCACCATCCTCACAGTGGGAGCTCACGCCTCTCTGATCGGACTGGGGGGCCACGACAGCTACAGCGGGACGCCAACCAACTCCAGAGGTGGGTTGCATTTACTGCTCAACTGTAACGTACTTTCGAGAGTAAGAGTTATATGGCGCAGTATTTTACAGTACAACACTACTATTACTGGAGGAGTATGGTTTTTGTTTGTCAATTTGGTTCTCTTAGTGTCGAGAAAGCTTTATTAGTCCTACAACTGTCACAATTAAAGCAATTAATTAACCAAATTTCAATTTAATTTGTCATTAATAGGATTGTAGGCCTCTAGAGCTAGTTGATTACTTGGTTGAGTGAAGTCTTTGTCAACCAACTAATCACTTTATTGGCATTGTGCAGGATTTAGCCTCCTCTACCCCATTGTCTACTCTTCTACCCCCTGTTACATCCCCATCTTTTTCTTTCTACTTCTTCTGTCTTGTTCATTTTATCTGTATATTATTGTGTATTGTACGTGCTGTCCCCCCTGTCTGTAAATACCCCCCCTTTTTTGTATATGTTAAGTGTCTTTGGGTCACTGAAAAGCGCTATAACAAGTTATTATTATTATTATTATACTCCCAACAGCAGAATCAGAAAAGGTTTATTGCCATTGTCAGTGAACAAAATTTACAGGCTAGTAACTTGTTTTGGTGATTCGGTGAGGAAAAAAATTTAAAAAAAAAAAGAAAGAAAATTTAAGAAAGGAGAGGGCGTGGAGTAGAACTTGAGTTTAATCACCCTCTTTACATAGAAGACAGTTTACTTTTCTGCATGCATGGTTATTAATACTGTGTAGTTTGGGTCAGATTATAGATACTAAATACTCTATTTTCCGGACTATTAGTCGCACCAGCCAAAAAATGCATAATAGAGAAGAAAAAAACATATATAAGTTGTACTGGAGTATGAAATGCGGTTGCAAGTGTGAAAATAACAAATAATATCACATAAGTGGCTCCGGAGTATAAGTATATAAGTGTAAATGTAAGTAATGTAAGTCGCACCCCGGCCAAAACTATAAAAAAAGGTGCGACTTATAATCCGGAAAATAAGGTAGTTTTGAGAGATCATGACACTACAGCTCTAGGATTACAATTATTGCTGGATTTAATTAGGATTCCAATATGCTTTTTCCCCCCCTTTCCTTCCATTTGTACCTCAGACACTCCCGAACAGCCCGCGCCGTCACCGTCGCAGGAAAACAAGCCCGAGGACGAGAGAGGAGAGAGCGACGGGACAAGCGAAGGGGCGGAGGAGGCGGGGACCGAAGCGCTCCTCGACATCCAGGCCAAATCGCAGACGAGAACACTGCTGCTCTCCGACGACGACGAGGAGGACCCCGAGGAGGACGAGGAAGAGCGGGTCAAGAAGTCGGTGAAGCGGGTCTCGGCGTTGTGCTCCGCCCCGTCCGCCGCCACCGCCACAGCCATCTCGGTTCGACTCAAGTTCCTGAACGACACGGAGGAGGTGGCCGTGCTGGAGCCGCAGGACACCGTGGGAGTGCTGAAAAGGTGAGCGGGTGAGTGGGCGGCGGGGGGGGAACTCGCACCCAAAGCACACGTTTGTCTTTTCACCTGGGAACGAAGTGACAAAATGTTTTCAAAGTCATCGTCAATTTGAGCGCTGTGGGAAGTCAAACAAAGGATGTCGGTTTTGTTATTTTGGCAGGCAAATGTCGAGGTCCATTGTTTGATCAGCGATGCTTTGTTCTCCGGTTGATGGCAGCAAGTATTAGTTGTAACTAGGGATGGGGCGGTTCTCAAAATACGATTGAATAGTTCCGATACTTGTGGTTCGATTTGACTTTCGCCTTTGGTTCGATACTCGCCTGTCCTTCCATGTGCCCTTTGGTGCGCTAGCAAAGGGTTAAGCCAGCTGTTATTTTTGCAAGGAAGTAAACGGCACTATTTTCCATCTTACTGTCCTTTTTTTTTAACGTAAATCGAACCAGGGATGACCAAAATGTGAACTTTTAAAGACGCAAAGACCGCTTTTGGCTTCACGCATCAATAATTAAAGGCTTTGCTCGCGGAGAAAAGCAATATTTTATCTTTCAAGTTTTCCTTTGAAGAGCACCCATTTAGACACCTTTTCTTAGTACTGGGCTTCTCGAACTTTTTCTGGCGCGCCCCTTTGAAGATAAAAAAAATGTATGGCGCACATGAGGAGAGTATGGTGTAGGCCCCCCGTAATCTAATTTCTGCCCCCATAGGCTAAAACCAGGGTGGGTAATTAAACTGTGCTTTGTGCGAGTTCCCGGTGACGCTGGTGAAGCCATTAGTTGTGATGTTTTTTTTTTTAATTTAATTTAACTAAACGAAAGCAGAGCCAGAGCATGCACAGAGAAGCCGATGCAAACTCCTCTTCTCCCGTTCGCCAAGAGAAGAGGCTCATTGCCACGCGTTTAGTGCAAAGTTAAGTCCAAAGTCGACACGCGGGAAGGTCTCATCTTTCTGCGCCTGTTTGAGCGATCTGTGCGTCAAAGTGAAGTCGTAATGAAACCCTCTTTTTAGAATTCAAAATAAATAAATAAAATAAATCATTAACAGCACTTACATGTTGGTGGAGATCATTGTATTAAAATAATGTAGGCTCTAGGCTTTTGTCTTATTTGTCGGACGGAGATTTGACACCGGTGTGAGAGTGCAGGTGTCATAACTTGTGTGTTTCTTTAGACGTTCTTTGAGATGAGCTAAAATACCGTCAAACTGTAAAGTCCCAAACTCGCTTCACGGAATGTCTGCACTACCTACATTAGACAGTGCAAGATTGTTTCAAAAGACACCATTTGTGCCCATATTCACTCCCGTTTCACACTTTTGCGCCTGTGCTCTTCCGCAGTAAGTACTTCTCCGGGCGGGAGCAGCAGATTAAACTCATCTACCAGGGCCATCTGCTCCAGGACCCAAAAAGAACTCTAAAATCCCTGAACATCAGCCACAACAGCGTCATACACTGCCACGTCTCCCAGACCCCGAACGAGTCCGGCCCGGAGGAGGGAGCCCAGCCCGGGGCCGGGTCGGGGGCCTCCGGCGGGTTCATGGCCGCGGGCGTGGCCATCAGCACGAGTAGCCTTGTGGTGCCTGTATTCGTGGTGATCCTGGCTGTGGTTTGGTATTTCAGAATCAACTACAGGCAATTCTTCACCGCGCCCGCGACCATCTCCTTAGTGGGAGTCACTGTGTTCTTTAGCTTTCTCATATTCGGGATGCACAGCCGCTGAAAAAGTCTTGGAAAAAACAACAACATGAATGTCGTAAGGATGGCGGCCGCGGTAGGACGCATCTGAGCCGAAGCGAGCTCTGTACCAATGGAAAACGTTGGTAAACTTGACAGAAGTTTATTAGCTTAACCTCGACTTAGCCTCTTTACAATGACTTGGGAGATCACTTTAACATTTTAGCTCATTTTCATTTGTACTGTTGCTTGGTTTTTCAGATTGTCTCAGTGTTTTAAGTGTAAAATATACATCTAAAAGTAAAGAGAAACAATCATAACTTCTCTGACACTGTAATAATGTACGGTACGCCATTGATTCCTTTTGTCTTTTCGAATGACCGATGATTCTGTATGCAAAAGAGACAAAAAAAAACGGTTGCCATCTTGATTTCAGTGACTTTAAATAATCACTAGCAATGATAGAACTCCTTTAAAAATGTACATAGTTGTCTGTAAATAAAAAGGACCGACTCAGATGATCTTGCATCTGGCACTTAAAGGGTTTGGAGGGTCCGTGGGCCGCGCGTGGTCTACGGGAGGAACTGTGATCTTATGCTGGACCGCTTTGACTTCACAAATGTCTCAGAATAAAGCATTTGAAACCAGCCCTGTTCCGTCTGCTTATATTTTCTACAACAAACTGGATTGTGTTGATTGAAGTCTCTCTAAAGAAGTCTAAAATGCGACACATTTCTGTATAGACGATATAGAAAAATCTGCTTTATGCTAGAATGACCCTCAAGAATGATGCTTGTCAACATGAACCATAGCATATACATCATGAGCTACAGTAAATAAAGAGCATAAAAAAAAAAAAAAAACACAATTACCGTATTTTCCAGTCTATAAGTCACACCTTTTTTCATAGTTTTGGCTGGGGTGCGACTTATACTTATATTTATACTTATATGTGATATTATTTGTTATTTTCACACTTGCAACTGCATTTCATACTCCAGTGCGACTCAGATCTTTTTTTTCTTCTCCCATTATGAATTTTTTGGCTGGTGCGACTTATAGTTCGGAAAATACGGTAATGCAAAAAAATACATAAAACCAAGATATTCATCGTTGTCAATATCGCTCACCTTTAATTCAAAGACGACCCCAAAAATAAAAATGGGGGTAATAAAATGCTGATTCAGTTCATTTTGATTACGGTAAATCCTTCGAGTTGTACACGTTTAACAGTTTAATACTCACTGGAAAATACCGTAGTCATTTTTCAACACAATGAATGTATATTAGTGTTCAATAAATGAATAAATCGATAAAGCCGGAGAATATTCAATTGCAACTGCGCATGTGTAGATTGACCTCCAGATGCTACTGCTTGTACTGCATCAAAATGTTTATGAATACTCACGATTGTCAGAAAACCTTCAGTCCACGTGCGACGGATTCAAATTCTAAGCACACGTAAAGACTAGAAACGCAGTAAAATATGCAATTATTAAACATCTGACGAGGCAACGAGCAGGTGGCTTAAAATGAGCAGATTTCAAAGGGTTTAGAGCTCATTTCCGTTTAGATTAAATTAAAATAAAAAGGAGAAAAGCGGTGTTACTGCAGAGAAAAAGTTGTAATCATCATGATTCCATTTCCATCACATTTTGTCATAAAAACATACATACATGTGCCGTTTGCCTAGCGGCTCCTCCAATATAAAAAATAAAAAAAAACACAAACACTACTTATTTACATACCACTTATTAGTCAGTGATAAATTAAAAAAAATGAATTATACCGACGTAAACGGAGAAGTTAAAAATGGCACAAACGTCACAAGTCACATTTGAGGACGCGTAGTTTGTGCCGCATCCTGGAATCGCACATGCTCGCCACACTTGCTCACGCCAAACCAACGACTTGAGCATACAAAAGGCACACACACTGAACAAACACACACACGCGCAAATGTGCAACACAACGCTAGTAAAATCAAGAGTTAAAAGCCACTCCAAATGTGAAATGTCCGTTTTAAAGAAGCCAGTTCATTTCAAACTTAAGAGTACTCACGGATAATTCCCTTGGGGACTATAATAAAATGCATGATCAATGGTAATGTCAGAAATAAACTAGCCACATGACTTGGGCTCAAAATTCTTCTCACATAAATAAAAGTTTTGGCCAATTTGTCTAGCAATAAAATAAAACATTTAAAAAAGACAATTTCAGCCTTTTCTTTACATAGTCAAAATAAGACAACATTACGACTTTGGATCTGAAATCAAATAAATTAGTAAAAAATAACCCTGCTTCTCTGATATATACATGTCAAATGAGGCAAAAGTCTAAATGCTTCTTTTTTTTTTACAACCAACGTTATAATAAAATGCAATGGTCTACAAATATCATAAAGTTATTTACAGTGAAACATAAGAACATATCAAGGGCAGAAAAAGCATTTTAAAATTTACCAAAGATATATAATTCCTTATTGAGATTTTTGCTGTCCCTTTATTATTTATTTTATTTATTATTATTTCTTAGTATATTTTTTTACTATAGAATTTTTGTGTATCTATTTATTTTTTAATCGCGATAATCAGCGATAGTCAATATCTTCAGTTGATATGTGTATGTTCTACTGTGATCCATTTTATGAAATTTGCACATCAATAGTTCCATTTAAATTAAAAACTGTACATGCCGCTTTCTTCTTCTGAATCCGGGTCGTTTCAGAGTCACTGATATGACGAGAGTAAAGTCAGTCGTCATAGATACTGGACATGGAGGATCCGGAGGGTTTGGGCCTCTTCTTTTTGGACGATATGCTGGTGTTACTTTGCGAGCTGCTGCTGCCGTTCCCCCCTCCGTTACCACCAGAGGGCCCTCCTGCGCTCACTCCTCCTCCTCCTACTCCTCCTCCTCCGCCTCCCACGCTGCTGCTGTTGAGACTCAGAGACGTTCTCTTCTTCTTCTTGGGTCGTCTTGAATCCGAATGATTAGTGCCTGGGAGAAAGAATGAGCAGAACGTATTATGAACGCTTTGCTTTGTCTTTACTTTGGAATAGGACATTAAGGATTATTGTCATTGGATTTGAGATAAATTCATAAACTAGGAATTTGCTTCAGCAACTAGAGACCATGTCAAAAGTACATAAAATCAGGTGTTGGAATAAAAACAAAAAGGCACTTTTCCTACTTCCAACTGTGACTTTACAGAAAAACGTCTCGTTTTACTTTTGCACCTGTTTTTATTTACTTTACTGCAGAAAGTCTTTAAGTATTCAATGATTTCAAGTAGAGGTGGACTGGGAGATGTATTGAAAAATGTGTAATATCGCAATTCATGTTTTGGAGATACGCAAAAGCCAAATATTGTGTATTATGTGTAATGCTGTATAACTTAAGAGACACCAAAGAGACAGAAACATCAAGTATGAGCTCCAGAATACGGGTATAATGTGATATTTCTGCCTTTTTGTGATTCATTTTATCATCCGTTCAACATTTTATCCTCAAAGACATTTCCAGACATATTTTAGCACATACCTATACTTATATTTAGACTTATATGTGATATTATTTGTTATTTTCACACTTTCAACCAAACTTCATACTCCAGTGCAACTTCTATATGTTTTTCTTCTCTATTATGCATCTTCTGGCTGGTGCAACTTATAGTTCGGAAAATACGGTAATACAAAAATACATATAACCGAGATATTCATCGTTGTCAATATTGCTCATATACAAAGACGACCCCAAAATTAAAAGTGGGGAGTAAAAAAAAAAATGCTGATTCAGTTCATTTTGATTGAATCCTCAGTTTAACACTCACTGGCTTTCGACGAGGCGGAGTCGGTGGGGGAGACGTCGGGCGAATCCTCCCACTGCAAACGGCTCATCAGGCTCTGTCCGTCTGGAATGTCGAAGCTGTCGCTCTCCGTCACGGCGTCGGCGTCGGGCAGCGGAGGCCTGCGGGAACAAACACACGGCGTCGGCGCCATTAGATTGTGGACGCGGAGCATATCCAAATACAGACATTGTACCCCTTTCCCTGCGAAAAAAAACCCATCCAACTTTCATGAGTCGTGTTTTAACAGTATTCCCACATCATAAACTGGCTCCATTGATTCATGCGTGTTTGCGTAATCTTCCATTTTTCATCTTTGCTACGATGAAACGCAACGTATGAAAAGGTCCTGCGGCTTGTAAATAGTCTTAAATTTGAATTACGTTATCTTATGTCGTATGCTCTTTGTTCTGCTATGTCGTCAAGGTAGACGAGGATTAGCTTTCAATCGATCTACCTGGATAAATAAAGGTTAAATAAATTAAGTAAATTAACCCGTTTCTACGAATATGATGCCATTTTCAATCAATATTGCTATTTACCAAGAACAAAACATTTTTTAAAAATGGTCTACTGTTATTTTTACGACTAAATCCCCCCCCAAAAAGATTAACGAGTCTACTTTTTTTAAACTACATATAATTTAGAATGAAACGAGGTCAAATGAGTAGACACATTGTAAGTTTTTAACCACATTTTCAGCCATTCTTAAATAAGCCCACCCTCTGCTCTCGCCCTGGTGCAAATGACTAAACCAGGAACAGAAAAAAGTAACAGCTTGTCCTTTTTTTGGTCACCCTGAGCCCCGTAAAAGCCTCACGTGCACCCCGAAGGTCAACAACACTCAAATACACAGGGAGGGAAAGGAGATAGAGGGGGTTCTGTGGGGGGAGAAGAGGGGACCACTCACGCGGACGGCCCCAGGAGGAACACCCTGACGGCCCTCCTCTGCTCGTCCGTGTGCTGGGGGCAGCGCTGAGACCTGGCGGGACACAACGTGGCATTACGCAGCCCTAAACATTCACCCTTCCCCTTCGTTTCTCGTCGTGGTTCGGGGAAGGAGGGGTAAGACGCGCTCGCCCCCCCGGACTCAACCAGTGACCATTTTAGATGAGAGTCTCCAACTGTATCATCCCTCGATTCGAGCCATTCGTGTGACAAAAGCTGTAAAATGTGCTTCTTCTTCTTAGGATGCCGTTAGTTTTTGTAAACTGAGGATGCATTTAAGGTGTTATCACAAACTGAACTAATACTGCTTTCTGATTGGATAACTTGAAAACCAAAATGCCTAAAACAAGTAAAGTAAAAGGCTTCTACATCATGTTAAAATCAAAATGTGTGCATATACCGTATTGTCCAGACTATGAGTGGCACTGGAGTAAGTCGCACTCGCCAAAAATGCATAATAGAGAAGAAAAAAACATATATAAGTCACACTGGAGTATATTTGGTAAAATTTAACGCAAAATCACTAAATCCATTGAATTATTTTTCCTCGGTGTCACTTCTAAACAACTCTGCCAACTCCGGAGGTAGAGGAAGTGCTGATTCTTCTGTGTCACTAAGAGCCTAGAGCGCCCTCTTTTGGAGGGTAAAAATAAATAATATCACATACAAGTCGCTCTGGAGTATAAGTCGCACCCCGGCCAAAACTATGAAATAAGGTGCAACTTATAGTCCGGAAAATACGGTATTTGTGCATGAGTCGACATTACAACTGTTAAAAATCTACAAATCCCAGTCAAATGTTACTTTATTATCTCAAATTTAGTCAGAGAATTACTAATCCACGACAAGTTTAATTACTCTTGATCACTGATTACGTCCAAGAATATGTATTTAGACAAATTTTGTGTTTTAAATGCTAGGTTGCCACTTGTGTTGCCCCTTGCGTTAGTCCCAACATACATGATCATCTCGACTGAAACTGATCATGCTCCCACATGCACACGGGACGTAGCAGAACGGTCTAGTGCTGGAGCTGAGACGCAAAACACACCGAGTGACGGCAAGTGTTCTAAAAGCCAAATGTACAACGTTTAGCCGATAATAAATCACCTGTTGCACATCTTCTTGGAGTGTTCGGAAATAACACCACATTGCTGGAAATAAACATAGAAAACAACATTTTAAAAAGCAGAAATAGAAGCAGCTCTGGTCATTTGCAGGTGCCACGACCACAACCACGACGACTAATGTTTATGTGAATTGAAAAAGTGAATTTCCATGTTACCGTTATGAGTACAGATCTGACTTCATCTGGGCCAAGAGTTTCATAGTTAATGCCAGAACTGTAGTTGTACTAAAAGCAAATAATGTGGGAACATTACACCAGCAAGAAAACACAAGAAATGTAGTTTACTTTTGTAGGACATGAGATAATAATAACCACCTTATAGGCATCTGATGTGACACTGCCACCAAGTTCACCTGAAGAGTACATAAAAGTACTGTGTATACACGGCGATAAGCATCACACAGAAAAAGTGAAATAGATCAAAGTGTTTACCATTTTTATGTTTTAGTGATTTGGATCGTCTTGGAGATGTCTGATTCTACAGAGTTTATAACGACAAATAAACACAATATAACTTCTATAACTCAACAGTAAAACAAAATAGAGATGTCACAGTACCTTTTCTGGCTTTCTTTTCTTTGCTGTTGATAAATTAAACAAATTGAAATCAAATACAAGTCACATGGACAAAAACATCAACATAATGAGATTCCGCTTTATAATACCTACACTTTAATTAGCCTTAATAAAACAAACAAACTTATTTCATGATGAAGAAACAGTTTATTGACTACTACTAGGTTTAGGAGTTAGGGTATTCATTAAGTAGATTAAGCCTGAATCCGTCTTAATAAACCATTTGTTCATTAAGTCTCTGTTCATGCTTTATTAGGTTAGTTAAAGTGTATTTATTATCGAGTGTTAGTAGGATTTAAACTTAACTCACATTTTTTCTCCGCCCCGTAGGACCAGTCGTTGTCGTTGAGGTCGTCGTTGTCTTCCTGATCGCTCTCTGATTTGCTCATGGTGTTGTTTGTGGCGAGCCTGTGACACAGTACCACAAACATCAGGTGAATTGCAAATCCGAGCGACGAGTATTCGGCGAACGCGCGTACCTGCGGTTGGCTATTCGGCTGCTGTTGCGCCCCATGCCGAGACATTTCTCCAAGTGCGGGGCAAAGCGAGACGCGGCGATCAACCTTTTACAGTTAGGGCATTCGCACTCTTTGTTTTTCCACTGATTATACACTTGACCGAATATGTCCACTCCGGGCTGGTCCACGATTTCTACAAGAAGATTATGAGTTACACAAGCACAATGGCTTTGGAGTCAAAATATTATATAGTGCATGTATACAACTCAAGATTGTGTCGTCACTGCCCAACAAATGCTATTACCGTATTTTTCGCACTATAAGGCGCACTTTAAAAGCCTTTAATTTTCTCCCAAAATGACAGTGCGCCTTATATATGGATTAATTCTGGCTGTGCTTACTGACCTCGAAGCCATTTTGTGTGGTACATGTTTTTTGTTTAGCTTCATGCGCCTTATATTATCTTATCTTAATCCGGTGTGCCTTATAGTGCGGAAAATATGGTATGATTAGTAGTAGTAGTAGTTTAAGATGCACTACTGTGAATTCATTTATCTATTTGAGTATGAGGTCCAACATTAATTCAACATCTCTCAAATAGGGAAGTGGGAAGTCAATTCAAAGTTTCTGGATGATGTATACATTTCAATAAAACTGTAGCACAAACCGAATTCCTTCATGCTTTCCTGGTCCGTTTCATCCAAAAAGAAGTAGCCTTGTTTGACTGCACGATGCACCTCAAAACACAGGCCCAAACAGGCATCATCCACCAGCTCAGAGTAGATGTCATGCACCAAACCCTATGAGTGAAAACAATTACAAATAACGCCAAATCGAAAGCAGACAATAATGCACTGTATATGCGGCTCTTCACTCGCCTCCAGCCTGTTGTTGTCTGGGCCTGATAGGGGCATATCCTCCATTTTCATTTGAAAATCTGGATGGGATGTTTTGATTGCAAGATAATGAGTCGCGGTTGCTCTGTGAAATTCAAACAGAAATGGTTAACTAAATGCCAAGCCTGTCGCCATAACACGGTTTGAAGTGAGACAGATTATTTGCGACAAAAATATAAACGATAATATTAATAAGATTATGCTTCTGACACAATAACCCTAAAGCAGGATAGTCCCAGAAAACCTTTTTCTAAACGTGCAATATTGTTACACGTATTTGCAGCATGTGTAACAAAAAACATGTGCTGCAAATGTATAAACACTGTTAGCTGGTACAAACACTCTATAGCTCAAATATTATGTTTCTACCACAAACATTTCTCTATAGTAGGACAAACGATAATTGTGCTAATCGTGCTAATTTTCATGCAATTCTGGCTCAATTTGAGTCATAAACCTTTTTGTTGAGCTCATTGCATGTTTTGAAACCTATGTGTGAACCAGTTAGAGCTTATTTGTTTAGTAAATTGGTACATGATTATTTCAATAATCGATTATTTGTGATCAATAGATTAACTTTGATTGATGCAGCCCTACCCGCTAGTGCAAGAAAAGGCATACAGTAAATTTGACTAACTAGTGCAAGATTTAGAGGTAGGTAGGTGCAAAAACAATAAACAATATTACACTTACTTTATACAAAGTTATTATTTGTACAGCTTTCTTCATTCTGTCACAAGAAAATAAATAGATTTGTTAGTTTTCAAATAGAATACGCATGATTTCCATCTATAATAAACATTTTAACATTCAATATATTCTATTGCGTTGACATTTTGTCCGATTGTATGTTGTCTTTTCTTACACAGATTAGCGTTGCTTTAACTGGTTTTAACATTTATTACAAAGAATTACGTCTGCATGGATCTATAAGGGTTTTGGAGGAATACCTTTTTATCATCATGACCATGTACAATAATAGGATGTAACGGTTTTCCTTGGATAGGGGGGATATATGTCAAATGTAAATTATGCAAATTAATGCGGCAAAGACAAGAATAAAACTGAAAATCTATTGATACTTGCTACTTTATCTTCCAAAATACAACAGTTACTCCAAATCACCGTTATTCAAACTGTTTATAATACCTTTTTTTCATTCACATGACATTAAAAAAAAGAAAAACTCCAGAAAGAAGATAATGATAAAATGTTTCATGTGCATTATATTTGACGATGAAATAATAAGAAAACGTTTGCAGAAAAAAATACCTACATTTTTATTCTGCACGTTAGCCGTTTGTGATGCTAGCATGCTAACCAAAGCGCCAAAGCATGACATTTTTGACGTGTTTTCAGCATCTTTCCATGACGCTAGAAATGCTAATGTGAGGATTTATCTTGATTAAATGTGCAGCGTGTTCCTCTTACCCTGTCAAACCCATAGGTCACTGCAGCAGCCCAACAATGACACCACCATCACCACCTTCACGGTAACAAATGCGCTCTAGCAACGATTACGTCATTTTTCCGCCAAAGTCATTTTGTTACATTATAGATATATTTAGTATTTATATTACTTTATCTTGACTAATGTCCCTGTGTCTCTTAAATAAATGCAAAAGTGTTATAATCGCGAAGGCCCAGACACCGACGAACCAATCACAGAAACGAAAACATCCTCGTACCGACGTGAAGTTTCAAAATAAAAGCTCACACTTCCGTTTACAGGTTTATTATGCGCTGTTCTTCTTTTAAGAAGTTGTATTTGTATTTTAGCATGTTGTTATTCATCAAGTGAGTGGAAATACGTCTCGAGAAAAAAAAACTACCTGGATGTATTTATGAATGCAATTTGTGTCAGGCGTAAGTGTGACGCAGCTGTGCTTTTGTTTTGAAGTTTCAATTAGGTGACGCATTTTGGCTTTGATCCGTTTGTAAAATGTATATTGGAATAAAGAAGAAGTCTAAATGAAGTCTTAAGAATAAAGTCTTAAGAATAAAATCTGGCGGTAATGTAACACTTGGATACCAGCCGCCATAAAACACCAAAGAAGAAAGAAGAAGAAAAAAGGCCGACTCTTTATATAAAAAAAAGTCAATGGTCAAACCTTGAATTTACGACCTTGTTTCAGTTGTTTGGTACATCAGTCCATATCTTTAGTATCATTTTCAGTAGAATTTACATAAACATGTAATTTGTTCTACATTTTGCATGTTTTGGTAGATTTTGGACATATCCTTAAAACAAGAAAATATAATAATTGAAAAAAATAACCTATAGAAACACCTTATGTTTTACTTAAGTCCAAGTGAAGGGGTAATTGAGGGACAATAGACTAATATATCCTTGAATTTTGATGAGGTGATTGAAGACAGTCACTTAGGAGGTAGGAGGGGAAAGTTTGGGTCACCAGTGTCCAAATGGTTGGGAATCCCTGCACTAGATACACATTTAACAAATCTACTGAATGCAAAAGAGAAACAAAGTACATTTGTGGCTCTTCAATATTTTTATTTGCCCAAATACTTCAACTACAAGGACATAAGAACTCCCTCAGCTATAGAAAACATCCATTTTTTGTCAAATTTTCTGCAGTACAAACTTGTAAAGCTTTGCTCTGAGACATTTCTATAAACCGACAAAGGAAACAACAAAAACAGGCAAATTAACCGTAAGCCAAAATGAAACACTTAAAACAATAATCACTCGATACAAAAACATTATTTACAGTAATTACATCTGGCAATACAGTTCCCTCTGTTCCTGATAATAGTATAAACTACAGCCATTTCTTCAACTTTGAAATGTTTACAAGATCACGCTGGTTTTTGTTTCTGTCAAATTAAAAGAAAGACATTTCAACATTGATGAATAACAGTTACCATGTTTGTGTGCTGGAAAATGTATGTCACATGAGTATTTAGACAGCACTGAGCAAAAACCTTTGGGGGAAATAAAAAGAAAGCAAAGTACATTCATGGTGTTGGTAGGACGCCCCATAAAATTACATTTATGCTGTGGGCACATTATAATGCGCAACAGCATAACAGCACACACAAAGCAAAGACACACACTCCCCCTCAAATATCTACAGTTCCAATTCACACAATTTACAATAAGTGCACACATTTTGGATAAACCCCCAACAAAAGACATGGATTACAGTCACTTCCATTAAAAGCTCAAACAAAACCAATTAATGTGATTCAATTTAGCATCCACAAATGATTTCAGACTGAAACAAAACTAGTAAAACAAACTACACATGAAAATGACAACGTACAAGCCAACACATGTACAATGGAAACACAGAATAAAACACTGTAATCTTGTAGATGCAGTAAATGGAACAGTTGTAGGCCCAAGAATAAATGTGACAATTTAAATTAAAATGGTATGTGCAATGAACTGAACAGTGTCTCGATTAAGTATTTTGTCAACTCTTATTTTTGTAACAAGCCAGAAATGTGTCGGTGTATTTTATAATTACAATGGACCCAAGTTTCATAAAAAGGCACAGCATTTTAAGTAGGGTAAATTTGATGGCACTCTAAATCAATCCAAATCAAAAACAGCAGCTTTTCTTCATATTGACCTTTGCAGCCGTTTTTGTCATAATGATGCGAAACGAGATGAGTCAGAATGCTGAGAATACTTTATACAGACACTGTAAATGAAATGAAAACATGAGTAAACACATTTTGAATATTTCCAGCAACAGAAAAAAACATTCATAATGGCTTGATTTTTTCCTGAAAAATACCACCGTTATAGAAACCAAGATAAAATCTACAACATCATAAAAATTAAACGTATAACGGCAAAGATTTTGAGGAGAATAAAGCAAAAAAAAGAGGAAACATTCCGATGAGTGCAATTGTTCAGTTCCCCAGGCCCTCCCTCCCTAAAGTGATCTTTGGCTTCATGAAGCCTGTTCACAACTCACGTCCTCCTGTCTAACTCTTTAATCAGAATAAGAAAATAAAAACAGGGCAATGACTTACCCAAACATTAAAACTCTAATCTTTACAAGGGAACCATTAAGCTGAGGTTGAAACGTGAACAGTTTGTGCATCACCAAACCAGTGGGATGCTTCAACTACAGTCAGTGGACCGTGGCGATAGGAAACTGGAGCGAGCCGTCGCCTACTGGGACGAAAACCACAGCGACATTGAGTAAATGAGTGAATATGAACGGGAAACAGGCGATGGGCGCCTTCTGGTGGCAGGAGGAGTGCAGGGTTGGCACAGTGGCAGAGCTCCCTGGACTCTTGGCTCAGCTCAGCGCTCGCTCGGGTTCAGGCGCGACTCTGCAGGTCCGTTTCAGTCCGAGTCCGAGTCCGACGAACCTGAGCCGGACTCACTGCTGCTGTCCTCAGACTTGTTCTCCTTGTCCTCCGCGTCGTCGTCGCTATCGTCGTCCTCGTCGTCGTCGTCCCCCTCCTCGCCATCGTCCTTCTAAAACAGGAACACGCGCATTCGTTTAGCACTGGCAGGTCACGTTACGACCAACTTTTCATAATCAAAAAGGAAGACTCTTGCCTTTAAAAAGTATGGCACTGTAAAAAGCAGAGGCAACCATGATGCTTGTGTAATAGAACAGTGCTTGTAGTAAAACCCCAATTGATAAAATGTATACAATGAGCAGTATATTAACAATTCAGCCAATAATCTCAGTAAGAAAATAGTATAATTTATACATCATGTTGCTCCTTGCCCTTTGAATACAATTACAGCCTTAACCGCCCTGATCGTTCACTTACATCATCGTCGTCTTCCTCGTCGTCGTCGTCGTCGTCGTCGTCGTCGTCGTCGTCGTCGTCGTCACTGGAGGAGTCTGCGTCGGAGGAGCCCTTCTGATCGTCGTCATCGTCGTCGTCGTCATCATCCTCGTCTTCAGACTCCTGACATAAAGGCAGGTTAAATTAAACGATAATAACGTGGATAGACTTAACGGCAAACGTCACAGTCACCGTACTCACAGATTTCTTTGCTTTGGCTTTGGGTCCACCAGGTTTCGCTGACGTTTTGCGTTTCTGTAACGTACAAAAAAAAAATCCAGACATTAATCAGATATATAGAATTATGAATACGTTCTTTAAAACTTGTTTACAATTAACTACTACCAATTACCTGAGAGTTGTATTCTTTGTATGTATTTCTTTCCTGTGATGACAAGCTCTGTCGAAAAACAAAGAACGTTAAATGCATACAATTGATGTAGTGATAGTTACCGTTTTTTCCGGACTATAAGTTGCACCTTTTTTCATAGTTTTGGCTGGGTTGCGACTTATAACTATATTTATACTAATATACTTATACTCCGGAGCGACTTATGTGATATTATTTGTTATTTTCACACTTGCAACCGCATTTCATACCCCAGTCCAACTTATATATGTTTTCTTCTTCTCTATTATGCATTTTTTGGCTGGTGCGACTTAAAATCTGGGAAATACGGCAGTTATGGCAATCTTACCGCTAGCCATTGCTCGAGCAGGACCTTGTATTGTTTCTGCTTCTCTTCTGCAATCTTTTTGTAGCGGTCCTTGTCTTTCTGGGGTAACCTTTGCCAGCGGCTGCCGATCTCAGTCATCCGCTCTTTCATTGGGAGATGATTCAACTCTCCATTGGAAAGCATTTCCTGAGAAAACTTTTGATAACCGTTGCTAAAGAAAAAAAAAAGAAAAAAAAAAAGAAAAAAAAAAAAAATCACATTGTTGATACTTCACACTGCTTTAAACACTACATTCAGCACCAGAACATCAAGAGAGGGGAAGGGCGCTTACGATGGAGGCTTCTTGGGTTCGCCCTCAAACTTCATCTTCTTCCCCGAGGCAATGGCAGCCGCAGTCGGAGAACGCATCTCGCACAGGTCCCTCTGTGAAGGACAGCGCACTTTAGGGACACGCTCACTCACTCTACACACTGTATTGTGCCGTTCTGTCGCACGGCCGAACCTCGTATCTCTTCTGGTCCTCGGCTGCCTTTTTGATCCACATTATTTTCTCCTTTTTCTCCATCGTGCTCCAAGTGGCTTCCATGGCTTTTTGTGCTTTGGGCCGGTCATTCTGTCGGCAAAGATACAACTTAGAAAAGAGTTTGCAATTTCCCACGGAATTTGATGGAAATGAACGATGTGACAAGGTGAAAATGAAAGAGTTTGTTCAGCGTTAGACTGTTACTGCCTCTCTGCTCCACTGAGACATCATTCCTGTAAATATGTTTGAAGGTACTAAGTGTATTCGTATTTAGCAGGATTTAGCTGATAACATTTTATTATTTTATTCTTACTGTGATACTGATATTTAATTTTAGTTTCTTTATTTTTGATAACTTTATTTCTTCTGCTGGTCGGCTGCATGTCTGTAACAAGAAGAATTTCCCCTTGGGGATGAATAAAACCAATTCTGATTCTGATCCTGAAACAGGGCTTTCGTACCTTGAACCTGACGAGATAGTCTCCAATGACGCTCTGTTGCCAGATGTCCTGCGCGGTTTTGGGTGGATCTGGGAGACGACTGCGATCCACATTCTTTTCCTTTTCAGACTCTGCTTTCAGAACGGCTTCTAAGCGTTTATATTTCTCCTGAAAAGAGGACAAAGCTGACTAAGACTGAAATAATAATAACAGATTTTTAAACTCTGCTCTGATGAATTACCTTCTTTTTATCAGGCAGTTCGTTCCACATTCGTGCCAAGAGCCTCGTAAGTTCACTGTCCGAGAGATCTGGTCGTTCCTGCTGCAACTTTGGACGTTTCTCTTCAGAAAAGATGAACATGGCTGAAATCGGCCTCTTGGGCTTCTCTGCATTGACCTACAGGTTACAGAAAATGTGATTTTTAGAATTAAAAACACTCACATCCGTTTGGCAATTGTATCAATTCTAAAATGATTGCCTACCTTTGCATTGCTTCTCTTTTTAGATGCTGGGCTGTTGGCTCCAGTGCCTCTCCTAACTCCGGGTTTCTCTTCACCCAAGACTCGTTGTTGTTCCTCCTCAGGCAAAGACTACACAAAGACGAGTTAATTTATCATGTGAACAATACAAACAAAAGAACATATGCGCACACACAATAGACTTACGCTTAGAAAACGGTGCATCTCAATTTCAAATTCCTTCTTCCTCTGTTCACATCTCTTCTGGTAGGCGTCTTTCTCGGCCTGTTTGAGCAATTTCCACCGCTGGCTGCACATCACCATGCGCTCGGTGCTGGGAACATCCTTCATGTTGGACATGAGCTCCGCACAAAACATGGAGTAACCATTTCTGAGAGCAAAAACGGAACAACGTTGTTCAAAACACTACAATCAAACAAACGTACTTGTCACACTTGTATTGTGATCATAACTTACGGCGGTGGTTTGTCAGGTCGACCATCGGATTTGTCTTTCAAATGCCGTTCGGCTTTTGTCAGAGTCGACTTCACAATATCTCCTTGGGTCATATTTAACTCAGGGTGCTGCTGAATGTACTCACGCATTACCTCCTAAAGACGATGATTAATAAATTACTTTATTGCGCTAATTTATTCAAAATATTTCATAGCATAAAATGATTGCACACCTCGTATAGTTTGTATTGTTCCAGAGACTTTGCGATCCATTTCAGCCTTTTTTTGTCAGGCAGCTGTGTCCACTGTTTGCCCAGGCCGTCTTTAATGTCTTTGGTGGTTGCCTGGAAGAAATATACATTTTCTTAAGTAAGGTAATTGAAGAAAACAAATTACCCCACCTACAGCCCAAAGTCACTGGGACAGACCCCTAACGAATGAAAGGCAAAAGAAAATGTATAGTGACTCTTACATCCGGGCGTGTCTTGAGGAAGGCCTTTTTTTCATGGTTGTACCACAGTTGTTGGGGCGTCTTGGGCTTTTCGGGGACATTTGAAGCTTTCTTTGTCATGTTTTCCATCAGATCTGGATGATCTTCCCTGAACAACAAAATAATTCAACCATAACAGACTTTCAAATGTGAATTTGTGAATGTGTTTGCGTTGCTTAGAGAACACACCTGAACCTCATCATGCTCTGCACAAACATTTCTTTGTCCCTCACAAAGTCGTCAACATACTTTTTCTGTCAAAATAAAATAATAAAAAATATTAAATCAATTCTAACCGCACTGATAATATAAATATACTTTGGGACGTACCTTCTTTTTGTCGGGAAGTTCCCTGTATTTCTTGGAGAGAATCTTTGTCAAGTCTAGGTTACTCATTTCAGGGTGCAACTTTGCATACTTGGCCCTCTTCTCCATGAAGAAGCGGAAGTACGGCGTTAATGGCTTTTTTGGGAAATCTGGATGTTTCTGTTGATAAAAAACAAAAATTAGTTTTGAATGCTGAAGCTTATGAAGATAACCGGCATAACTTACCTTCAATTTCTTGCCCTTATATGGATTCTTTATGTAATCTTGAGCATCAATGATAAGCTCTGTTAGGGTCCTGAATTTACGGATCTAAAATACAGAGGAGAAAAAAGAAAATGCATAATGAAATATATACATTTATAATACAATCTATGTATCTATTGACGCTTGATTGAAGTCACTGACTTCTTTAGAAACCTCCAGCCACTTCAGTCTGCACATATCTGCAGTGTAGGTGTTGAAAGCGACCTTCTGCCAGTCAAGATGGGACTCTGATGTTTTGTACTTGGTCAGGTCTTTCTGGGGAAGAGCTACTTTCATTGATTCGAGAAGTTTTAGGAGGTCATCCTGGCCCCACACTGCAACACAGATGATTCACAAAAATATAAAAATTCACACGTCTGCTTAAAAATGTAAAACGAAAAGATGTATTTGTGCTTAAACTGCTCAAATGTGATGTCATAGTCTAACCTTGAACCGGTGCGGCGGCCTCCATATCTCCGTTCATTTGTTGATGTACAGTTTGTATCTGAAAAAAAGAACCATTACATTCGATCAGCCATTCCCAAAATCTGCAACGCCGCAAGCCCCTTATCATCCAAAGATCATAATTCAGACTGTATATAAAATAATGTGTATGTTTCCATCTTTAGATTTAAAATTCCAATATATACATCAAATAAGTTGATTTCAAAGCTCAATGTTCTTTATTGTGCTTGTGTGAGCAGCATTAAGGGGCCCCCATGCAGGGAACCACAACTTTGGATTAACAATAACATGTATTGGTGTGATGAGTGATGTCACGATTATTAGGTTAATTATTAGGATAATCGTGATTATTCAGGTCACAATATAATTGTAAGAACCAAAAATAATAATTGTTGCAATTTTAGAGGCAAAATTCTGTATCTTTTGGTCAGTATAGAGCCCAAAAATAGTCCCTAAAAAGGTAAAGACCTTTATTTTATCAGGCATTTTTGTCAAATTCAACTTTAATTTAGTATTTTAGAAAGTTCGGTTTCATAAAGCGAATCAAACCTGAGGAAAACTAACATTTTAGACCACAGGAATTAAATCGTGAAGACCCCCCTACCCAATAATCGTAACAGTAAAATGTGATATCGTGACACCCCTAACCGCGATATGTATCAACTTAAAATATCTTAAAACACAAAAACATTATACATATTTTATTGAATTTGTGTAAAACTCTTAATATAAAGTCCGTTTCGTTAGAATTGTGGCTTGATCGCGATTTGCTAAAGTGTGTGCGCGCGCGCGGGCCCTAGTTTCCGCACGCGCGTGGACATTATGGTGTATGTTGATTACGCCGCCCCTTAAAACGTTTACGCTACATGGCGAGACATAGGCTATTGCTCGTGACGGCTTCAAATCTCAAATAACACTGCAGAGGGCTTCAACTACTAGCCCAACCTGCTACGTCTACGAAGAGTGCGCGTCGAGCAAGTAATAAAAACCTTAAAAAAAAAACCACGAAGTGGCATCCGGAATTTGGAGCATTAGCACTGTTCAAGTATCGCGGACGTGGAGCAGCGACCATTTTCCTTGCTCAGAGAGTCAGCCCCGGCCGCGCGCGCTAATGGAGGATTTTCGAGCCGCAGCGGAGGCGGGGAGGGATCCACACGGAAGGAGGAAGCGCTCTGGTGCGTGGACGGACAGGCAGCTGCGGGCGACCAGCTGACCACGGACGGACGGACGGACGGGGGGAATCTGCTTAGCTCGTCCCGTCGACGTGAGAGATGGAGGATGGGAAACGCGCTGCGGCCAAATGCGCCAGTCACTGCGCTCCGGCTGAGAGGGGGCCTCATCACCGCCACCGTCTAGCTCCGCCGCGCGCTTGTCTTTGTGGCGTTTTATTTATTTTTTTTAAGTTTAAACAAAATAGTAATACCCCACTCAAATATAGACACGACCGAGTGCTTTTGATCAACCCGCGAGGAGTTTGCGCCGTTTCAACCCGCGCATCTGGCTTTCCGGAGCGTTGTTGCCGTGAGCATTTTGCTGGCGCATTCTTCAACGAGGCGTATCCGAGTTGCGCTCCAATGATGGCGGCCGCTCGTTGTTCGCGGTGTCCTTGATGAGGGCCCCCCGCTCACCATGGTGTCTCTCCCGCACGACGTCGAGCTCGCCATTTTAGCTCGATTTCCCCTCAGACAGAATCGCACCCCCAAACCGTGCGATTTTGGACCCATTGCGAGTGCTATTCAACGTTCTTTTACCCCAAACATTTGCTGAACATGCGGGAGCGAAAGTGGAACAGACGGGTGCCGTGAAAAATCAACCCCGTTGCACTGTTTAATGCAGTAAAATGGTGAAATGTGATTTAAAATGTAGGTAAACACTGATTAAAACATCAATTGAACACGTTGATAAGGTGGTTTAAGTATGCCAGTTAAAAAAAAAATCGTTATATTCAATAAAATTACGCGTGGAAACATGCTTGAGCAATGCCCGAAATAGAGTCACGATGGACGGCTAGCACCAGGAGGCAAAGGGGGGGAGGTGAAAAATTAGAAAACATAAATAACAAAAAAGTTAAATGTTTACGAAAAGACACGCAAACCCTCCATACCGACCAGCACCGAGTCATAAACCCCCCACCAGAAAGACGGCGAAACGGTGGAGAAACGCTTATCCGCGGCTGAGTGGCTTCACAGGCGCGATAAACAGCCCCCAGTCCGCCATGCTTCCAGCTCGAGAAGGGAGACCTACCGTGCCAAGGTCCAATGGCGCACTGCAAAACTGACAAAACCGTGCCTCAGCCTAAAGCCGGGGCGTTTCACACAAGACACCCCTCGGTCCGCGCGCGCGTACAGGGGGGACAAGCGGCCGGCAGGAAGGCGGGTTCTCGTCCGGGTCCCTCCGTACGTGGGTCTGGTTCTTTTTCTGGGCTGGAAGCGAGGCGAAGGGGGTGAGGGGAGGGCGAGCCTGTGCGCGCGGTGAGATGTTAAACCGAGATCCCTGATGGCAGCCCGACCGAGGCGAGGCGGGCGGGCTGTTCCGCCTGCAGCCGCATGGAGGTCTCGGCGCGCGCGGAAAAAAAAAAAACACCACCGCGAGTTTCCGCACGTAAACAAGCCACAAAGCGCTCGAGTGGCCACGGGTTTCGCTTAGGGAAATGAACCCGGGCAAGACCAGATGGTGTTATTTCCTCAAAAACGAACGCGTTTCCCGTCCCCGGCACCGTCACGCGTGCAGTTCCGCGCCCGCGCTAGAGGACATGAATTCCCGGCTATGGCGACCACGCGCTCCGCTGCATCTCGGAGGTTGTTGGGTTTTTTTTATTTTTATTTTTTTTTAAACATTTATTTTTCTCGCAAAACGCAACGCGTGGGAATGCTTCTCGCACAAACACAAAACACGACTTACTGTGCGATTTTTGGCGCGTTTCAGCGGTACGTCGGCCGTGTGTTTATCGCGGTTCTTTTGTGTTATGAAACCCCGAGCGGCGGCGGGTGCTAACGTCTACCTGTCTCTTCGGCTCCCGCTCCGGCGTCGTTGTGGAGGAGGAAGAAGGGGAGGGTTGAACGATAGCCAGCACTGCGCCGTCCCGTCCGTCCTCAGCCCCAGTCCCCGCAGAGATGCTCCCTTTTCCCCCCCGCCTCCATCGCCTCTCCTCTCGTCGTCTCTCCCTCCACTCAACGCGCACCAGCTCCTCTCTCTCCAGCCAACCATTTCGCTACGCCGAGCCAAGATGATCCACATTTTTTCCGACGCGCCAGCAGCAGCAGCAGTGGCCGTAGTGTCGCGCCTTCCCTTCCGATTCCCTCCACGATCATCCCCGCTGCCGCCGCCGCTGCTGCTGCTCGTAAACATTTCAAGCTTCACGTTTTGATTTCCAGCCCGTTTCCAATACTACTATATTAGATTAAACTTGTATTCAATCGTGTAATTGCAAGAAAAAAGAAGTGTCTTAGTAAATGACGCTTTTTACGCCAGCTCTGGACAAGTTTATAACCCAAAGTGAGTGGCTTAGATCGGTGTCTTCCGAGATTGCTAAAGCATTTAGTGTGCGCTCGTTTGGTGGTTTGGTTTGACAGCTTCGTGGTGGTTTTTTTGGCCCTCCTGCTGCATGTTATTTTTTATTTTTTTCCCAACTCCACCTTGTGTGTGTTTGTGGGCGGATACCTCGGCGGCCCAATCCCGTGCGTCCTTTCCGGGGAAAACAAATGGCTTTCAGGCGCTGGGCCCGGTGGATCCGCGCCGCCTTCTCGTTCTCCGGGAAATGTGGCGATCGCGTACAATCCACAGGCTGAAATAGTTGACTGTATAATGCAATAAAGCTGGAGGAATTACAGTAAAGCCTGGTAACAAGCTATTTTCTGATTTTATTAAATATTTAAGCAATATAAATGTTTTTGGGTTTATTTTTGTTTTATTAGTACATTCTTAACTTTTGCTTGCCTCACTTGACTTCCTATACTTGTTAAGCTCTTTTCTGATTCCCCCCCCCAAATATATAAGCAGTGTACGTGTTTTTATTTATTTATTTCAGTGTAATTACATACCGAGACAAAGTATATTTTTGTTTTATTATTACATTCTTAATCTTTGCATGTCTTATTTGACTTCATATACTTGTTAATAAGCTCTTATACTATAGATAACTTGTATGTTGCGCCTTAACGCTGAAAAAAGTTTGTGAATTTTGTTCACTGACAATTACAATAACCTTTTTCCAATTCTGATGTTATAGATTTCCATTCCATCACTTTTGTTTATTGAAATGTTTGTGGTCAATATACATCAATATTGTTTTTGTTTGGCGTTAATGAACTTAATTGTTCACACCTACAATCAATTAAATGCTGTTTCTCATCAGTTAAAAACAGTGCATGATAATACATTATTTATAACTAATTATAAATATATTTATAATAAATAAATGCACTTATGACAAATTATTTTCCTTTTGTCCTTTGTTTCTAATTAATGAATGTCACTGGTTTGCATATAATATATAAACCTCACAATAGAGTGTATTTAATTTCTATTTTAGGGTTGGATAGATTGCATTTTGTCTCCCCATCACACATTTCCTGCCTGAAACTTAAAGCTTTCCCTACCATACACTGTAAATCAAATCCCTACAAGAAAGACGTGATAACAGTGGCAAAATGCTTGATTACTGTTTTACCAAACCATATTAAATTTATAGCAAAAGCACTATTGTAAAGCACAAGTTTACTCCCTATTGGTAAACTGCAAATAGAAATGACTGACAGGGCTCCTTTAAAGCTTTTCACCTGACAAAAGTTGAAATGTACGTGATGTTCCTGAACGCAGCAGGCCTCTGACAGGCAGAACCACGTCCCTCCTTGGCCCTCCTCTTTGGATTAAGTCAAGATTAGAGCGTGGCACAGGGCCGGCCCAGCCTATAAGCGAACTAAGCAGCCGCGTAGGGCCCCGAGGCGTTAATAGGGCCCCCAATCTGGCAACCCGTCTTATGCGAAGTGCAAGCGCAGCGTGCGCCACTAGTGTAGTAGCGCTGCTGGCGCGGCAGCGCACACAGCGGTAACATATAAGGCACAAACCGCATTTATTTGTAATGACAATCTGGCAACCAAGACACCAAACCTGCGCTGATTGGTCAACTTCATTGTGCGCGAGGAGCTCGAGAGCAAAACATAAACACAACAGAACGTGGTCCTCATGTCCAGAGGAATATATCCCCCCGATGCCGAAAAACGAAAGAAGAAACTTCTTGACAATGTAAAGAAACTGCAAACTCAACAACACTCTCCAGGTAGTGAACTTATCTTACAAAGAGACGGTTAATGCTGCTGTTTGAAACAACACGAGTCTGTCACGTTAGTTCGCTCAGGCTGGAGGCGAGGAGAGCTCTGCCCCGCGCACAATAATGTGTCTGAATGAAAGATAATAAGCTTCACATTTACACCAGCCCGTGTGAGCTGCAGGTGAGGCCGGTGAGGGGCGTCTGTGCCCCGGGTCACTAAGAGGCGGAGATCCGGTCCGGACGAGCGCCGTCTCGTCCAGAACCTCTGACGTGAGACTTTGGAGTGAACAGTGTGCGGCCCTGTCCCGGGCCCCTGTCCCGGGCCCCTGAGCAGGGCCCCTGTGCAGCCTCAGTCAGAGATGAGCGGTTTGAGTTTGCTCTCTCTCACATCACCATGTGTGAGATCAATCGTGACTCGTGATGTCTGTTTTACTTTGACTTCTTAAAGTGCAATGAGAGGAACGTAAAGGTGCAGGAGTCCAGTGTGTGATGTTCTGATCAGAACAAACATTTATATTGTAATTCACTTTTAATAGAGCAATAAAACATTTCAATTTATTTAAAAAGCATCATTAGACTATTTGTTATAAATTATAATAAATTGATAGTGAAAAATAACCAGACATATTATAATTACGTCTGTTATAGAATAATACTATATATTTTTATACAAAAGTGGCAAAGTTGCAGAAACACAGTCTCTTCACTATAGCTAGGTTTGGACCTTCACTTTTAGTTCTGTTCATTCTCTGGGAATAACATTTTTGCACTGTGTAGCTTTATGAGTGTTATCAAGCAATGCTTATGCCATTTGTTTAATTTAATATAACTTGTTTTGTCACTTTGGCAAGAAGGAACAGTTGGGAGCAGTAAAAGATAAATTAGTAAGGATAACTATTAGTTTTACATTTTCAGTTAAAATGAATCAATTTGATAATAATTATTTTTCATAGCCAATATTGTATTGAGTAATTGAGTACACTATTGTATTAATAACTGGCTTTAGTCATTTTCTCCTGGCACAGTTTCATCACATCATCATTTTATAGCATTACAACCTCAACATTTTACTCTTACTTTAGCCGGCTGGACCACATTAAAATGCACCAGAAGACCCAAAAAAGGTCTGAAAATCTCCCCCAGACCCCCCTGTTCATTAATTTAAACTGCTAATGTGGCTGTAGACCCTTAACGCCCACAAATACACACAAAAACATATCTGGGACGTGTGTTATTTGTACAGGGAGTAGAGGTGATGTCAGCGGAATACCAAGTTGCATTGTGGGATTTAAGTTATCAATATTTGAGCTTGTGAGGTGTTGAGAATAAACTAACTGGCAAACGGATGCCCTGGAGTTTGGGTGCGCTTTGTTTGCGTTGAAGAAAGTTCCCATATGTGAATTGTTTACTGACAATGGCAATAAAACTGATTCTGATGACGTGGTGAGGGGCCCCCAAAAATGTTTTCGCTTAGGGCCCCCTGAAGGCTTGGGCCGGCCCTGGCGTGGCAAGTGTTGTTATGCATGCTTGAGACAATACGGCACACATTTATAGAGTTTTATTGTAATAAAATGTAAATCTTAAGCATGTACAGTGTCCGTAAGCGCACAAATAGCAATCAAATGTAATGCTCTTTATAATCATAACCTTTCTCACACTTACTTAATTCTATCTCACTGAAGCACCTAAAAATACACTAATACTGACATTAATAAGACATAACTAAAACTTATATAAGAGAAGGTCAATAATAATGGCTCACCACAATTCAAAGATACAACAAAACACAACTTGATATGATGGTACACAAGTCCTGTAAAATAATAGAAATACACATATTGTGCCAGATATAAATTCCAAAAAAAAGAAAATTCTATATAAATATCAAATTTTAGCATCACGAAGAGGTCAGTTGAAATGCCCAATGGCAACAAGTACCAATCATCAAAAAGTACTACTCCCTTTTCTGTTTTGTTTGATCAAATAGACATATTATTTTTTAAACTAATTAAATTTGACATTCAGGTGTTGAAATAGTTCTCTTGCCCTTTATAAATATAATTATAATTGTGCGTTACTACTTGTTATGTTCATTTTAAGGCAGAGGAGCCTCGTAATACACATCTTCTCCAACATCTTCCTCAAACTTCACTTTGGCGTCATCCGCATCCAACTGTAGATAAACAAAATAAGCAGTATTATACATTTGCAAGACTAAAAGTATTTAAACACTGCCTGATTTTGGACACATGGAGGACATTTAACAGCGACATGTTTGTTACATTTCCATGGAGACAGGCAAGTGGCAGATCCTACTCCTCCAGAGAAGACACACAGTTCGCCTCTGAAGTTCGACTGATACTGTTACTTACGCATTTCATCTCGAGCTTAGTGAAGACGGTGCCGGTCATGAACATGCGCAGCGGGATCGTGAGCAGCAGCACAAACGGCAGAGCCAGGGAGAAGTTGCTCATCTTCACCACCCAAAGAATGGCCAAACAGAGGACCTGGATGAGGGTGAAGAGGTGCATGCGCAACGTGGACACCTACAAACACACACACAAAAGAAATAAAGTCAAAATGAGCTTTTCCAAATGTTTACCTCAGTTGGAAATATATCTTTTCTCCATCTGAAATTGCCCCTGCGAAACTTGCCTTGTGCTGTGCTGTTTCTTAATTTACTGAACTCAAAATATTGATAACAAAGGACTAATCAGACATTGCACCCTGCATGTATGAAGTATAAATACACACAAAACCATCTACACCAGTGCTTTTAAAAATTGTGTTCTATGACAAAGTAATTCCCAACTAAGAGATGAAATACTGATATAAAATGTAAGATTGTCATGCTAAAAGGTTTACCCTGGTGGCGTAGGGATCGGAGGGGTGGTACTTCTTTGGTGTAATGAGCAGAAGTATCCTTTCCCACATCTGGACTCCGCTCAGAGACGTGATTCCCATGTAAAGGAAGATCCCAAACAGGGCCGTCATGGGAATCATCTTCAGGAGGGGCTCCATGTAAATCGAAACACCTTGAGGTCACAAAATACAAATCATCATGAATCCAAATGTGGCTTTCTTCTACTGCTTGTGGGCAGAAGATGCGAGAATGAGCAAGTTACTGAGAGACAAATGACAATATAGGCAATAATTGTATGACTAAAAACTGTAAGCATCTTGGTCTTAAAGGCTCTTAAAGTTTTGTTGGCATGGTGAGAAGCTTCAGCTCTAACTGTGCAGTTTAGAGTGTGAGGAGTGACTGATTTATGCATATTAAAGCCACTTTGAGCGAAAAGAATGATGTAAACTGAATGCAATAATCATAAAAGCATGTAATTAAAAGACTACGGTTAAAAATGATTGTTAACATTGCAATATTGGAACCAGCCTTAACATTGCAATTATTTAAAGGGTGAATGCTAAAATGTAAGTGTAGTTTGTCCTCCAACTCATGAGCCGTAAACTTTCTTCTACCACTAGAGGGCAGCACTTACCAACCAGCATGGCCACAGCAATGCCGCTGATCCTTTGCTCCACCACTTTTTCGATCTCAGGTTTGGGCCCCTTGGACATGACCGTGAGGGCGTTGGCGTGGGTGACGGACCGGACCGTGGCGGCGCTCAGCCAGGGCACCCCGAAAAGAGAGGAAGCGCCCCCCATGACGACCAGGAGGAGCAGGTCGAAGTGGAAACCAGAGCCCTTCAGCATCTTTCTCTCCGGTTTGCTCACGATCAGACTGAACACGACAGAGAGAGGCGCGTTTGAATGCACAATTCAAAATATGAAGATGATACAAATGAAATGCGACTACATAAACAGTATATTGAAATGAAGATAATTGATTTTAATGGTTATATATCTATTATGTACTCTAAAATGTACTTAAGCCAAAATATTTTGTATTAAAAGTGCAATAAATAAAAGGACCTGTCATTGAATTATGCAAGACAGACACGTTTATCTCCATTCTGTGGAACACTCCAGGCTACAGCATTGTTGTAGTAGTAGTCGTAGTAGTAGTTATTGTAGTAGTGGTAGTGGTAGTAGTAGTAGTACGAGTAGAAGTAGTTATTGTAGTAATAGTAGGAGAAGTAGTTATTGTAGGAGTAGGAGTAGTTATTGTTGTAGTAGTAGTAGTAGTAGTAGTAGTAGTAGTACACGTAGAAGTAGTTATTGTAGGAGTAGTTACTGTTGTAGTATTAGTTGTAGTTCTAGTAGTAGTAGTAATAGTAGTAGTAGACGTAGTAGTTATTGTAGTAATAGTAGTAGTAGTAGTTATTGTAGTAGTAGTAGGAGGAGGAGTAGTTATTGTTGTAGTATTAGTAGTAGTTATTGTAGTAGTAGTAGTTATTCTAGGAGTAGTACGAGTAGAAATAGTTATTGTAGTAGTAGTAGTGGTAGTAGTAGTAGTAGTAGTAGTAGTAGTAGTAGTAGTAGTAGTAGAAGTAGGTATTGTTGTAGGGGTGGATGTAGTAGTAATTATTGTAGTAGGAGTAGTAGTTATTGTAGTAGTAGTAGGAGTTGAAGTAGTTATTGTAGTCGGAGTAGAGGTAGTTATTGTAGAAATAGTAGTAGTAGAAGTAGAAGAACATTCCAGGCAAGATCTCCATGGAGACCGACCCAAATGCATTTGAACTTAATTTTCTATTTAGTACAATGATATCAAATAATGCTGACTTAAGATTAGAGTCTTATTATTTGTAATGAAACGTCACATCTCACTTCTGCGTGTTCTTCACATTTGTTGTGGATAAAATTTGATATCAAAAAGTACAGCTCCTGAGTTTGGGCTTAGTTTGAACCAAAGTGTGTCTCACGTCGTAATCTGGGACTCGAGGAAGATGAGAATGAAGACGAGGAGCGCGGGGACACAGCTGGCGGCCATCATCCAGACCGGGAAGGGTTTTTTCTCCCCCATCGGGTTTATGAACCAGCCCCTCACACTGGGGTTGGTCACCTCCACGCCCTTTGGCACCACCAGTTTCTACAAGACGGCACAAACACGGCCACGATTCAAAACAAGACACGAATGGTGAGAATAAGAACTGAACGAACTGTAAACACAAAAGCCATTCGACCATTTTGTTTACTCTTTGAATGTAAATGTATCTATCAGGGACAAAGCACATTTTGGTTGTGAAAAAGGGTCAGAAATCAGATACTAATTTACCGTATTTTCCGGACTATAAGTCGCACCGGAGTATAAGTCGCAAAAACATATATAAGTTGCACTGGAGTATGAAATGCAGTTGCAAATGTGAAAATAAGAAATAATGTCACATATAAGTCGCTCCGTAGTATGAGTTTAAGTATAAGTATATAAGTATAAGTCGCATACCGGCCAAAACTATGAAAAAAGTGCGACTTATAGTCCGGAAAATACGGTATACTGAAACTAGTATCGAGACTAGAACATATAAAGGCAGCACAAAATTTGACCTTTCTAGAAACGTTTTAGAACGCATCTGAACTAGTATAACGCCAAATGGCAAAATATAGAAAGAGCCTGAAAATTATATTCTATTGTCTAAAAAATTGCATTGTTTATTATTACACTGGTATCAAAATCAGTATCAAGTATCTAAAACTAAAACACATAAAACATTAACCAACACAAAAGTTAATAATTTATCCAAAAAATTAGGGAGCAGTGAAGAATTGAAAATGATAAACATTCTCATCACATAAATTATTATTTTATTTCTTAGACTTTTTTGCAGATTAAAAACAAGGTTTACCTGCGTGTACGCGTCATCAATGTTGATATCCACAAAAACCATGATGAAAATGGCAATCGGCACACCAAAGTCGCCAATCAAACGACGGATCTAGAGAATAGTTTGGAAAATAATGAATAAACAACAATGACACAATCCAAAATAAAAATGATAAAGTGAATTATATTTTTGGTAAATGCATAATATATGGATTTAGTGTGCAAAAAACAAGAAAATAACCTACAGGTCCAGGGAGGTAGGGGCCGTTCTTGAAAATCCGAAGGAAATAAGCGATCAAGAAGCATCCGAACATGAGGCACATGGAGAGCAGGGCGGTGTTGGGGTACGCACGCTCGTACTCCTTCTCTATGGTGGTCACGTTGCCGTCAGAGTCAACCACCATGGTCTCATGGATGATTGGGTGAAACGGGTCGGGCGCAGACTGGTTCAACTTGTCGTAGTTCAGAATCAGAGGGTGGGATTTGAAAATCTGAAATGGAGAAGTTGTTTAAATAAGTTAGAAGGCACCGGAGCAGTTATTATTACTTGTAGCTTTTTTATTACAGCATATGTTTTACTTTTACTTGAGTGATGTAATTTTGATATTAAAAGCCACTACACAGTTCAGTAAGCAGATTTCAATCTCAAGGTATATAACCCCGGAAAATGATCACAGGTTAATGAGAATAAAACTATCAATTTATTACAAAAGTCTATTGAAGTAAAATAATCAAAGAAGAGTGTGTATCAATTGGTAATGGACAGATTGATACCAATATACTGATTGACTTTTAACTGATTCTCAAGCTAAAACCTCGATACGTTAATTCAAAAAAATATATATATATATATTTTAACTACAATTTCAATTACTTCCTAAAATACATTTATATTTTAGTTTACCTGCACGTATATTTAATTATTGAATAGGTTAATTTATGGGTGGTGCGAAACTAATTATAGCCTCTACTGATCTCAAGGAATTCAATGCATTTTAAGCAGTATCAGATTGATACGGTGATACCTGCCAGAGTATTACTTGCTATCACGCACTAGTATGACTGTTGACAAAGACATGTGCTACTCTGACGGAACAAGATCCAAATGAGATCAGCGGACTCTTATGTTCTGTCTGTCCGTCTCACATCGGCGCTTCAACACTCCGCTACTTGAAATCAGCTGCCTCTGAAATGAAATGGAACGTGGCGTAAATAAGCACCTTGCTGAGCTTAACGAAGGTCTCGTAGATGAAGATGAGGGAGATGAGGATGGAGAAGATTTCCTGAGTGAAGCGTGAGATGAATTTGACCAGAAAACTGCCCTCCACTGCCACAATGATGATCACTATGACGATGAGCCACATGCCCACCCAGACACGACCCACGATGTACTCAAGGCCACTGCCCTCGCAGAACTGGGATGGACAGAGTGAATGAGGATGACATGATGAAGAATGATTATACATGTAGTAGAAACCTTTGTACAGGAAGCTGCCATTGTGGTTAGAGCAGTAGTAGTAGAAGTTGTAGTAGTAGTAGTAGTAGTAGTAGTAGTAGTAGTAGTAGTAGTAGTAGTAGTATGCGTACGAGTAGAAGTAGTTATTATAGTAGTAGTACGAGTAGAAGTAGTTATTGTTGTAGTAATAGGAGTATAAGTAGTTATTATAGTAGTAGTAGGAGTTGAGGTAGTTATTGTAGTAGGAGTAGTTATTGTAATAGTAGTAGTAGTAGTAGTAGAAGTAGTCATTGTAGTAGTAGTAGTAGTTATTGTAGTTGTAGTAGGGGTCGTAGTAGTTATTGTAGTAGTAGTAGTTATTGTCGTAGTAGTAGTAGAAGTAGTTATTGTAGTAGTAGTAGTAGTAGTAGTAGTAGAAGTAGTTTTTGTAGTTGTAGTAGGGGTCAAAGTAGTTATTGTAGTAGGAGTAGTTATTGTAGTAGTAGTAGTAGTAGTAGAAGTAGTAGTAGTAGAAGTAGTAGGAGTAGTTATTGTAGTAGTAGTAGTAGCGGTAGTAGTAGTAATAGAAGTAGTAGTAGTTATTGTTGTGCGTGAAGTGGTAGTAAATGTAGTAGAACAATAACAGTAAAACTAAACCTACAAGAAAAAAGGCCTCTTCAAACAAAAGCAGGGGTCCAGAGAATCCAATGACGAGAACAGGCTGTGCCGCGATGATGCAGAAGATGACGCCCTGGACCGAGGTGGAGACCATGAGCTCCGACACACCCATCCACTTGTCAGTTTTATCAGCTAGAAACAAAAATAATGTATTTATTATTAAACATTTATCTCAAATACTATTAGTGTGGCAACAGCTGCAACAACCAGTAACAGCTTCTTCTCAGCTAGAATGACGTTGCTATTATGATATATATAGAGGCTGTGTGGTCCTCAGAGTGCATGTGCAGGTCTCTAAAACAAGCTGCGGTCCGCTCTGGTTGTAAAAGCTCATGTTAGAGAGCGGAGCATGAACGGGCCTCTGAACACGGCCACAAAATGAAAAGAGGCGGGAGAAGAAGAACCAAGCTTCCCACAGTACTGCTCAGCGGCCTGTTGTAGCCACTAAAAGACACCGTGACTACCAGCCAAGCTTGTGCATGCTAATGAATTTATGAGAAAAGCCTGGCAGATCTTTATTTAATTTAACAAATTATTGCACAATTATTATAGCTCACTTTAGACGTGACAGGAAATAAAGTTAAAAATATCTTTGTGATTATAGAAATTATACATTTAACACTCATATGGCTAAACATAATCAGGGCATCTGAATTCAATGTGCCTGAAGTCAATGTCCCTGAATGTTTTTACCCAGAAGTCCTCCAAAGGTGATGGCAGGAGACAGGGCAGCGAAGTAGATGAAGATGATGGCGGCGAGCACTTGAGGGCTGAGTCCGTCGATGTAGTCGCTAACGTAGTGGCGATAGCGACGCTTTATGTCCCTGAACATCCCACCGAAGGGGTATCCTGTACGAGCCAGAGGGTCCTCCCGCGGGGGCTCTGGGGCCTTGCCAGCTGCAGGAAAAATAACAAAAATAAAGATTAGTTTGATTTGTCACTCTCTCTCTATCCATCCATCTATAAAGCTTTTACCATTTGCAAATATTACATAACCTAGCTTATTCACAAATGTAATATGCTGCACTAGTCTTGCATTTTGTCTTATTAAAATTATAGCTATTTTGACATATTTTGTCTACACTAAAAATAAATGTTCTTTTATTCTCAGAAACATGATTGTACAATATATAATCCTTCTTTACATGGAAACGTCACGAGAAACGGCAATGTACAGTCTAATCTCTGCGTGCGAGCGTTATTCAACTTGTGCGTCTCATTTTCTTCCCGGTCATGTGTTGCGATACCAACCTTTGTCTCCGAAAGCCAGACGGTTGTCGATTGGGCGCAGTCTGTCACGCAGCATTTTTCTCTGGAAATTGATGATGGGTTCAAGCATTTTCTGGTCCTGGATCTCGGTGGGAGGAAGCACAATGCTGCAGTCCATGAAATCTGCGATGGCATCCGTTACATCTTTGTCGGTTTGGGCCAAGAACGCCTCGAGGCAGAAAACCTGTGATCAAATTTGACACAAAGAATATGTTTTCAACGTCTGTTTTTTACTGGTAATACAAGAATAGCAGTAGTAAAACCCTGAATCTTTTCAAAACCACCTTTCAATAACTTTCCCCTCTCCTTGCATAAAGTGAAAAGCGGTACCGTATTTTCCGGAGTATAAGTCGCACCAGCCAAAAAATGCATAATAGAGAAGAAAAAACATGTATAAGTTGCACTGGAGTATGAAATGCGGTTGCAAGTGTGAAAATAACAAATAATATCACATATAAGTCGCTCCGGGGTATAAGTATATAAGTATAAGTATAAATATAAGTCGCACCCCGAACAAAACTATGAAAAAAGGTGTGACTTATAGTCCGGAAAATACGGTATATTTAAGTGTTACGAAACACGTAACAGTTAATGTATGTAATAGTAATGGTAATATTGTACTTTACTATGTCTTTTGTCAAATTTTTGGAGAAAACAGTCACTTACATCAGATTTTGCAGTTTGCATGTCATTTAAATCAGAGCTTCTCAAACTTTTTCTGGCGTTTCCCCTTTGGGAGATGAAAAAAAAAAGTATCCATGCCCCCACCGCCTCTGGGACAGCACAGGCGTTTCAAGGAGGAGACGCGCTCACGTTACTTCTCGTCACTGTGGATCACTTTTACCACTGCGGGTCCTCGACAATCACACACAGACTGCTTTCTTCTTCTTTGGTGTTTTATGACAGTTGGTATCCAAGTGTTACATTACCACCACCTACTGTAGTTGTACCTCTTCAAAGTATGTGGCACTGGTGCTGACTCGTACCGCTGTGTTTATGTTGTTGTTGTTGTTGCTGTTTTCAATGGCGGCTGGCAGCCAACAGCAAAAATGCATTTACCGCCATCTACGCCATCTATTCTTTATGTTGCTGTTGTGTTACTTTTAATGGCAGTTGGCCACTTTATTCTTTAGACTTCCGCTTACTTTATTTTTAGACTTCATTCTTTTCACCCCATGTTTCATTGTATTCAAAGCTCATTGGGTCAAAGCGGAAGGAAATGTACGCGCATTCCTTACGCATATACTTCATATTTTCACATCTTTTTCTCTCTCTATCTCTCCTTTTTTTTCTCTTAATTGACGGTATTGCATAAAACACATACTTTGAAGACGTAACTACAGTAGGTGGCGGTAATGTAACACTTGGATACCAACTGCCATTAACACCAAAGAAGAAGACCGGTCAGGAGCAGAGCCAGTTCAAAAGTTAGATTAAAAAATGAGAGGTAGACAAGCACGATGGGAACCAGGACAGAAGCACATGCAACAGGACAGAGGAGAGACAGAGGTGGGACGGAGGAGAGACAAAGGAGGGATAGAGGAGGGACAGAGGAGAGACAGAGGAGGGACGGAGGAGAGACAAAGGAGGGACAGAGACAGAGCACATATTGCACTGTCCCTCCTCTATCCCTCCTTTGTCTCTCATTTGGTTTCTCTATGAGCACATATTGCACATAGAGAAGCCAAAGCCATGACTCGTTCTAAACCCAGGGCAAACATGTGAAGGGCACAGAGGCAGGCATGTGTGAGGGGCACAGAGGGAGGCATGTGTGAGGGGCACAGAGGCAGGCATGTGTGAGGGGCACAGAGGCATGCATGACTGAGGGGCACAGAGGCAGGCATGTGTGAGGGGCACAGAGGCAGGCATGTGTGAGGGGCACAGAGGCAGGCATGTGTGAGGGGCACAGAGGCAGGCATGTGTGAGGGGCACAGAGGCATGCATGACTGAGGGGCACAGAGGCAGGCATGTGTGAGGGGCACAGAGGCAGGCATGTGTGAGGGGCACAGAGGCAGGCATGTGTGAGGGGCACAGAGGCAGGCATGTGTGAGGGGCACAGAGGCAGGCATGTGTGAGGGGCACAGAGGCAGGCATGTGTGAGGGGCACAGAGGCAGGCATGTGTGAGGGGCACAGAGGCAGGCATGTGTGAGGGGCACAGAGGGAGGCATGTGTGAGGGGCACAGAGGCAGGCATGTGTGAGGGGCACAGAGGCAGGCATGTGTGAGGGGCACAGAGGCAGGCATGTGTGAGTGGCACAGAGGCAGGCATGTGTGAGGGGCACAGAGGGAGGCATGTGTGAGGGGCACAGAGGCAGGCATGTGTGAGGGGCACAGAGGCAGGCATGTGTGAGGGGCACAGAGGCAGGCATGTGTGAGGGGCACAGAGGGAGGCATGTGTGAGGGGCACAGAGGCAGGCATGTGTGAGGGGCACAGAGGGAGGCATGTGTGAGGGGCACAGAGGCAGGCATGTGTGAGGGGCACAGAGGCAGGCATGTGTGAAGCAGTAGTAACAGTACAGAAAGATATGGTAATGGTGTTAAATAGTTAAATAATTGAGCATATTTTAATGTAGTTGAAGAACAAGTAACAGAATAAAGTAGTTGTAACAATAAAAGTAATACTAGAAATAGCAGTGATAGTAATAGTAGTAGCAGGAGTAGTTCATTGTAACATTTTACCCAGTCGGCCATCAGTGCGCCCATTGCTCTTCCGGCCTGGCTGTAGTCGATGCCACTGTTGCTTGGTCCGACGAGGACAAAGACAAACCGGAGCGGGACAGGAGACTCCAGAGTGGACGGCATCACGATAGAATCCCTCAGGCGGACGAAGGCCACGGCAGGCTTCTGCAGGTTCTCCACAACACCTAAAAGAGGGCTATTTCTTTAGTATCACGACTCTCTGTTGGGATGAAGTGGATTTGAAGACTTCCTTTAAATGTTTACAATATTCTAAAGTTAATATATGTCAAATTAAAGCTGTGGATTATATCAAGAAGGAATGGTTTAATATTTGATGGCACGTTCGGCTATTGGAAACACAGTCTAAATAACAAGACTCAGTAGTTTTTTTGGGTTACTTTGAATTTTTTTTTTTTTAATGTGCACTTGATTGCAAATTGCAGTATAAAATAAAACTTATAAATAGTACCTGCATGTATAAGATGAACAATGCTGCTGTTGGAAAAAACACTTTGAAAGACCATTTTGTTGAAATGTACAGTGACGATAAGGATCTGCCCCTCTGTCATTCATCTATAAAAATATATTTTCTCTTTGGATTTGTTTGCCATTTAGTGACTCTCTTAATCATACGCTGCTTGTAGGATTGTATTATTCACTATTTTCTAATTCTGTCGATGAAAGAGTGAAAAAAAAAACATACCGGAGAGGACAATGGAAGCTTCCATGTTGTCAGAATTGTCCCTCTGAAAGAAAATAAATAATAGATAGAATAAATTAAAAGATGAATGAACAAACAAACAAATTAATAAATACTTTAAAAACTACAAAACTGCAAAACTACCTTCTGAGTGACAGAAAAAGTCTGCATTTGAATGCCTTCGCCCTCAATCACATTAGGAGCCTCCATTTGACTGAAAATAAAACAAATATTTTGTTAATTAACGCCGAAAAGTCCAGCAGATCTGCACAGTCCCGGTTTACATTTTCTGCCAACACCATCTGATAAAAAGTAACTATCAAGGAAGGGAAAATATAAAAAGAAAGCTATAATCCACTTATTTAACCATTCTGGAAAGAATCAGGTTAAGTTTACTCCAAACCCACAAATAAGAAAAGTTATAATAATAGTTATATAATAAAAAAAATAATTATAATAACAGGCCTTGGCATTCCATCTAAACTTGACTTTATTACGAGACCTTAAGCAGCAGCTTTATCCTCTTTACCTTTTACCAAAGAAAATCTAGGTGGGATTTTAAATCAGATTTGCTTTCCTCTTTGCTGAGCTTGTTTTAATTTATAATTAGGGAAAATCAGATAACAGACGCCAAAAATACTGGCTCTCAGCTTCACAAAGAGTCTAGCCAATTGTTTGTACTTCAATTTGTTCAGGAACAGCTTCAGTTATGTAATGTATAAGGGAAACTCGCCGCAGTGATAAGTTTTATTGCCTTTATCAATGAACAAAATTCACAAATTAGGAACTTGCTTCGGCAGTAAGGTGTATTAAAACATATATGCTAAATAATGGGAACGCAAAATGTGTAAGAATAAAATAGGCTCATAAACAGCAAGATCAGAACATCACAGCAAATAAACGCATTTGTTTCTGATACCCATAGAACAAAAAACAGATATATTTAAATTGCAACCTGGCCTAAACTTTCATAATTGTTGCTGTTTATTCCCTGTGCATTGGACAGAACTCCTCCATGTCTCACCTGCGCCTCATCAGCAAAGACCTGAGCAGCGCCTCGCGATCCACAGCCCGGATCTCGCCTTTGTTCAGGAGCTCATCCACCACCTTCTCGGCCACTGTGGACAAACTGCTGGCATCCAGGTCAAAGATGAAGGCACCTGACCGGAGAACATGCATATTTACAGTCAACTTTCAACACAAACATAATAATGTATACACATGGGTTTCTGAGTTATGAAAATCAATACAAAATATAACTAGATCATTTGCAATGGCTGAAGCCATTGCTAGAGTGTCTGCGTCTCACCCTCTCCCTCCCTCTCTCTCTCTCTCTCTCTCTCTCTCTTTCTCTCTCTCTCTCTCCCCCTCTCTCTCTCTCTCTCTCTCTCTCTCAACTGGCGGCGTCACAAAAGTCTAAAGAATAAAGTCTAAAGAATAAAGCCTAATGAATTGTTGTTGTTGTTGTTGTTGTTGTTTTATGGCGGTTGGCATCCGAGTGTTGCATTACCGCCAGACTTTATTCCTCAGACGTTTCGTAGTGTTACATTACCGCCAGACTGTGTACTTCACCGTGCACCACCGTGCATCTTAGGATAAGAGCATGTCAACTACAATACCCAAAGAAGAAGCAGCCTAATGAATTACGCAGACACTACGCAGACACTCATAATGCCCCATTTATTTCACTGGGGAAAAAGTACTAATACTTTTGAAAATTCTGCAAAAAGTACAAGTTGTGTCAAAAGTGTCAAAAGTAATAGCACACGTAATACTGTGAAAGCGATCGTAATGAGGTATAACTTGTTGAAATCGATTGAAGCGTTAAAGAGTTGAAACTGGCTAAATGGAAAATCATGGAAAATATAATAAATTGTAGAACATATAGTGTCTCAAATATGTATATTTTTAATGAAGAAAAGTCATCTACCAGAACAGTTACATAGTGCACCTTCAATTGTATTCAGACATGCCTCTTTCTGAAAGCATTACCTGTGCTCATAGCTTTCCTGAGTTGGATGAGGCTCTTGAAGGTGAGGTAGGAGACGTGGGAGCCGCTCCATTTCCCTGTGGCCGGATTCAGGTTCTCCTCGAAGCCCACCCATCGAGCCGTCTCCTGCCAGCTGCTCCCCTGCAGCTCATTCAGCTCCACATAGGCCTTCAAACACAACGTGGCTGGTCAAGTCATGGTCAAACATCTAAGACATTATCCTAGGAACAAACCTGTGCATCCCCTCGAGTGGTGGCATTGGTGTTCATGTTCAAGTAAGCTGGAATAACACAAAATGTAAACGCATGTGTGCAAAGTAAAGTAAATGGAATAATAGAGTGCTTTCTGAAACAAACAATTACCCTCTGAATCAAATGGGATGATAACGGTCTCTCTTTCCTCCTCTGCCCTTGTCCTCTCGTCATCATAGTCTCCATTGATGACAGGTGAAGGCCTAGTTTTTGTATAGAGATTAGCACAAGTTAGCATTGTTTAGCATTTGCAATTTTTTTATATAAATAATACTACATTAGAAAGAAGGGCCAATTGTTCTATAATTTAAGATAAAATGAAAATGAAAAACGAAAGTAAAATATCTGAGTTTGCTCTACTCTTGGTAACTACACCACTTACAGTACTTCAGATAGTGTTGCAATGGACATGTTTGTATGTCGCCAGTAGAGGGCGGTGTAATCTCTACAAAATGACTGCTCTTATCAGCATCAGCATTTTTCTTCCATTGCCAAAAGCCTAAAGTACTAAAACCTATTTTCCAAACATCGAGATTTTGCTCAAAACTGTTTCAATTGATTAAAGAATACAGGAATTTGAAATATGAATGAAAATGTTCATTCATATATCAAGAAAATGTTGGTTACAAAACCAAGGCTACTCACATTTGTAGAGGGGAGGGCAGTGCAAAGTCACTGTCTTCATAGGACATGTCACTACCCTGAAAGACAAACTGTTTACTAACCTAATATTAATCTGAGAAAGAAAGAACCTGCAGCCAACCAACCTCCTCAATATTATAATTGCAATCCATTGTGTTGTAAGCCAAGGTATTTGACTGAAATACCTAAAGCAAACAATAAACAATAGAAGAAAACAAGTTTTTACATTGTGTCCACAATGAGGCAGATATTTTCACATTGCAGATATCATAATGTGCTACAGGACAGAAGAGAGGGGCCAGTTTGTCGAGCTGCAGGAGATAAGGACCAACTTTTGTGGCCAACAAACACAACAAAATATTGTTAAACATAAAAATAATCATGTGTTTATATCTACATTTAAAAATTATAGGCTTACAGACAATTATTTTATTATTCATATCTTTAAAAACTTCCAAAAAGATGGTAATAAGAAAAAATGCAAACAGACAAGAAATGCAGTTAATTTAGAATGAAAAGTGTTAACATAATATTTGGATATTATTTAATTTAATCAAATCATTGTTTTCACATAATCTGATAATCATAATTCAAAGATAAAATACTGTCTTGTAATAGATATGCTTTCATAAGAAAATGTACTTGAATCTGAAGAATGGATTTTTAAATTGATTTCATAGAAGAATTTGTTTTGTTATTTCTGTTATCTCAGTATCATCTACCGCCTTCACAAACAGATCCAAGACATTGTAAAAGTTTGAAGCCTGACCTCTGTAGAGTCTGGCCCACTATCACAGAATGACCCACAGAAATAAAAGAAGCCACGCCCCTTACCTGTGCACAGGTGCTCCACCTGGTCTTCAGCACCTGAACAGCTCCGTCTGCTCCGTGAGCCTCAGAGCCCCGTGACAAACAGACTCCTCTTCAGCACAAAAAGACTGAAACTGGCAAAAGAGCGGGAACACCCAAATCTAACTACGTCGGCCAGGGACCCCAAACCTGGTGTATCTTAGTAACGAGTGAGGGGAGAGAGCGATAAGGGGCGAGTGACAGACAAACAGCTCTATCAGAGCGAGGCACCTGGACACAGGGATATCCCAGCCCACATAGGCCCGCCCTCCTCTGGCCCATAGACAGAGCTTAGACCCTCTGACTGAGGGCCATCGCGGGGGGCAATTTTCCATGTCCTATATCAAATGGAAACATCTAAGCACGTCATTCTTTTTACCTACTTGGGATTTCCCTGTCCTGGCTGTATGGGGCCCCTACATTCATTATTCTGTAAAAAGTAATTAAAAAAATGACTGACAAGATTTTATCTGCAGTCCTCTCATTGAAAGAGCATTTCAAAATAAGAATTTATTTTTATTTGTTCGGTAAAGCACTTTAAACTACTTACAAACCATGTTCTACAAATAAACCTGTCTTGCCTTTCTTAGGGTTAACTTTAAGGTACACTTTATTGTCCCGTAAGAACATTTGTCCTCTGCATTTGACCCAGATCTTTATGCTAGTCTTGGTCAGGACTACCATAGCTGGAGGATTTTACCTGGTGCATGTTTTTTTGAGTTACAGTGAGCCTTGCAGATCTGTTGCCCAAAAGCATGAGCTCCAGAGTGTGGCACTCCAGACACAAATATCAAAGTGCCCATGAGATAGCAACTTTTTAATACCAAATGAGAGGGCCAAATTATATTTATTCTTACTTTAGTAATCAAATCAAATCAAATCAAATCAAATCAAATCAATTTATTTTTGTAAGGCCCAAAATCACAACAACAGTTGCCTCTGAGGGCCACAGGGAGAAATGAATCAACAATGTCTGTGGTGGCGATGAAGTCAGACAATGTCTGTGGTGGCGAGGGACGATGTCCCAGGGTCCTCTGTCCTTAGACTCTCCTTCTCGGCCAGGAAAAACTACAAAAAAAACCTCTTTGGGAAAAAAGCGTAGAAACCTGGAGGAGTTCCAGTGAAGGAGAGATCCGACTCTCACAGACGGACAGACGGACACAAGGAGACTGGAGCTGGACCCACTCTTCAGGCAGATGAGGGACCGTCTGAGTCGAGCTGGACCCACTCTTCAGGCAGAAGAGGGACCGTCTGAGTCGAGCTGGACCCACTCTTCAGGCAGAAGAGGGACCGTCGGAGGCGAGCTGGACCCACTCTTCAGGCAGAAGAGGGACCGACTGAGGCGAACTGGAGCCACTCTTCAGGCAGATGAGGGACCGTCCACACAGGGCAGGGACCACTTCACCAGGGGAGGGGCATCTGGGTCCACAGGTCCTCAGGAGTGAGAGAAAGAAAAGAAGGCGGTGAACAGTTTGCAAGTGGAATCAAAAAATAAATATTGTTTGATAGCATAAGTAGTCAGAAGAAGAAGAGGATAGTGCTCAAGCTGTCATACTTCCCCCAGCATAGTTACTCCTAGGGCAGCGTAGCTGAAGCTGTGGGTTTATCTTTCTGTTCCTAACTACTCTGACCATAAGCGATTTCGAAGAGGAACGTTTTAAGCCTGGACTTAAATGAAGAGACTGTGTCAGCATATTTAACATGGGTCGGGAGCTGATTCCATAACACAGGAGCTTGGGAGCTAAACACTCTACCTCCTACTGTACTTTTAGAGACTCTTGGCACCACCAGAAGGCCAGCATTCTGAGAGCGAAGAGCTCTGTTTGGATGATATGGTTCTATACCATCTTTGAGGTAGGATGGGGCCATGTCATTTATGGCTTTGTAGGTCAAGAGTAGAATTTTGAATTTGATTCTGGACTCGACGGGGAGCCAGTGAAGAGACTTCAGCACTGGCGTAATGTGCTCTCTTCTTTTTGTTCCTGTTAGTAATCTTGCTGCTGCATTTTGAACCAGTTGAAAGCTTTTTATGGAGCTTTTAGGACACGCTGCAAGCAGGGAGTTACAGTAGTCTAATCTAGTCGTTACAAATGCATGGATAAGTTTTTCGGCATCACTTTTAGGCAGGATTCTTCTGATTTTGGCGATGTTGCGCAAATGGAAATAGGCTGTTTTACAAGCTTGATTTATATGAGCTTTAAATGAGAGCTCCTGGTCAAATAAGACTCCAAGGTTTCTTACAGTAGAACTGGAGGCTACACTGACATTGTCCAGTGTGACTATCTGCTCAGATAGAGCGTCTCGTAGATGCTTAGGGCCAAGCACAATGACCTCGGTTTTTTCAGGGTTAAGAAGCAGGTAGTTTAGTGTCATCCAGGTTTTTATCTCCTTCACACAAGTACTAAGTCTGTCTACTTGATCGCTCTGATCAGGTTTCATTGATAAATACAGCTGAGTGTCGTCTGCATAGCAGTGGAAGTTAATGTCATGCTTTCTGATAATGTTGCCTAATGGTAGCATATAAAGAGTAAACAGAATTGGACCGAGTACCGAACCCTGTGGCACACCGTAAATTACTTTAGAGCATGGTGAGGAGCTCTGGTTTACATTAACAAATTGGAACCTATCAGATAGATAGGATTTAAACCAGCTGAGGGCTGTTCCTCCAACACCTACATCACATTCTAACCTCTGCAGTAGAATGTTGTGGTCAATGGTGTCAAACGCTGCGCTGAGGTCCAACAGAACCAGGATTGAGACCAGTCCATCGTCAGCGGCTAATAACAAATCATTTGTGACTTTAACTAGTGCAGTTTCAGTGCTGTGGTGGGCTCTGAACCCTGACTGGAAAACTTCAAATAAGTTATTGTCCTGTAATGTTCATCTGGTCAGTTTAATATGGTAACAAAACAGGAGTATCTGGAGGAGCCTGAGCACATTGTAGGTTGATGTGCATTTAGGTGTCTTCTGAATCAGTTAGTCTGGTCAGGCCAGTTAAAGTGTCAATGCTCTACTTTAAACCCTTGTGTTCAAATGCTCAAAGCCACCTAAAGTTAATGAGGTTGGCTTCAGTGCATTTCAAAAAAAAAAAAAATTGCAAAGTGCCGTTATCAGCGGCCGTACCAGCTATCTGCTTTGTCCATATGTGCTCACTTATTATAGAGGACCCTCCCAATACACATTTACACCGCAGTGTTTAGACTTTTCCTCTGCACACAAACTCATGTAGCGTAGAGATGAAATCATATTTATAATTTTATTATGTTTGCAGTGGGTATTTAAAACTTTGAATATTGATTAGATTTTTTTTCATACAGAAAACAAATCTTATGATAAATATGGCAGTATTACAGCAGGGCAAAACATTTGGTTATAGAATCTGGATATTTATTTAAGAACGAACTTGCTACAGTCAAATTATTCTCAAGTATTAACCAGATTCCACTACTCGCCAAACAAGACATACCAGAGATCACCATAATTCAACTTACAATTACTGTCAGAACTAATATCTATTGCCATTTACGTAAAATGTATCATATTCAAAACTTGAATGCTTATAACAGGTTAGACACATTTCACAAAAAAAGAGCAAACACGGTTACCGTATTTTACGGAGTATAAGCCAAAAAGTGCATCATAGAGAAGAAAAACACAAATATAAGTCGCACTGGAGTATGAAATAAGGTTGCAAGTGAGAAAATAATACCACATATGAGTTGCTACGGAGTATAAGTATATGAGTATAAGTTGCACCCCGGCCAAAACTATGAAAAAAGGTGCGACTTATAGTCCGGAAAATACGGTATATTTAAGATTTCACCCAGTTCAATTAATCAAAGTTTATTTGTAGAGCACAGTTCATACAAAAGTAACCCACAGTGCTTCACAATAGTAAAAACATAATGAAATCATAAAAAGTTTGACAATTCTGGTGAAGTTTATAATATTACTTCCTGATTGGACACACTAAGCAGCAGATGTGACTTAGCACAATTCCACAGCTGTTACCAAATGACGCTTTAGTTATGATTTGACAAATGGCATGACGCCTTTATCTTGTTAAACGATTGGGTTTCTCCACATTTTGGATGGAATTTTGCTCGTTGATGGCAGAGATTTTGTTTTACAACTCCCAATTTCCTGTAATTTTGCACAAGTGACTGACGTAACACTGGAATAAACATTTTTACCACAGATGCTATCCCACCAGCGATATTTGAAAAGCCATCATACACACTAAACGAGGAGTCTTTAAACCTTGGCCTGTCCGTTTTAGTCCAGGCCTGCGTAGGATCTAGCGCCACCTGGTGTAAATACTGGTGCAATGGCAAAACAGCTTTAGATTAACAACAAAGCAGTCGCATAGACACACACCCAGAGGAGTGGTTCTATATTAAGCATTCGTACAGTTTTCTGGTGGCAACTCAAGGTAAACGGGTGGAAGGTTAAATGTTGTAATGATAAACACGACAGAAGCATCATGTAAAGAATTTCGGGATTTATTTAAATTGACAAATTAAAGAACAGCGACAAGTGCTAACGTACCTTAAGTGACACCTGGGTTTTTCAATGGCAGTCATACCTGAGCAGTTTAAAAAAAAATTAAAAACAAAAATCAAATCGTCTCACAAAACCAAGCATCATTGTGAGATTTCCAACGTTTATTACATAGACATAAAAGTATAATGTATAGTAAATGTATACCTTAATTAAGCTGTAGCATAGATTGAGATAAAGTGAAATCAAGCATGCCTCTTCGGACATGCCATATATATGTCGCATTAATTCAGATGAACATTCCAACCGCATAAAATACAAAAAAATAATGTTTAGGAAGAAAAAAGCAGCAGTGAGGCATCAGGGCACGCCTACTCTCTTCTCCTGCTCTTCGTTCACATCTGGAGGGAAGTCGGGCTGGACTCGTCATACAGTAGCCTTATCATTTTGAAGCTAGTGTAATCATCAACAGTCCAAAGTCCCAAGATGTCGACAGAGAGAGGAGCCAGGGAGCGAGGTTTAGCGTCGGAGAAGACAGATGCTCCAGTGAAAAGGCAACGGCGCAGCGCTGCTAGTATCACGTTGGAGGTTGGAGCCCCTGCGCATGTCGGGAGTAGAATTGTAGAGTATATTTGGAAGTCTACAGTTGCACAGGCCGGTCCCCGCTCGACACCGCCACCCGATGCCCCGACGATCACGGAGGCGCGTTTACATGATGACACACGGGGCGCGGCTTTTGGTGATCTTCTTTAAAGGTTTCCCAGCGTCTGCGTTCATGACTTGCTCCAGGATCTACAACAAAATGCAGAGTTTGACCATGAGTTAAAATCAACAAATAGTTCCCCCGGTAGTAATTGATACTAAAACAAGTATCCAAGTAGCATTTGAAAAAAAATACATAAGGACAAACTTTGACCTTCTGGAATAGTTTGACTATATTTTAACTACTGTATTTTCAGAACTAGTTTTGAGACCATATTACTTTCCCTTTTATAATCATTGTGGTATCAAAATTAGTATCAAAGATCAAGTTCGTTATAGAGTCCAGATCACTGCAAAAATATGGGCGAGTGAATGGTTCCATCCCTTTAGTTTGTAAAATCGCATCAAGTTTGACTCTGAACAACATTATAAATAAATAATAAATTAACTTAAAATCTTTGGCCGACAGTCCACAAGACTGCCACGCAGTTTATAACAGGAAGTAAAAAAACATGTGCCCACCTTACTTCTTGCAACTTTGCAGTGGCTTCTTGTTAAATTTTACAATTCCACAAAGTACATTCCCCAAATGTTCACGAGTGCGCTCTGAGCTCAGAGGGCTCGCTCAGGCTGCCTACAATGAGACTTCAAAGAATATTCTCTGGCTTAAGACCACAGAAATAACCGAGATCCTCTGATTTAGTTTTATTCATGCCTTTTAAATCCATTTTATTATTTATTTTTTGACATCGTTGGTTTTTATTGTGTTCCGGTTAGTATTCCAATTTATGGTTTTATGTATTGTTGAATTATTTATTTAAAATGGGACTTTTGATGTGGATTTGCATGCCACACCCTACATTATTAATTTGCCTTAAGGCTTGGCTGGTTTCTTCCTGGTCTCGCCCCATTTGTTTATTGTAATTTTGGAAAAAATAAAAAAATAAAAACATTAAAAAAATATATAATAATAATAATAGTTGACTTCATTTCATGATGTACAGCGCTTTGACGTTTGGATTTATTTGTTAAAAATGATTAAACCTCAACATATATTTGTACTGACCTTAACACCCTCTGAATATCTTACACTCCAAAAAATATAAATGTTTGTCACTATAACTGCTTTTGCCAAGATAAACTCACTCTATTTACACTTTGACTCGTCCCATGATGACCTTTAACCTGTGGCATCTTACCTAAATAATGCCCTCCGTTTTGTAACATCGGTACTTACGTCATCGTCATAGGGCCAGCCGCCGGTCTCGAGCTTGGAGAACATGAGCTGGCCATTGATCTCGATCTCAAAGCTGCCTGTGAAGAGAAACAGAACATGTTACAATACAAAAGACACACCCTTCCCGTTTGCCCACATTTCTGATTTCCCCATTCTGTTGTTGTACCTGATCTCCCCACGAAGCCGGACACCTCCGCACCGGGAAACTTGGCCTGTACGCCACTGGCCAGCTCCCGGTAGCGGGGTCCGTAACCTCATCCGCCACTGCAAAAAACAAACAAACATACCACAACTTTTAGAACAAATAATGCTACCGATCGTGCACTTGCAACTTTAAGCTAGGTGTGCTAATTGCTAACAGCCATTGAACAAATTGTCCCACAAAAAAAAAAACTAGTGTGATTTAGCTAAAAGGCGGATGATCACGGCAGCTTTAAAATATGAATAAGAACATAATTACCAGTATTCCACGCGCACAGTCACTCCCATGTTTAGTTCTATTTCGTGCTTCTCTGTCGAGGAGAAGCTCGCGGCGGTGACGCGGTGTGAGCGCGAGGCGCAGGTTCAGTTCATTTAAAGGGGCAGAGCGGAGGGGCGGGGTTTAGTGTCCGACGACAACAACAATAGCAGCAGCAGAGATGAGATTTAAAGCGATCCCAATACATCTTAATAGTCGCTCATTCAAAGATATGATAAGACAAGCTCATTCTATTTTTGTTTTTCTATCTTAATACGCCTTGTATTATTCGAGAACGAGGCTAATCTCTACAAGTCGGATCTAGATTTTGAAATGGGTTTAGAAATGCAAGGATTATATATTAAGAAATCAAAGCATAAACAGAGGCGGCAGTGAAGCCACCTTAAAAAAAAACAAGACACATACAGGCTCCACTCATGGATGTATTATATTATCGGCTCCACTTCATACACTACTACAGAGGAGCCCACATTCATTGTACCCACCTATAACCCATGCCCACATACCCCGCTTACATCCCACATGGGGTCCAAGTTAGCAAACCCAAGTGGGGAATCAGAATCAGAATAAAGTTTATTGCCATTTGTCAATGAACATAACTCACGGACATAGGAACTTGTCCTGGCGGATCGGTGCAACGCAAACATCAAACACTGAACAATGAATACAAAAACAATGGACAATGGGGCCCACATGTGTTTGCCCAAATATATCCCAGATGGCACCGATGGCACCGCAGACGGATGCCCTGGTGTTTCGGTGTCTGCACTACATCTGTAAATTTAACTGTACATTTTGTGTACATAGTAAGCCTATTTTTATTTTTCATCCTATAGTAGATTTAAATTGTTTTTATTTAATACATGCCCTTTTGATTTTATAAATATGTTGTTTTATCATTGTTCATTGTTTTATGTTGCACCGAATCACCAAAGCAAGTTCCTATGTTTGTGAATTTTGTTAATTGGCAATGGCAATAAACCTTTTCTGATGCCCACATACATTCCACATGGGGCCCATATTTGGACTACCCACATGGGGCCCGAGTTAGCAAACCCAAGTGGAGCCCTCATACATCTACCCACATATAACCCATGCCCACATAACCCACTTATATCCCATGAGGAACCCATGCTCACAAGCCCAATTGAGTCCCACTATTAGCAAACCCAAGTGGGTTTGGGTGCTTGGGTTTAACCACTCAAACCATGCCCATGTGAAACCCACACTGCCCAGACAAAACCCATGTGGGGCCCACATTACACTGTCAAATACTTTACTCATGTAGGGGTAAAAGTTTGTTAGAAAAGTAATATTTCCCTTAACCCTTGAGATGCATCGTCTCAAAAAAAAGTTATGCAACTACCCACCTCTTAGAATCAATATGCTACTAAAGATCTAATGTCAAGTCTTTCTCGTCACTGGGCAATAGTGCAACAATAAAGGCCTATATTTAGATTGAACCTTAGTTTGGTGGAACAAAGCAACCAATGCTCAAGGTCATTCAGGGCAATAGCACAGTGGGGTTTAACCTTTTTTGAGTGGCAACACACAAGGAAAAGCAAGGCAATAGGCCACCCACCTGGGAGCAACAAAAACACTATTTGTCCACACTATCCTTCTCCCTTGTCCATTCAAGTCCGGACTGAATATGCATGATGAGATAATAATGAACCCCTGCTAATATATACAACGGTCTTGCAGAAAACCCACCTGTGTTCCTCACTGTTTCTCACAAACCGTGTTAAACTTGATCAAATCCACCAGTCAAATTGTCCAATAACCACTAACAGGTGCCGGGATTTTTCCATCAAACTCAAATTATTGGGCCAATTAAGACTATTTACAGTTTTTCATTGCAATATTGGCACCAGGCATGTTGCCATGCAGTGAACCGAATCAAAATAACTCGCTATGTACTTCCTCTCTGGACTGTCGACCCAGCAGGAAGTGGTCTTTCTTGGCCACTGTCTGATTACTTATTACCAACAACCTTCAGACTCATAAAATCATAAAACTGACATTCCAGGGTTGAGTTTGTCCATTTCGACGATGAGGAATGCACGCAGAACGTCGCGTTTGGGGAACTTAACAGTTGTTTTGGGGATATAGGGATTATAGAATGGAAGCTGGCAAACCACCTGCGGGTGAGTTTAACACGGTTTTCACACAGAGAAGCCATTTTACACTGGTCAGATTTATAGTCAGTGTTTCTCAAGTTATACGTGTCGTATTCAAATCAGCTGAAGTTCAAAACGCCTTGTTATTGCTTTACTTGTTTAATCCTATAGCCTTTATGATTGACTCGTTTTCCTTTCTAATTGAATATTGAATTTTCTGGTTGAGACCTCATTTCCGTCTTTCTGTGCTCTTACTTATTTAAAAGAAGTTTACATGGGTTACTTTTTGGACAAAACACTCCACATGCCTTGCCTTCGATATCGTCAATGTTATAAATTCTGTATTTAATGAACCTTTCTGTGTCTTTCAGGTAACGGCTGGTACATGCCACAGCTAAAGATCGTCCTGCTCGGAGGCAGAAACTCAGGGAAGAGCAGCGTGGGCAACTTGCTTCTGGGCAAAGAGGAGTTCGTGACCAAGGAGCGGACCCGTTGCTGCAGGCGAGTGGGGGTCTCGGGGGCACGTTGTCTCACTGTGGTGGACACTCCGGGCTGGTGGTGCGACCTGACCCCCCGGGACACCCCTGAGCTGGTGAAGAGAGAAATAGTAGCCAGCGTGACTCTATGCGACCCCGGCCCGGACGCGTTCGTCATTGTGGTCAAGGCGAGTTCGGCGTTCACGGAGCAGCGGCGGCGGGCGGTGGAGGAGCACGTCCAGCTGCTGGGGGGCGCCGCCTGGGACCACTGCCTGCTGGCGCTCGCCTTCAGTGACGACCGGAGGCTCACAGAGGCAGAGGAGCACGTCCGGAGAGCGGGAGGGGCGCTGCGGTGGCTCTACGACAAGTGCGCCCGGAGGTGTCACAGCCTTGCCCTGAACGATGACGCCCAAATCACTCAACTGATGCTGAAGCTGCAGAGGATGGCGGCGGCCAATGGAAAGGCGGCGTTCAAGGTGTCAGAGGTCAAGTTGCAGAGGGTTACAGAAGAGAGGGCGAGGATACGGGAGAGGGCGCACTCCAGGTTTGTGAAGATGAAGAAACAGAGGGCCGTGCAGAGGGGTGAGCTCACTAAACAATATGTATGTTTTAAAAAGAAAAGGTTTTCCTGAAGGCGGGAGTAAAACTCTTTCAACTAATGTCTTTGAGAAACAGTTTAAAGCAATAAAAATCAAGTAATATGAATGAAATAATAATAACTTTAAAAAAAAAGGACTCAACCATTGCATTGTCGTAAATGTAAAAAAGTGTGTGTAAAACGTAAAACAAGTTGTCTAAACACAAAAAATGTGTGTGTTTTTTGTTGTATGAAATTTCAAGAAATTATATATATTTTTTCTGCTCCTTTTCAGTTGTGAAGGTAATTTATGTTAACATAAATAACACACAGTTAAACACACAAATAAAGAATAATAATCTTATGTTCAACAAATCTTTCCTAAAATGGATAAGGAAGTACTACAGAATCTTGTGTAATTAGGCCTGAAAAGATAATACATTTTAATATTGCTACTGACATAATAAGTTAAAGGTAAACCCTTTTCTAAATGTTTAAAATGAAAGAAACAAAAGCTGTGATACATATATAACAGAATTAAACATTTTAGCTCTGACTTTGTATCTCATAGACGTGTGTTTTCTGTTGGAGGTTCTGGCACCTGCTCATCTCCAAGGAAATGTTAATGCTTTGCCTAGAATGTTCCACAGTATGGCATTAAACTTGTATTAATGGAGACAGACGTAGTGCGCCAGTGATCAAGCAAGCAAACTGACTGCCGTGATATCCTTTAATTTCCAAAAAGTTTGCAAACCTTTAACTTTTTATGGTCTAACTCGGTGGAATGTCATGTGATAGTGAACAGATGACCAGACAATCACAATTCTATGGTTTTTATTTTGGGGAAGTTGTGTTATTGCTTATGTCAAGTTTACTGGGAAGTTTCAATTTCAGGGAGAATATGACTTTCTGTTTTTCATATTAACTTTGGAACTTAAGTAAGCTGAAGTTTCAGCATCATACTTTTAAACGTACCGGAAAAAACACTATAATACAAGGTTTAATCGTCATTTAAAATAATGTGGATGTCATTAAACTGACACTTTTAGCATAATGTCACTCACATTTGACTGTCAGCTTTATTGCAACAGAACAAAACATTACTCATGACATCCAAACTAATCTAATTACCGGTACTTTAGTTTGAAAAGCAGCCTTTGTTTTCCAAGTGTTTAAAATGCACATTTAAAAGTCACCACTCCTAATAGCGTGTTATTGTTTTTTTTTGTTCTTTCAGAGAAATTGAGACCCTTGCCAGAGATCAGGATTGTCCTGCTGGGAGCAAAAGCTTCCGGAAAATCTTCAATTTTCTACACAATTCTTGGTAACAACCACGGAAAAACTCGAACAGCCCAAAATCACGTTGGACAAGCCTTTGTCTTTGGTAGACGCGTGACTGTGGTTGATACTCCTGGATGGTGGGCCAACTACTTCAGCGATGAAACCCCCATATTCGACAAAAGGGAGATGGTTTTGAGCTTGTCCTCGTGCCCACCCGGACCCCACGCCTTCCTCTTGATAATTCGCGTGGATCGTCTTTTTACCGACACCTACAGGAAAGCGGTGGAAGAACACGTCGAGCTTATTAGCGATCAAATCTGGAATCGAGTTATCGTTTTGTTCAGTTTCGGAGATTGGCTGGGAAGCACCACCACGGAGCAGTACATAGAGAGTGAAGGGAAGCCATTGCAGTGGGTTGTGGACAGATGCGACAACAGGTATCACATTCTCAACAATAAAACTAAAGGCGATGGGTTTCAGGTCAGGGAGTTGATTGGGAAGATTGAAGAGATGGTGTCAGCATGTGGGAGCAACTGGTATTTCCAAATTGAGAGCAGCGTGAGCAGAAATCTGGAGCAGAAGATGAGAGAAGAGACTGACAGAGCAGAGGAGCGAAGGATGGTGAAGGAGAGGCAAAGAGAAACTGCAAAGGCAAATCTGGGTGAGTTACAAGTTACAAGTTATGCAGTTTTTGTTGTAATAACAATAAGCAACTTGACACTGAAAAATCATAAGCTCATGCAAACACTGTGACCAATAATACTAAATGTTGCTGAACAACACCACCCCAGTTTAACCTGGGGAAATGCGTCTAAGGCACACAGATAAGGTTCAAAAATGTAAGTTTATTTGATAAGCTTAGGTTAAGAATCAACAATTATATTTTAATCTAGTAGTTTATTTCAAATCAAAGGATGTGCATCAAGAGTGAACAATATTACAACAAATGAACTCAAAGGACTCATATTTTTATACCTGAAACCAAGAACAAAGTGTTCAAAATAGTGATAAATTATTGTATTAAACTAATTATTGTATTAAGCCTCCTTTTTCATCAATGTGGATGAACCTGTGTGCCTTGGGTATGTTACATGCCCTGGCGTTGTTGAAATGTCTGATGGGTGTTTTTAGAGAGCGGCTAAGTGCTCGGTATGACACACAGATGAGATCAACAAGCCGTGCCACATACCAGCTTCATTTGTAAAGCACTTTAAAACCGTACAGCTGCGCAAAGTGCTGATTATAGCGCAACTGTGTGTTTTTTCCCTTATATTTATGTTATCCATTGAAGAGGACATTTGAGGACTAATCTATTTTCTTCGTCATAAGTCATACTGGCAGAATTGTGCACTTGTCATGACCTGGACTCGAGTGGGACAGAATAGAGTCATTATTTTAATGACTTAAGACTTGAATGTCAGTGTCTCTGGACTTGAGATTGATCAGTGTTTGATTGAATACTCTTCTCTACACAGCAGTTAGATGTACTTTCAATGCTTGATTGTATGGACTTGATGCATGGGGACTTTGTTGTCCACTGACCCATTTATATATTTATGTTTATTTAATAGGTGTGTTTCATGGGCTCACGTCACACCCTACAACATTTTAGCCCGTCCCTAGTTGGGCTTTTAAAACATAAAACGTCATAAACAGCACAAAGACAATACACATGATAATAATAATTTAAAAAAACGTGTCTTCTGAACAGTGCCTGTCTTTGACTTGGAACTTGACATTAACTTTAGGCTCTAGACTTGAGACTTGCCAAACATCTGACCACAACAAGACCTACTATTACTTACTAGACCCACTACTACTACTTCCACAAGGCTTTCTACTACTTTTCTAAGACTTTCTACTATTACCACCACTACTAAGATAAGATATGCCTTTAATGTCCACACATGGGGAAATTTTGGTGTTACAACGCAGTAGACACAGGGGGAAAGGACAGATAACTTATAGGAAGTTTAAAAAACACTCTTAATAGAAGAACTCTTATAAACAAAAACTCTTATTAACAAAACCCTGTAAACAGGTCCTCTCATCTCTTAATAGGGAATGGAGGGCAGAAAAATAAAAATAAAGATAAAATAAAATAATAATAATAAAAATAGCTGGCATAAGACAAATAATACTAATAATAATGGTAAGGTAAACACTCTTATTTACATCAGTTGTGTGCACATGAATGACATTAATTGCGTGTGAGTATGACAGTAATTGCACATGAATATGACGGTATTGCACATGGTTAAGTCAGTTTTGCACGTGTTCAGGACTAACAGTGTTTGTTATACAGTCTGACAGCAGCAGGAAGGAAAGACCTGCGAAATCTTTCCTTCACACAGCGACCTACTAGTACTGCCGACAGTCTTAATACTCCTAATGCAGAGGACAGATTTCCCAACAAAGTGTACCTCAACCTTAACCATACCCTACTACTACATTTAACATTAATTTCCACTCTCATCCCTAAAATTGCTGCTATTAATCAGGAATAATGTAATCAGTAACTAGCGATACCACTGCTTTTATTCATGTTATTGCTCATTATTACAGTGTTACTAACATGACCATTAAGACAACGTTATGCCTCTTTTTCATCAGATGACTTCCCTCCTCTGTCAGAACTAAAAGTGGCGCTGATCGGCGGCCGCAAATCCGGAAAGAGCTCTTGCGGAAACACCATACTGGCCCGAACCGCCCTCTACTTTCACGAGGCCGACGGCAAGAGAGTCACAGTCCTTGACACCCCTGGATCCCTCTGTGTGACCTATGACCTCTTCAAAACCGCATCTGCTTTTCTGTTGGTCGTGAACGTGAGCTCTGTGTTCAAAGAAGTCCATTTGAAAGCGATAGAGGATCAGATTGAAGAAGTAGGACCACAAATCTGGGGAAAAGCGATGGTTTTGTTCAGCTTCGGCGACTGCCTGGGGGACACGGCGATCGAGCGACGCATAGAGAGCGAAGGCCACTCACTGCGGAGGCTTGTCAGCAGGTGCGGCAACCGATATCACGTCCTGGACAATAAAAAAGCATGCAAAAGACAAGTAGATGAGCTGATGGCGTCGATAGAGGCGATGGCGGCTGCGGGAAGACTGGCGATGTTTCGAAGGGGTGACAGCATTGCGGGGAAAATCCGAGAGAAAGAACGGACCCTCGAGGCGGCGTTCCACACGGATTCACATGTAGAGGCCACTTGTGAAGTCAATTTATCAGATGACTGTAAGTAAACACGATGACAAAGTGTCTTTCTTCAGATTATGGTTAGCTCTCGCGCTTAGCTTCACGGTTATTAGAAAGCCTTTTGTGGCAGTAAATGTGTAATTGCAACGTGACAAGCGGGAAATGGTGATGATGTGGTTACAGTTTTTAATGTTTAAAAGTGGCGTGTGATCGTATAGTTTGTTGTCGATATTTGTCACGCACACTATTCGCCAACGTCATAGATTTGAACAGTTTTTTTGTATTGTAGAGTAAAATAAGTCTAACCTTATTGTCAAAAAATATGCAATTTCCGTACACTTAAAGGCGCAATGGACGATTTTTCGGCGATTTGAGAACGCAGGCGGAAGTGCGCATGCGCACTCCCCCGTGCGGACTGATACAACACACACGTGCGTTTGTTTATTAGCGCAACGGAGCGCATCACATCTCTCGTCTCCCGTAGATTTCTGTCCACTTCTGCGTCAGCTCGAACTGTCTTTCTCCGTCTTCATTTTGCCCCGTACACTGAGGGAACTATATTATGATAGATCCATGCGCTTAGGCACGCGGAAACGTGGGGACGAACCGCACGCAGCTGCAGGTGAACGGTAGGTGTGTTTTATGATTGATACGTGGCAGGACAAATGATTTATCCACGCCACGAGGAAATATGATAAAAAATTAGCTGAAAAAAATCGTCCATTCCACCTTTAACAATTTACTGGTATTAGTTAAAGGAATTACAGCTTCTCACACGCTATACCTCGTCTTCTTAGTTATTATGTGTTACGCTTTTAAAGAACGGATAACACTTACTAATGTCGACACAAAACTAACATTTCAAACTTGATTTCAATGCTAAAGGAAATGCTTAATCCTTGATAACAATGATGATTAAAAACATGTTTCTTTCATACAATAGAAGGCAAGGCAAGGCAAGGCAAGTTTATTTGTAGAGCACATTTCATACACAAGGCAATTCAAAGTGCTTCACAGAAGGAAAAATGCATTCAAATCACAAAGAAATTACAGAAACATAAATACAATAAAATTAACTAAATTAAAAATTATCAATCCAACTGATTTCTAAACTAATAAAATCACAAACAAAAGAGAAGAGTGCAAAAAAAAAAATCCTTTCAGTCATATGCGCAGCTAAACAAAACAGAAGGCACGTTTTGACGGCTATATCGATTAAGACCAATCTAAAACTAGTCAGGAAAGGTCCAACTTTGTTTATTGTATTAGTCATAATTGAGAATCTGGGTATTGATTTGTTTTTTGACTACGACTTTGCAAAAGCTAGACCAAACCAGTCATTGAAAGAAAAAATAAATAAAATAAACATCACATATTGTTTGGTGTAAAGACCAGCATTTGTCACGACTCAACAATATGGTCATGTGGTTGACGTTTGGATCGTTCACGTCTTCTTCAATCAACAACAGTGGTTTTCTTTGTTTCAGTTGCTGGATCTTCTTGCGTCTCGTCTACAACCATAACGTCTACAGAGGCGTCCAGTCAGATCGTCCCTCAAGTAAGAAGCAGCAGCAGCAGCAGTGACGTGGAAACGCTCCGAGATCGGTGCAACTTCAAGTCCAAGCCTCTGCCAAATGATAAAAGATTATCGTGGACAGAGGCCGGGCAAAAGTTGACAATCAATCTCCCCGCTTGGCTTTTCGGAGAAGACGCACCAACGAATACGACGAGACTGCAACGTGAAACATCAAGTCACTCGTCAATAGTTTTCTTCCTTCCTCATCAACACAGCAGCAGGGGAGAAGTGACCAACCCCGTCCGCTCCCTGTGCCATCCCATGCTGATGGACAGGACGCTTAAAAGGCTCGCCGAAAACGGAAGCCTGCAGCACATCATCGACCAGTGGGGCCACAGCAGCTTACAGGAACTTGAGGCGTTTATCGATGCGTATTTTGAAATCGTCTGGGAGCAGGCCATGGGTTCGAGTCAAGAGGGGAGTCCAGAAACGGAGGAGGTAGAGCCAGAGGGAGGATGCATAGGCGTGCTTGCAAATATTAACCAGAAGCTGTCAAAACTAGACACCCTGGAGGGGATAAAAGAGGATCTGGTGGAGCTCAAGAAGACCGTAGAGGAGCTGAGGAGGAAATTATAGTTATGGGACAATTATTCAGATCTTAATATGCTCTAATTCTCTTCTGTTTTCTTCTTCTTCTGATGCCACTCATTTATTTTCTACTTTTAGTTCTCTACTTTCCTTGTGTTCTACCTGGTCCAGCTCGTTCTTTATGTTATGCTTTTATTGTGAAACGACAATAGGAAAATGTACATTGTGTAATTTGAACTTCATATTGACTACATAAAGATTTTCAATTATTTTAGTTTGTATTGCTGGTATAGGACATAAACATTGAAGTCAGATATTGGATGGACTTAATTGGCGTTGGAAGCTATTATTATTTACAGTTATGTAATTGTAATTGTGGTTATCCACTTGGAAATCGACACTCTCAACTCCAACAGCTTCAGCGTGTGTTGTAGTATTTGTCCACAAGAGAGAGCACTTGCACAAGAATAGATTTTGGCATAAATTCCAAAAGGCATTTCCCTCGCATCCAGGGCACTCTCAAAGCTCAGAAGGAGACGTCTAGTGTTAACACTGACTAATGTGGTTGAGCATTCAGTTTAGTGCAAATTAATGTTCATTTGTTCATCTATTTTTAAGCGTTGCACTTTTATTTCATACTGTGGTCTTATTGCGTCTTCAGAAGGCAATAGCTTTCTAAATCTTGCAAAAATAGACAAAGCAAATGTAGGGTATGCATCCCAGACATTTAAAGTTGCAATAAAAGAATAAATTAATACATGGTTCTGCAAAAATGTCATGCATGTGTTCAGCGTTTGAAGAAATAAAAGGTCTTTTTTCCCCCAAGTACGCCTGGCTGTTTTATATCTGTAAAGTAGAACCAGGCTATGACCAAAGACAAGCGCTCTCAGAGGAACACTCGACTGTTCTGTCTTTTTCTCAAGAATTCTATTCATGTGAGTGCGATTGTGCAGAGACCTCGGCCAATTTGTTTGGGAATTTATGTTTTCCATTTACAAAATCAAATGTTTAAAATCATTACAGTGACTTTTCAATAGTAGCTAAAGCAGTTGTTTAGCCTTCATAAGGTGGTATCCAAAGGAAAAAGTCTGGCTGTTATTTTTTCCATGGTGCGTATGCCAGTTATGATGTCTGTCCAGTCCTTAATCATTAGAACAGTTTGTGTCATCCATTATTTTTGTGATTGCCTTCTTCCCGGCTGCCAAATGTTATTTTATTTTTTCAGAGATATCCACACATTATGTCCATGGCAGAAGTTTTGAGGCCTACATAAATTATTCAAACATTTTTCATTGTTGTTTTTCCTGCATATTCAAAGAGCTGAATGTGCTGTATAAAAACACAAACAATATAAAACACATTAGGCAATGGTACGTAGTTCAACTGTAAAGCTGCTTATAACTAGTCAGTATTTCTGAGCATCTCTTTATCATAGGGGCGAGATAAACCATCAATGCAATATAGTAAAGAAACAAACAATAAACAATGTAAAAAAAAAAGAAAAAAAAAGTCACAGTCGTCCATTTTCAACACTGCAAAACAATACAACTAAATTAAAGGTCGCTATCCAATGTCAAATCTCAAATCAAATGACATAACAGTGCAAGATTAAGTCATTTCACAGCTAACCAGGATGCCCTTCCAGTCACACCATTTTAGATATGACTGTAGTTGACACGTTTACTATCGTGTCTTTGAACCTGCAGCTTTCCAGTTACAAGGCAAAGCTAAAACCACTGCACCACTGCCACCCAATATTCAAAAATAGAAGATAAACTTGTTGCTCCATCTTTTCTTTTTTCTTTCTTTCTTTCTTTCTGTGGCTACTCTGACTTCCTCTCATCTGTCGTCTTCCATTGTCAGCACACTATTCTAACCACCACTTAGCTCATTTTCCCGTGGCTCTACTCTTGTATATGTTTTCCTGTTTTCTTTTTTCATGAGTCGTGATCATCATCGGCTCCTCCTCTCTCATCAGCAGCAGCCCGGTCCTCCCTCTCTTCTCCCCCTCCTCTCGGAAGACAATCCCAGCCCCACATCCATCTCCATTAGCGGGACAGAGAAGTGACCGGAGCGACCCCCCTCGTAACCCCCCCACATTTACCGCCCACCGTCCCGGGATCACATTTCCCTGCGTGCTATTTTTCCAGGTGGAGGCAGAAAAGGCAAAGGGAGATGGGTGGATGTAGAGGGCAGAACATTTCGCGGAGAGATGCAAGTTATTTTGAAATTTGGACCATTTTCTTTTTTCTTGTTTTACTTTCTCATGTTACCGTCCACCAGATTATAAACTACAGTCATAAATAAAGGGGACATATTGTGCAAACCTGACTTTTATGAGCTATAACTCTGTTCCCTCATCATAAGATAACTCAAAGTTTAATTTCCACAGATTCATGCATGTTTGAGTAATACTAGTGTTTTCTCTACGTTGCCTGGCCAGCTAAGAATACACACTTCTCCAATATTTTACAAAAATGTGAGTCCGGACACACCTTGTTTAATCTCTCCAAATTCAAATGGACTGGATTAACCAATTGTGGTCTGTCCAAACATGGAAAAAAAGAAAGGAAAAAATATCAGGAGAGACTAAAAAACACGGCAAATTTAAGCAGAATCAATGAGTGAAGCACAAAACGTGGTAATCCGAGGTGCGAGAAGTTTGATTTTGTTCTAGATGATCGATGACCAATGAGCTCTTCTGTTTCAGACACGTCACGTAAATAAACACACCTGATTGCACAGTTCTGACTGAGTTTGGTCCGAGACGCAGCGGAGGAGGCGGTGACCAGACTCCACCCACTGCCCTGTACTTACTTACGATTATACATGTAGGCTGAGTAAAGAACTGTAGGTGTGTATGCAGGAGGGTAAAGATGTCTCAAAACATGCATGAAACACTCTACATCAGGCGTGTCCAAACTATGGCCCGGGGGCCAAATGCGGCCCTCAGACCAATTTTCTTGGCCCTCAGGCTTTCTACTATATTGGCCCAAACAACAAAGTGTAGTACTTTTTACTGTCAAATTTTAAACATTCTGCTATAATAACTTAAATAACACACATTTTGATGAGATACAGACCTAGTATTAATGTTCCAAGCCTTATTAAAGGTGTGGAGGCTCTTCAAAACTACATCAAATGCAACATTTCCAACAATTCACTTCACTGTCATCTCGCCTGTGGCTCTAAGCTTCATATAAGCTTCAAAATGCAATTATAACATGGTTCAAAGCTCTTAAAAATTCTATTCACGTTAAGTGTTCTGTCCGTCTGTGAGAGTCGGATCTCTCCTTCACTGGAACTCCTCCAGGTTTCTACGCTTTTTTCCCAAATAGGTTTTTTTTGTAGTTTTTCCTGGCCGAGAAGGAAAGTCTAAGGACAGAGGACCCTGGGACATCGTCCCTCGCCACCACAGACATTGTCTGACTCCATCGCCACCACAGACATTGTTGATTCATTTCTCCCTGTGGCCCTCAGAGGCAACTGTTGTTGTGATTTTGGGCCTTACAAAAATAAATTGATTTGATTTGATTTGAAGTGTTTCTTTTTTTTGACCGTTTTTACTGCCTCTGTAAAGCACCTTATGTACATTTTCACTGCTGTAGGGTGCAAATAAATGTACAAGTTTCAGTTTTTGGACATTCACAAATAGCGTTGTTACATTAAGCCTTGCGACTGTCTCAAATAGCCCTTTTAGAAAGAAGACTTATTCCAAGCACAAATAGTTCCTCCCTCCCCATGCAGCGTGGCTCTTCCCTGCCCCGAGACAGTGACGTCCCTTGGGGGTGATGTCAGGGGCAGGCTGCCGTCCGGACCAGTGCATCGCAGCGGGACTGAACTTTCCAACCCTCCGCATCCCATAAACCAGGCCCCGCAGTGACCCCGGCGATGTGACCGTCGGCCACGGAAAGTACAGTGCACAAGTAAATGGATATGTTTGGTTCGGATTGCCGGGACTGAAACTTAATTAAGGCCCCTTCAGTGATAAACAATATTGGAACAGAGAGGACAGAAGATACCGGGAATCACTTTGCAACACATTTAATGGCATCGGTGCAAATTGAAGCCAGAGCCGGGACGGAAAGCGGGAAGAATCGGGCATTCTCACTATGGCTTTCTGATTACAGTTACTTTACATTACTTTTTCCATGCACTATAGTTTACACATTGTTCTATTATCTCTCTATCTTTGTCACCTTGATGGATAAGTACTTAGAGCAGCAGAGTTATATTGGTTTAAGCTAATGAAAGTAGATCCAAGATTAGATTGATGCACTAAGCAACATTTCTGGTGGAGGGTCCGCAGAATGGGATTAGACTTATTTACCTTCTCCATGGAGATAAGTCGCTCCTGCACCTTTACTCACGATAAGAATGCATGATTTTCAAGATATTTTTGCGCAATAGAAAACTTGTAGTTAAATGCAGGTTGTCAGTTTCATTATTTTGAATTTGGACCATTTTCATTTGTTTACTCATCAGACTAGCATATGTGATTATATAAGTAGTCATTTATGAAGTGAACATACTGTGTAAAATGGACTTTTCTGAGCTTTTAACTACGTCAGATCTGTGGAAAAGTGTGCCTAATAAGACAGGATTTTTGAAGATATCTTTTAGTAATCACTGAATGGGGCCAGCTAGATTATTCCTGGGCAGCTTTTATGCTTTGAAAGTTGGATCTATGATAAATGACATATTCCCATAACTCCTGCCAGACAAGGAAAAGAAAAGAATAATCTAAAATGACCAGGAAGTGGGTTATGTTGTTTTAGCGTCATTTAAAAAAGAACACAATTCTCCAGATAAGGTCAGAATATAACAACATCGCCAACCAGTACAAGCACCACCCAGGATAATATTACAACTACATGACAATACCAATAAAAGGATGCTGCTCATATGAACTTCTGTAAACCCGATGTGCTCATATAGACAAACGTATACTTCACAACGTTGTCAGCTCACAATGCACTGATGCAACTGGTCCCAAAAGACTCGCACGCTTTAAGCCCAACGCAATTTCCCTAAACAATGCAGATTTATGTCACCATTGTTCTTTCGATTGTAATCCATGACATTTTTGCTGGATACGGTTTGAAATCTGTCAAGCACCAGAGTTTGCGTTGCAGGCAGCACCTTCTGGACACAGTTAATGCCGATAAAGCTGGACTTGGAGGGAGGCCACGTGTGAGAAATGGAGCCAAGACCGAGAGCGATTCAAGTCTCAGATATGTTCAGTGAAGCCAAACGTCGGTCAAGTCTTCAAAAGTCACCCATGCTTTGGTCCAACGCACTTCCCGCTCACGTCAAGAGCATAGTTACCGTTTCAAAGAAGTCGGAGTAGTATATATATTTACAAATGTGAATGATGAACTTAGATTTCAATGTGTATTAGATACAATTACAGGAGTCATTGTCATTCATGGTTTTCAGGTTCTTGGCTTGGTTTATTTCCCATAATTTATACATATTACTTGTGTAATTCCAGTGGCTGTGGTTACACTCAAATACACATTACACATTCAAAATCCGATTATTATCATATTTTTGGAGTTAAAAGATTACTAAAATATACGTAAAGAGCAAAAACATCTGCTTTCGTCCTGATCATGATCCCTCTGATTGTTCGCATCAGATTTCGCGGTTTGCCTTTTGTTTAAATATTAGAGGTTCAAAAATCTAATAATAATCACATTTTGGTGTGCATGTGACAATGTTTGAACAGTAGAACATGTTTGGAAGACGTTTAGCCTCATCAAAACGTCTTTACCTTTTTCAGACTCTTTTCTTGCATTTTACAAATACGTATCATGTTGACTTATTAAGATTCGTTGCTGAATAACGATAAAAACGCACTGATATTTTCTTCGATTGCCACCACATCCTTCTCTGAGCCCTAACTACATTTATCATTACAATTTAATTTAAATATTTATTCTATTTTATTCACAAAATTAAATTGTCCTTCATTTTGTCAATAGAATAATGTCTTTTATCACTTTTTTGTCGTAATTTTCTTTCCGTACATTCTCTTTTGGAGCATGAAATGTGCACATTGGTCCTGGCCTCACCTGGACCTCCTTCAGAACCTCGTCCACGGAGACAATTTGAGTGGAATTGCCAGTGGGATACTTTAAATACATCCAGGTTTTGCATTTGGAGGTGATGGATTGAGTGTGTGTCAGGACCAAATTGGCGTCTTGCGCTGCGTTGGCACCTGGATTTTGGAGCAGAACAGTTCCTCCTCCCGCTTCTCCTCCGTCTTCCCCGTCCTGCAGGATATGCGGGGTCAGACCGAACCTCAGGGGCAAAGATCAGGAAACAATTAAACAGAAATAACAGCGCCCCCGTGAGCCCCGCTTTGAATGTACGTCTGCTTCTCACACGGTCCCACTCGTTAAATCATTAACCTCCCGACCAGCGACCGCTAAAGAGGGGAAAGCAACATGGCGGCGCTGAAACATGGACGGACGAGCCTGCCAGCGACCCTGGAAATCACTGCCAGAGGAAACTATAACGAGTTTCATGTTCTAGCAAAAAACAATGCCAACAAAGAAAAGTTCTACCACATTTTCAGTCGGCTGTGGGGTTATATATTTATGTCCATATGAGGGAATTTAGGGAAGATTGGGCAAGGCAAGTTTATTTGTAGAGCACAATTTGCACACCAGGTATTTCAAAATGCTTCACACAACAGGAAAAAAATGCATTAAAATCACAAGGACATGACAGAAATCACAAAACATTCATTTCTATTAATTTAATTTAACAATTTTGCAGACATGACATTTTGTGCGCGCTTAATGATCCACCAGATGTTAAACCAAATCTATTGGACCACACACTGGCAGACACTCTAGACACTCTTTCCCATATTGAATTGGCATTGTCGGTGTGACAGGCGTCTCCGGGATGGACACATCGCTTTTAGATTGATTCTTTCCCATGTTTGACCATCCATAGACGTCAACCCGCTATCTGCCTCTGCACACGTCTGTGCTGAGCCTATGTAACTTCAACTCTCTTGTTTTTCACAATAATTGCAGCGCTAAAATGTTATATTGTGACATCCCTGGAGGTGATTCGTTATTTTTGTACTTTATCTAACAATAACGATGAACTATGTAACTTTTCTCTGTTAAATAGTCTGCCCCTGACTGGAGATGAGCATGATTTGACAGAAAATATTCTACAATATGTCAAGCAATGTATTTTTTCGGCAGGGGACAAAAACGAGGCACTGGAAACCAAATTACAGGTCAAATTTGTGACTCCGCTCACAGTAGGAATGCATGTTTTTCAAGTTATTTTGAGCTATAAAACTTCCCAATAAAGTTAGAAAGAGATGTCTAAGTAATTCTGTGGAACATCCCAGCAAAGCAATAACCTCTCCATGGAGACAAGTGGGTGCAGTGCTATACCGGAAAAGTTATTTAGTGGCTTTTACAGCTGTTTGTTGGTTTCTAGGTTTTTAATATGGCCTTTTTCTGGATAATATAACTTGTACATTGATATTATGTGTTGTCTCTGAGTTGTTATTGAAAATTTGCCTTTAAATTCTTTCAAGGCTTTTGATTTATCCAGTGGCGTGAGGTCAGGGCAATCAAGGTACTGCGGGAAGCTTGGTTCTTCTTCTCTCGCCACTTTTCATTTTGTCAATTAAAGCTCACATCCAAAAAAATGTATACTTTTAACTTGAGCGAGGAAGGAACGGTACTTGGATAACATTTTGTAATTGCTAATATTCCCCTGCTCTCCCCACGTCTTCCTGGTGCGTGGCGAGTGGCTATTACAGGGAAGAATGAACCTGGCTTCTGTAAATCAATGACGGCTTATGGCGTTTGCGTTCTGACCCTGAAGTTCACCTTGAGACGTTTAGCTCGGCGTAAAGACAGAAAGCCTTTTCAGCATTCTACCTCTGTGAAACGCCAGCGAGACTTAAAAACTAAATTCATCATACCAAACAATAAAGTACATAAACAATAGATGTGGCAGGTTGTATATCAGAAAGAAAACACTTTGGTGAAATGGGCTTGGGACTTCTGAATTAAATGAACGTAGCATAATAAATTAGACTGGTCATTTATAACGCTATAACAATGGGTCTTTTAAAACGTCTTTGCAAACTTTTGAGGGACAAACTACAAATAAAGTAAAAGTCCAATTCAGCGAAAGTGCATGTGCGCAATTAGTTTATTTTGTACCAGAAACACTCATGGAAGTCCTTGTCTGAAGATGGAAAAATACATTATTATTTTCCCCAAGAACCACGGCAGTAATTTTAATAGCGGCCACGGATTCTTGCCTTGAAGTCCAGAGACCGTAAGAAAGCTCGCCGATATTCCATTCCCAACTGTCCAAAATCCTCAAGAGTTACATTTTACAATTTGACGTTAGATACACAAATCCACAACTCGGAACAAAATGTGCGCACGACCAAGCTTTGCCTTCGCCGACGGTAATCCTTCATAACCTTTAGAAATGCATTGGTTTTGAAATCAGGTTTTTGTGCCGGTCGTGGTTATACATTTGACATGAATTGACAAGTGGTTTGGTATCGTCTCTAAACGGGTGGAAACTCTGAAAATACACGGTCAAGTTCACATCCAAAGCACATTTAAAAACAGCCACATCTGGCATAAAAGTGCTGCACAAAAGGGACGAATATAAAGTGTCAAATTTACAATGCATTAAAAACGATAATGACAAATGAATGAAAACAAATACCGTATTTTCTGGACTATAAGTCGCACCTTTTTTCATAGTTTTGGCTGGGGTGCGACTTATACTTATATGTATACTTATATACTATAACCCGACTTAGATATGTGATATTATTTGTTATTTTCACACTTGCATCCGCATTTCATACTCCAGTGCAACTTATACATGTTTTTTCGTCTCTATTATGCATTTTTTGGCTGGTGCGACTTATACTTTTATACTTCGGTGCGGCTTATAGTCCGGAAAATATGGTACGCAAAATACTAAGGAAAAACTAGTTTGTGTTTTGAGATGAGAGCATGATAAAACACCGTGAACCATGCGGATCCATTTATATTTGAATTAAAGGCGAGACTTACAACTTTTGATCGCTGGAAATGAGACAAAAAATGATTACGAAACAGGTACAACTGCGCACATACGTCCACATTTGCAGTCATTTTAATCTAATCAGGAAGACAGGTCCGGGGCAATGATTGAGGCTCCGAATGAGAGCTTTTGCCACGCACTATTTAGTCATATTGAGTTGTTTGTGGAAGTCCAATGCTCAGGAGGAGGTAAAGGATGCTGGGAGGAAGGCAGAGGAAAAGATCAGGTTATGCATGATTGATATTTGATAGGGTCCAACCAGCTAATACTATTACACTGCTTTCTTTGTCTCGCTGTCGATACGCCGCTGCTCAATGCGCCCCTTTTAGAACGAGTCATAATTTTGCCAAAACGAAACGGAGATCATTGTTGAAAACACAGTGCGTTTTGGAAATTGAGGCTGCAAAAGCTGCAAGGTGCAATTGAAAGACGCTATTATTTTCTACTGCTTCTTTTTCCAACAGTAAAAATGACTTAAAACATGCATGTGAACACTGCAATAAAGCTTCTGAAACCTTTAGGTACTTGCAACAATAAAAAATACTGTCAATATGTAGCCCATCACTCTTTCCAGAGCTCAAAAACACATTGCCGCCTTGGATTTATAGCTATAGCGCCTTTCAAGACACCCAAAACACGTTCCATTGCATTATTCATTCAGTCCATATGCCCATTTCATTGCTCAAAATCCTTACATACATAATCCATACATACATATCACAGTATGCAAGATAAAGAAACACTTGAATGAGCCGTAAACTTGTTATGGTGTTTCCTCAGCATTAGTTTACTCAAAGTTCTATTTTGATTGATACATGTTTGAGTACGTAATCCTGTATTGTCCTGCAGCTGAGGCTCGAGTGCTCGGAAAATTCGTGTTTTCACCTACCCCCTAGCCACGCCCACATCCCTGTACTTGGTTGTGATTGGTTGGGTGTTTCAAAAAAAATGAAAATAAAAACATCAAAATGACCATCTGGTAATAGTCACGGTGAAATGCAGTTTTGAATGGGAAGTCAAGGGACCTTTTTCTAATAATTGATAAGTTGTTTTGGATCAATATTGCGGTTATCAGTGAACAGAATTCACAAACTAGGAACTGGCTTTGGCATTAAATTGCAACACACAACAATGAATATTAATAGTTGCAAAATATACCGTATTTTCCGGATTTCGCACCAGCCAAAAAATGCATAATAGAGAAGAAAAAAACATATATAAGTCGCACTGGAGTATGAAATGTAGTTGCAAGTGTGAAAATAACAAATAATATCACATATAAGTCGCTTCAGAGTATAAGTATATAAGTATAAATATAAGTAAAAGTCGCACCCCGGCCAAAACTATGAAAAAGATCCGATACGGTATATAAAAAAGGCATGCATACAATTTAAAAAGAACAAATGTTAAATGAGGATCTACTTAAAGTTATTATTGAACTTTAACTTAAAGTTCAAGTTCAATACTAAGTACCTGAAGAAGCATAATTTGCTTAAAATAATACACAATATCTTATCCATAAAAAGCTTAAAAAGATCACTTTCCTCTGTTACTGTCACACACTGTACCTTTTTTTTTTTTTTTTATCCCCAAATAGATAATAACAGATTCTCCTGAGGCAGATGTTTTGTTGCCTTCATCCAGTCAGAGTCACCAGTCTCACATTTGAATATATTTGAATGACAATTTGAGTTTTGCAGCAGTAAACCGTTGTGATTGATGCCGTGATAAGAGTACGCTGCAGTCTATGAACGCACAAACGACAAGGTTCAAACGATGCCATCAATATTCCATAATCTCGACTGAAGCGGCTCATTTACAGAGGTGACAGAGGCTCGTCGCAGGAGCAGGAAACACAGGGTTTCTTTGTCAGACGGTCAAAAGGACTGATGCTTTCAAGAGACATTATTCAACACTACTGTTCAGAGCGATATTTGACCTGCGTGTACATGTCAGTGAGTTTATCGTTCAAACCATGCAGTATCATATTTCAAGTTCATGTCCGACTCATTTTGATAAATTGATAGAAAAGTAAAGCATGATTCAAATAATGGCCTGCAAAATTACCAAGAAAAGGTTCAGTAAATACAGTTATTTAATGCGGAACTAAGAGCTGCTCCTATGTGAAAATACAAATATACATATACAAAAAGAGCCATGGTTTTCTTAAGAGTCAATGTCGACTCAGTTATTTACGGATCTACTTCAAACAATGATCCGTCTGCTCACAGTAAATACAATGTGAGCAAATATAATGAGAAGGTTAGAGGAAATTGTCAAAACATGTAATTTGTATCTTCTGGAAATGTGCCAAATTGTGCCTGTAAATGTCTTGGTTGCACAAATGTAAAATGAACCATAAACATACCCATCTAAAATTTTGCACGTTTTTTTTCTTTTTGCTTTGGCCACAACCTTTTTCGCAAACATTTTGGTAACACATTGTTAATATTTCCATCTAACTTTTGCCAACAGACTTTTTTGCATTTTTTAGATACAATCGCTTATGCATCCTTGTCCCATTTTGAGACCAGAGCAAATAGTTTTAGTTTTAGAATTGAATCTGTGTCTTGAGCTGTAAGGTCAAAGGTAGATATATTCGCCAATATATCGCGATGACACGCACATCGATACAGTGAGGCATATTGTAACTTCAATTCTTTATAAATTCCCAAGTTATACACTTCATCTGCTCACTATTGCATTAAAACTGCTAAAGGGCTGATAAAGTAACTCAATCAAAGGACAAATATCTTCTGACTATTCTGCTTTTGTCGATTGTTATTCTACATATTACCAGACTTTTAAATATCTTTTTAAAAAATCAGGACACTCATCAAGCTTGGTGCATCAGGATTGTATCATGGACCTTGTATAGGTATTGTATGGCGAGACGATGCCCAGAGCTTGTATGACTGATGTGGAACGTTCTGGTCTCTGGGTGGTATTACACGCCTGTCGCTGTTTATGTCTGCGCTAAAGCCAGACTTTCCATGTTGTTACGTTTTATCCATTCGCGCGGGATTGTGACTGCGACAGTAAAACGGCCTGTATACCGCATCCTCCCAGTTCACCTGTGTAAATACAACATGTCTTTTGTGGCTCTCAGGTAAGGTCACGACCCCTTAGTGGCCGATGCTTTACAACCCGCTGCCTCCCGCTGCCTCGAACCGGGGCAAATGGAGGTGAGCGGGAGGCAGCCTGAACCAGAAGAGAAGGAACAGACAGGGATAAGAGAGGGATGAGTAAAACGAGGGAATGATCAGAGTCCACAGAGCGTTTTATCGAGTCGTCTGGGATTTGACGTTTCATCTGCGTCTCTGTTTACGTCGAGGAGCTGTGTGAAAAGGGGTCAACGCAACCTACGGAGCGTGGCAGACGCCGTGATGTACCGCTGCGCCGTAGTTTCGCAGAATAACGACACAGAATGCAGGTCATTTTGGTCGATTACTGTTAAACGTCTGTTAAAATCAAATGTTCAGTGTTTTGAGAGAACGTGGGAGGATGGAGCAGAGCAAGTACAGACAGAGGTAAACACGCACACATCAGATATGTAAGCGTATTAGGAGGAATCCGATATGCGTGTTGGCAGCTGGCTAAACCTAGAGATTCACTAGCCAAAATGATAGCCTATAAAAACAAAAAAAGCCATTAGTATTTAAATAGGACATCAACAACTATAGCATCATCATCACAACAACAACAACCACCAGCCGTTCCTGTACTAGCAATTAAAGAAAGATAATATTCTGAATATGCTCATTTGAAGCCCAAACTATATGTTTCAGTAGGGTGCTGGTTACTAGAGGCAATGGAGGGTGAAGTGTCTTGCCAAAGGACATAATGACAGTATGTAAAACCACCCCCGCAGTGCCTGGTATGAAGCTCAACGATCCCGCCCACTTTGATTTTCCGAAAGCAAATTTGTCATTATTTTTTTTCATAGGGTTGTAGAATAAATGTAATGATAGGAGTTTACAGGCACAACATAGGCTAAACAGCTATGTGGGAATTAATATCCGTAATGCAGTTGTTTTCAGTCCAAAAAAACACATATAATAGTTAAAAACACATGTAATACACTACTAATACTTAAAATTTGACCAAAATGTTTTAATAACGTAGCAGTTTATAAAGTTTCAGAAAGAGATTTTGAATGAAATTATAAGTCTTATATAAAGTTTTTCAGAATCCCTTTGGGAAAAATGAATGGTAAATGTACTTCTGGAACAAATGGGTTGGTGGTCACTGATGAGCTCCATTCCCAGTGGTCCCACCAGGCCCAACCCTGCAGCATTTGAGATCTGATGAGATCGGGCATTCTTAAGGGGGTATGGCTGCACTGAACACTCAAAAACAGTTAAAAATTAAATTAATAAATGTCTACTCTGAATAAATATATTATGTAACATTTTCCCATTTAAAAATATATATGTAAGATGAACATCATGATTATTTTTCAACATATGAATTATCTGCTTGTTTTGGATCAAATTAAAATAATATAGAAAAGGTCAGTCAACAATACTATTTTTACGAGAAAAAGTTGGTGCCTCATGGGTATTTTTTGTATCATGACAAATAACAAAATAGTGTAATTTATTTCAACTTTAGGAGTGCTTTTATACAACCACTTGACTTTTAGATCAGATACACTTCTCTTTTTCTTTCAGTTCAATGAAGCACAAAAGAGATCAAAGGAAATTGAAATATCTATAAATAATACTCTTCAAATTTTATTAATCTTCTTGGAAAAAACATACTTGAAAAAAAGCATTAACTGGATGCGACTATGAATACTTTTTCATATCCTGCAGCTGTGATGAGTCATAAACTATATCCACTCCACCAAATGAATCTGGACTTAAAGCTTCTTGGAGGACATTGGCTCTCGCTTTCAAAGTTTCTGATTTTATAAAACCAAATGTTTTTAGAGGTCATTTCATCAGGACAAGGTGGGCGGAAAGTTTGGCCAAGTTAAAATACTTAAACTACATGGATAAACTTTCCTCTCACTCATTAGTTTTAGCTGGCCCCAGGAAATAACTGGCTTCTTTGCATACTCTCTTGAAATAAATTGGATGTTGACATTTATTGTAAGGGTAAACTAGTCTGCATAACACTTTATAACTCTTAATTACATTTATATTGTACATGCACCTCATTAAAGCTGTGTGTGGTGGTTTATACTGTGAAAGACTGAACTTCTTAGAGGCACATTGCAAGTATTCATATAAGTATTCTAAGTTTTCAGGCAGACACTCTTTTTCTCCACATTCGTGATCAATAGAATGTTTTATCATTATTAGATGCAGACAGCACTCAACAGTCTGATTTGTCACAACGGGCAGCTTTTATACGGACATTTTTTTACTCTTTTACAAAAAAATACTTATCTAAGCTACACTTATTTAAAAAAAAAAATAAGTGTAGCTTAGATTTAAGTACAATATAATGCACTCTGTAAAAACCAATAGCATTTTATATGTTAATACGACTTAATTATTATTATCATCATCATCATCATCATCGTCATCATCGTCATCGTCCCAAAAAAAAATTATAGTATTAATAATAAATAAAATAAATAAAATGAATAAAATAAATAAAATAAATAAAATAAATAAAATAAATAAAATAAATAAAAATAAATAAAAATAAATAAAAATAAATAAAAATAAAAATAAAAATAAAAATAAAAATAAAAATAAAAATAAAAATAAATAAATAAAATAAAATAATACATTGCAACGTGCAGTGTTAGTGTCATATAAAGTAGTAAAGGATAACCAAGTTACCAAGTTAACCTGTTTGGTTATGCTAAATTACTTTAATTCATGTAGTTGTTGTTGTTGTTGTGTTACTTTTCATGGCGGTTGGCAGCCAACTGAAAAGGTCCATTTACCACCACCTACTGTAGTTGTACGTCTTCAAAGTATGTGTTTTAAGCTATACCGTAAAAAAAAGACAAAAAAAGGAGAGAAAGAGAGAGAAAGAAAGAGAAAAAGAGAGAGAGAAATCTTATCCTAAACGACTAATATGTTCGTACTTTTACTATCACTGATCAAACAAGTTAAGCCATAAAGCTAGAGTCTAATGTCTGGTTCATTATTAATGCGTCCTTGCCTTATCAGAACATCTCCCTTGACAACAGGGCCTGGACTTATGTATTCAGAGTTCTAATAACGGCAAAGTTGCAGATTTATCCTATCTGTCATTTACATAGGCTTTTACTGTGTGGATTAATTGTGAATAGAAACCAGGTTTGACAATCGGCCACTGCAGAGTCGGCCTGTTTTATTGCTTTCTGTTGTTATTTTATGAGCCAATAATTTGAGTTTTTATGGCTTCTGAGGTTTGCGTTGGCAACATGTTGACGCCGTCGGACTAATATCAAGCTTCCCTGTTCAGTTCGCTAAAAGTACACACAGGGGCCCCGCCGATGAACTAATGCAATCCAAAAACATCCAAAAAAAAATAAAAATAGGGGTGATACCTACTTGACTAATTAATGTATGCTAATTAAGCTAACTGGCTTTTGCTAATATAAATCATTAAAGAATTTTATAATTACACACACAGGAGGAAGCCATTAATCGCTCACCTGCTCCAATTAGCATGGAAGCTAATTTATGCTCCGCTAAATCATGTACAGTTCATGTGTAAAAGAAGTGCCATGTTCATTAACGTGTCGCAGCGTGATGTGTTTTGCCAAAGAAAACTACCAGAAGCTCGAGTATGAAAAAGGCCACAACTATTGATTCTGGGCTTCTCAGTTGTGGAAAATGTTCATTCAAAAGCGTGTGGCCTGAAAGTTCTGTTTTACATTTACAAACATAACAGGATGTGGGGCATGTGAAGAGCCTGGCAATCCAGTCACGAGTTTATTTTGCATTACAATACAACTTTTTATAATAATTTACAGGCGCTCTATGTTAATTTGTCACCTGTTCGTCTGCATGGAGATGATATAGACTGAGAAAACAAAGTGAGGCTTCGACAATTTATTATCATTTTTCAGTTTATTGATTTATAAACGTATCTGTCTTACATTTATTCACTTACAGATGTTTTATTGCTGAAAAAAATACCCTGAAAAACATGCATTCTTACTGTGAGTGCAGCTTGCCTCTCCACAGACCTGACCAGCAACTTTGCCTAGTGGCGTCCCCTGCTTTACCTCATGGAGAATCATCTCCATGGAGACAAGCCGGTGGAGGACACTGTACCAGAATAGTTACAGTGCACCTTTAAAAAGTGAGGCTGAAATGAATGCATAAAAGAGGCTGTTGCTAGTAAACACAAAATACACGGCTTGTAACGTAATAGTCAAAGTAAAAGTATATTTATCAATAACCAGGCCTGATGTAGTTCTGAATAGACCTATAATGTAATAATACACATCAAAGACAGAACATGATGCTCAGAGCAAACAAAACAGATAAAAGGATGAAGTATTGAAGAAAAAAAGAAGAAAATAGACAATTTAAGTCTCATTTAGTTCTAAGTTCAGTTAAATAAGTCAGTTGTCAAATTGAATCAGGAGGTCTTATCATATCCAGGTCTTATCTTATCACTTGTGTCCATTCTTTGATCGTAGGTGCAGTTTATTGTTTTGTGATGAACTTCCTCCCTGCTGCACAATGTATGTGATGTCTCCAAACGTATCCATTCATTGTGTCTGCAGCAGGAGTTCTGAGGCCTAAAAACACAGCTCTGAAGTCAAGTTGGATGGCAAAGTCAAAACCTTTATTTTTTCAATCATGACATATGGTGCGAAAAAAACAATGTTATTTTATTTGCATTTTTCTCTTTTTTTTAAAATAATCATCAACTACTATTTGCCTCTTTTTCCTTAAAATAAAGAACTCATGATGTACCCTGCCTCACATAAAAAAGAACAATTGAATTATTCTTCTAACTCCAGTAGTCTTCGGTCGCTGTGGCTAAACGGCTCAGATGGAATTGTCTGCGCCAAAATCCACGTTTTATTCCCCGCTTTGAACTCCTGATATCCGAGCTTAACATTCCCGCTGGAGACGGCTTTTTAAAATCAATGTTAACCAAGGACAAAATCCTACAAAACCCACAAAGATGACAGCTTGAAAACAGCCTACTATTTCACTGGTTTCCATCCAACTTTCAACATGTACAGTTTGAGTTTTTTATCTGCAAAACGCTCGTGAAGGTTGGCTACGTGCTCAGAAGAGGGGCTGTAATTCTTTGTTTTTAGATGTCGTAACCAGTCACAGGTGAAGTCCTTTTCGTTTGGCTCTCGGTCCAAAACATGTGGTCTGCACCCTACGCTTTCATACACCCCCCCTGCTGGTTTTCCCAAAGCATGCTGGGATAACTCTATATCAGCCGTACAGTTTGGTACCAGCTGCAGAGAGATAAGAAATCATTGTCGCTGCGTTGTAACATCAGACCGCGCTCACACCGTCTTTTAAATGGTCACAGGAGAAGCTCTTGTCTCAGAAGAACATTATCGAGCTTAAACATGTGCGTTCTATTCGCAAAAACCCACATATTTTTAGCGGAGAAATACCATCTTCCACTTTGTTTTTCCTTCAGATCTCGAGCCATTTTCTCTAGTTCTATTGCAGCGATTAGGATGTGGAATGTAGAGGGTTTGACGATGAAGATATCTTACTTTAACGTGCAATTTATCAAACGCATCTATGATATTTTGCAGGCAAGTGTGGTGTTTTATTGCTCAAAAACACAGTCAAAAACTTACTTTGCATCTTCACAAATCCGAATGGAAGTTAATAAGATAGATTTATGTTTAATGCCATACTCTGAGACGTTACAGGCAAAGCAATAACATCTCCATGGAGACTAGCAGGTTGTGAAAACAATTGTAGTGGATGTGTGAACCTACATTTACATTTTTGCGCAAATACAAAACATTGCACACGTTCACGAGTAAAAAGCTGAAACAGAAGGTAATAATTTAAAATAAAAAATAAAAAATCCAATTCAATCAAATTCAATCATATGCAATACAATGAAATTAATAAAATAAAACTTACTTTGCATCTTCACAAATCCGAATAGAAGTTAATAAGATAGATTTATGTTTAATGCCATACTCTGAGACGTTACAGGCAAAGCAATAACATCTCCATGGAGACTAGCAGGTTGTGAAGCCTCATGCAGTGGACCTATTACTTTTCTGGATGCGACTAGTTTTCGACAACATAATTTAAGTGACGTCATAGTGAATGTGTGAACCTACATTTCTATTTTTGCGCAAATTCAAAACATTGCACACGTTCACGAGTAAAAAGCTGAAAAGGCAAGTCATAATTTGAATATTTAAATGCATCTAAAGATATTCATTGACCTCGGAAACAAACTGTTGAGGGCGTTCAATAGATAAAAGGCAAATTAATACTTTGAACGCTAATGCAGAAGTCTTTGTGTGTGTTTAACCGTGGCATTAATGGGTTTTAATGGGTTAATGCGTTGTTTTTTTTACACTTTGCACACCTATTTTTCCATAAAAGTTATAAAGGAAATCACAACATGCCTTTAGTTTGAAGTAAAGTGGTCTTAAATTGTATGAATGGTGTGATAACTTCTTTCCATTTCCAGACAGAACAACATCAATCAAAAATAACAAAGGCTTTTATAAATCCACAATGGAATTTTTTACAGGTGAATGATCGCTAATTGATTCCTTTCCACAAATCCCATTCATGACAAAATCATAAATAGTAATGCGTTTAATCAGCGCACAAGACAAAAGAGGTGTCAATACTGATTTTTACGATAGAAAGGCTCCAGCTAAAGATCTAAACAGATGTGACCAAGCTGGTTCTTTGTCTTTCTCCGACTGAATTAGAATGAAAACCATTTGCCCACTGAATATGCAAAACAACAAACCTAATCGGATTGTGTTCATAAAAGTTAATGGTCTTATTAAGGAATTATTCTGTGATTGGTTATTTATTTCCCAAAAGGCTGAATCTAAATATCTACAGTTTCTCTACAAGTTAGGCCTAAACATATTTTTATTTTGGTGAAACGGCTTATATTTTCTGAACTCCATCGCATTTAACTCAAAGGAATGTTGCTTTTGAACAAGTTGTGCAGATAAAAGGAAAACATTATGTATTTTCAAAACCGCATTGGACGAGCCGTGCCATTGTTTTTGTTGAATTATCCATCAACACTCATTATTTTGAGATATTCCAAGTCTGCAGTGACAAAGGATTATATTTTAGGCATATGAAACGTGCTGTGTCACCATCTGGGCATCTGAATGTTTTTTATGGGATTTAGCACTCCAGCCATAAGGAGATGGATACCTTTGGAATATCCTGGAGGCAGCAGAAAAAAAAAGAAAAAAAAGAAACTGAATGAAATAAATTAAAATTTTAAATAAATTAAAATTTTAAATAAATTAAAATTTTAAATAAATAAAATAAATAAAATAAATAAAATAAATAAAATAAATAAAATAAATAAAATAAATAAAATAAATTAAATAAATTAAATACATTAAATACATTGAATATATTGAATAAATTGAATAAATTGAATAAATTGAATAAATTGAATAAATTGAATAAAATAAATAAATTAAATAAATACATAAATAAATACATACATAAAATGAAAATATAAAAATATAAAATAAATCACAAATAAATGGATGGCACAACTGTCAACTAATGATGCACATTTAAAAAAATAGATAAATCATCTTTGGACATACCATTAACTGTAACTAGGACCTATCTGCTAAATGAAATGTGCTGGGCTTAGGATGAATTGCTGCACCTGCTACTTGAAGCAATAATCTTCATGGAAAGAAGCAGTAAATAGTCAGAACCGGCCTAATATGTTTCATTTGACAAAAAACAAATCTCAATTCCCTGACCAATGATGGTTTGAAGGTCTACTTCTATTAAACCCTTTGTAATTCAAGATACCATTTGAAAAGTCCACAGTCAACGCTACTCTACAGGGCTGTTGTTAATGACTTCCGCCGGCTGCAGGGATCTTCATCAAGATTGTATTTTATTGGCGACCTTGCAGATGGACACGACATTTCCTTTCGCTGACCAATCACACAGCCTGAAATATGAGCTGTACAGAGAAAAATACATGTACCCGTCTAAGGGTCCAGTCAGCAGGTTTCCTTATATCCATAATGCTACGGCTATAGGGATGGCTCTAGAGGACACCGGCTATTTATGGACATTTGGAGACTATGTTTCATCTGACAAAGAGTTGTACTACAGATCAATTACACTGTCGTCTGGCTTTGTCAACAATGCGCCGCTAAGTGTTAAAAATGATGATTTGTTGTTTTTTTGCGGAAACATCAGTGTGCTGTGGTCAGTAGTTTTGGTCATCAGTGGGTTTTCTAGGAATTTCTCTGATACGTCTAAGTCTTCTGTCCCTTCAAATTGTGTACGGTTTACATTTTTCATACATTAACATCCAATATCTGTGCTTAAATATATAATAAGTAGATTCTAGTCAAATATATGATAGAGTTGACTGATCGCAAAGGTTTATTGATTTATGAAACATTGCAAAAAGATTTATGTTTACATTTTGTGTTTTGGTTCTCAAGCCCTTTATTAAATCTAAAAAACAAGCTTGTCATTTGGATTGCAATGGTCAATGACAGTTTGACAATAAACTGATGCGATGGCTAGTGATATTGTGATTGTACTGGTGTTTAAACCAGTATGTTACTATTATACTTTTCTGTTATTGGGTAAGTGCATCCAGAGTACTTCAGGATTAGAACTGTCTGTGTTGTTTAGGAGTCAATATTCAATACAACAGAATAAAAAAAAAACCTTCAGGTCCACTTAAAAATGCATTAAGGTGAGGCAGGTTAAGCAGCAGTTTGGGTAATTTGCCACAAGGAGGAGATCCCAGATATGTACTGTTATTTCACACAAGGGTCACTGCATTAATGCTATGCTAATTATTTTTTACAATAGTATTTCACAATCAGGTCATGGTTGGGGTTTCGGGTTAGGAAAAGGTATTTTGGTTAAAGTTAAAGCAGAAAAAAGACACAGCTTGTTTCTTTTCTAAAGTCAAACTACTGTATTTACTTGTACTGCATGCATTGTGGTAAAATGTGCATCTGGGACATCCAAACATCTGTATTTTATTCTACATTTATTTCATTTTTAGGGTCAAAAACATTTGGACATTTGTGCTGGTCCTAAGCCTAAATAAATGTCTTTGTTTCGGAATCTGAAATAAAACCGATGGATCCAGTTGCAATGCACTACACAGACTAACATATAGTTAATGATTTTTTTTTTTGATTTTTTTTATCACCACAAAAGAAAATCCAAAACATAAAGCATATTTGTACACTTATTGCTATAACACTTCAGTCTATCTCAATTAGGGTCATCAAGATTGGTTGGTTAATCAATAGTATAATCGATATAATCATGCATTTAAAAGATCATTATTGTGACCATTTTAAAATCAATTAAGCATTAAGTAATTTAATTTCAATATAAACTCCAAAAAAGTTAATTTATGTAGTAGTTTCAGTCACATTTTTAAACATTTACTCATAAATACATACTTTTCCATTCATTAAGTGTCATAAAGCCGGCCGTATAATGCAGAAATAGTAATATATTAGACAATGTGAATGAAAGAAAATAAAAATAATCACATGCTGGTGTCGTCAATCATGAATAATCGTAAAAAATCATGACGTTTCTTCTCACAATAATTCAAATGTAATACGGTCCTAACATTGCTTGAACCACAGAGCTGGAGTGCGAATCGACAGGCGACGGCTCATGTCAGGGGTGGGGAAGGTATTGATGCCGAATTGTGCTGTCGAAGCCACCTGAACAGAGGGTTAAAGCGTGACAAAGGAGGATATAGGAAGTGGGGAAATTGACGTGACCTTGGATCAATAGAGCAGAGCATTGAGATCTCGTCGGTGAAACTAAATCAGCCTGTATTCTGCGTCCCCCCCTTGAGCCGAGACGGGGGAAGCGACGGCCAGGGTTAGGCGCGCTGCAAAGCCAAAACAATCACCAGCTTTGGGCAGAATAAAGCCATGATTATTATTCGGGGGCGATTTTCCTGTTATACATCTTTGCAGCGCAGCCGTCTCCAATCAATAACCATCAAGTCTGGTTTTCTTTTAAGTGTAAAAGCCTCAAGTACCTCATTGAACACCAAACACAATTAGGACAATGCGGGGATGTGCATTAGTGGTTCCAGAGTGGTTACGCCAAATTTAGTGCCATCTTGACAAGGAGGAAAAATAACCGAGAAGTGCTTAATGGGTTAGCGTCGTTCAAAATAAAAAAAAATATATAAGCCGTTTTGAGGCGATTTCAATTGCCCGCCAAAGCAGCAACCTTTCTAAGCTGTTTGTACAAGATTCAAGACTTTTTTTTAAACTTGATGTTGTATTTTTTTGTTGAATTTGCATGCGTTTAACTGAGATTCCGTCATGTGTGATCAATAGGCTCGGGTCCTTTTAAAATGCAGTGCGCCACAGCCAATCTTCTGTCAGTAAAAGCATGTGGTTTGGAGCAGAGTTCAGACTTTGGAGGAAGAAATTTGACTATTTTTAGTTTTAAATGGCAGTAAGTAAAAGTCTGTCTTGTTTTCTGTTCGGGAAATGAAGTAATTTGTATTTGTTTTTAATAAGGGAAGGGAAAACCATGATCAATCAATATAAGTAAAAACAATTGTGATGCATTTTCACTCAGCCATACACTGCTGCCTGGTTCTGTCTTCAAAGCTCAAAATGATTGGCCCTCCTGGATTATATCAGCGTGCAATTTAGCCTCTCCTTGTTTTTTATTAAAGTTCATAATCATAATCATTTAAGGGCTCAAATTCTCTCCACTGTGAAAAGCCGGTGTTTTTAGCATGACAGCAGAGAACTGTACCAATACTATTACCCAGCCGCTTCTATTGTGCCTGTTAAAACTGTCATAGCAATATATATTTAATGAAGGGGTCCCACATTTTAACAACTGTATTTTGTCAATTTTTTTTTAGTCATAGGCATATAGACAGACCTATAGTCTGTCTATATGCCTATAGATATAGGCATAGACAGACTTTCTACCAAACTTGATTAAAAGAAATGTTTTGTTTAAATGAACATTTCTCTGGATTGTTCTCAAATGAAATGCCAAGCCGTTCTCAGAAATATCTCGCCTTGTGAAATCTTTCCTACTTACACCCAAGAACAAGCAGCTGCTGAAAGATGGGACACCCTCTAGTGGTAAATAGAGGAAACGCAGATTGATCACAAGCCAACGATCCTAAAGCAGTGCTCTCCTCTTATATCATCAAATGTGGCCTGAATGTATGCATTTGCATATAAGTCATGTGTTTCAACATGATAGCAAATGTAGAACTTTTGTTGACCTTATTCCTTTTATAAGTAGTTTTTATATATTTTCTTTTCCTTTTTTTTGTGTCTGGGTTTGAGGCTGTCGAAGGCAAAAGTATTTCCAATAATAATCTTGGTTCATTTGCACATTTGGAGGAGCAATGCAAGTATCAAAAACACATGTGTCATTAAATACAGCGAATACATTCTGGGAAATCTGCAGAAGTCTATACCACAGAAGTAAATGAAAATGAGACAATTTGGGACTTACATTAGCGCCTGAAGTGTGTGGTATAGAAATAAACTGCAATGGTTGTTGGCTGTCAATATTATTGACCACAAAATCTGAAGTAAATGTGGGAGGTATAAGGCCACGTAGGCACAACAAGTCCCTGCTCTCTATCAGAACTAGTTTGGGGGTGGTGGGAAAACCAGTTTGTCACAGTTTATTTGGCAGGATTCAACAGACAAGCTGAGACGAGAGAGACTTCTTACATAATTTTGAGCTGAAAATGTACAACGTTAACCCTTTTTTGGCTATTTAGTATCTTGGGTTTCGGTTGGGAAGCACCAAATGTCAATACTCCAGGAGGGCTAGAAACACCATATGTAACTGTTCATTTTTGTTTGATAAAAACATGTTAGGGAGCCAATTTAAAAGTAAAATAACAGAGGGATCCTTTTGTCCTTTGGTGACAGTTATTCTGATATTGATTAGATTTTTGTAACGTTTATTTCACTTTTGTCACCATGGAGCTATCACTGCATGTCCCCAACATGTCATTAAACTTATATGTCATGTCTGTATTGAATTGCATGTGCTTTTATTGCTCAAAAATACCTCGAAAAACCTGCATTCTCACTGTGAGCAAGGTCGCCCCTCCACAGATCTGCCCTGTGATTTGCTTGTTACCTACTTGCCACCATAGAGATAGATGTTTAATGCCATACTGTGGAACATTCCCGGCAAAGCAATAACAACTCCATAAGCAAGCGATGAAAAGTGAATGCACATTTAATTGCCCTGACTGACACAAATCTCTTACTATCCCATAGCAAAAGTAGCTTGTTGGTAATTGCAAAACATACTTAGATACATAGGTCAAAACATAAACACAATTTACAGATGACTAATTCTGTTGAATCTGCTGCGTGACTGCTAAAAATATCTAACATTAATTATTCATCCGGGCGTGTATTAACGAGGGTAAATCATTTTTATACCACTCAACGAACGAGACCTCGGACGGGATGACAGAAAGAGAGAGAGAGAAAGAGAGAGAGAGAAAGAGAGAGAGAGAGAGGGAGGGGTGGAGAGGGGACCGGTTGAGTCGTGCCGTCCTATCCCGCTCCAGGAGTGGAGGAGGGCTCATAACGCACCGGACTGTGGACGTGCCCCGCTCCTCTCCAGCCCTCTCCTCTTTCCTCCGCAGTGCACTTGCAGCTGATACACCCCCCCTGACACTCCTCCCTTCCTCTCTCCTACACCTCTCTCTCTCTCTCTCTCTCCTCCTGCGAGTCCTCTTCTCTCCCCCCCCCTCTCTCTCAGCATGTCAGTGGCTGTTTGGCTCTTTTAGGGTGCACTTGCGTCTCCTCCTCCCTCTCTCCCTCTTCTCTCTCGCTCTCTCTCCGCATGTGGAGTTTCCCTGGACGGACCGGTGCTTGCGCGTGTGTAAAAAAAGAAAGAGAAAAAGAGCCTGCGAGTCTCGGAGCCCACCGGAGTCATTGATAAAAACGCTGGATTAGAAATGAGTTGTCCCGCCGCGCGCCTCTCCTCCTCCACCTCCTCCTCCGCCACCTCCGCCGGCTCCGCGCGCTGTCCTTCCACGTAGCGCTGCCTCCACTGCTCTGTGTTTTGCATCTGTTTTATGGGACTTGGGGAAAAAAGCGTGAGGATGATTAAGGCTTCATCACTGCTCATCTGGTGCGCCACGGTGAGTGCGCTTTTTATTTTTTTGTTTTTTAAATATATATAGATGTTCATTCATTCCTGCGTATTTGTGTCAGGTGTATTTGGATTTGTTTTTGTTTGGAGTACATTTGATGTTTTCCCTGTCTCATTTCTTCTTTTTTCTCATCCCAGTGTATGTTAATGTGTTGGTTTTATGCATATTCTAAAGCATGTCTCTCATTTTCATGCTGGTGATTTACTGATTGATTTAAACCACGTGATTGGCTTGCAGTTGAAAAACTTTATTCGGTTGAGACCCGTTGGTTTTGTGCCTTGGTCAATGTAAAAGTTTACATTAGCCTCTGACAAAAAGGAATGAGAGAGTAATAACCCTGGTTCCGGCAGGTGTCTCAGAAGAAGCACAGTTTGAGCAATTTTTCTCTCACATTTTCACCTTTCATCATTACAAAACTGCTCCTATAATTAGAAACTCCAGCCTCACAACTTGGCAAGAAACTTTGAGGATAAACGACTGCGACATTTGGGCAGTTATTAGTATCCCCAACAATGCCAAAAAAAGTACCAGTGCTGAATGGTGAACGGTGAACGGTGAACGGTGAACGGTGGCTGGTAGCTGGGTTCTCGGGTGCGGGGCAGGTTGCTGGAGCTGATAAGAAGCTCAAAGGGGGCCCACGCCGCCGCTATTATCCCCGCGGGCAGCTGCTCTAATTGGGCCGCTCTGCTCCCTCTCCTCTGCCTCATCCCTGGTCATGTCGGTGCAACGGGGATGTCCTGTTATGACAGCTGGTGCAGAGGGAAGCGGTCGGCTGCACTTGGACTGCAATTACTTTACAAATAAATTGTCAAATTGACCATATAACTGTATGAATGGGGCGGTGCGGAGCCGAAGCGCTGATTGTAAATGTACAAACTCCTCGCGGCCCCTGTGGTTCTATGCTCTTGTAGTTCCTGGGGCGACCACTAGAGGCGCGCCAGCACCACCACAGGGTGTCTTGTTCTAACGTGATTTGAACTCATGGGCTTTGAAACACCAAAGTAATGGAAAAAGAACTTCTAAAGAATACGACAAAGTCTGAGGAGTAAACACTTGGATGCCAACCGCCATAAAACAACAACAACAACAAAATGAAATCTGAAGAATAAAGTCTAACGGTAATGCAACACTTGGATGCCAGCCGCCATAAAACAACAACAACAACAAAATGAAATCTGAAGAATAAAGTCTAACGGTAATGCAACACTTGGATGCCAGCCGCCATAAAACAACAACATCCCTGCATTCCACACCCTTTATTCTTCGCAGATTTTGGCTAATATTGCAGTCATCTTGGACCCAAGATGGGTAAATTTTGCTGTGCAATCGGATGCACCAATCGTCAGGAAACAACAGACGGAGTTTCTTTCTATTCTACAGAATCCCGCAGAGGAATATGTATTGTCTTCTTGTCTTCTTCTTCTGTGCCTCCTTCTGAGCCTAAATAAAGCTACCAAAAGCACCTCGTATCTTCTCGTCTTTCCTCATTCCTCCAGTAGTGCTCTGACAGGCACTCTCGAGCAGTGACTTCTACAAACCCAGAACTAGCACCTAGTTATCTTTCATACATTAAAACATGGGGAAAGTATATTTAGCCAATTTAGCAGCGAGTTCACCCATCAATCAACCAAAAGTTCACACGTACACATAATCATGACAAGAAGGGTTGCATCTGGAAAAGTATGTGGCCTAAAATGTCATTGAACTCCAGAAGAAGGGACTGTTTAGATGCTGTTGCAATTTGGATGAAGATGAACATGTGTATTGGCCTTAATAAAACAAAGACTTCATTAATAACAAACAAATTGTTTATCAAGAATGATTCAGGCTTAGTAAACCCACTTACCGTAATTGATACCTCAACCCTCAGGTACTGCAGCTGCAACGTGTACTTTTTAAAAAGTGGTCCCGTCCAACAAAATAGAGTGAATTTCCATGTTTGAAAAAGTGGCACTGTTTCTGATTAGAAATGTATGATTAAAGGTGAGTTAGTGAGTAATTAGAGAAAGGGTGCATCCGCTGTTCAGTCCAAAGAGATTAAGAATGAACCCAGAGGACAGACAATTCATTAAATAAATGTTTCAGCAATTGTGAATTAAGAGAGAAAATGAACCCTTTTCACATGACATAATAAAGAGCCACGGGACGGGACGGCTCTCAAAAACAATGGTGGGCTTTGTTCTTAAAACGTCTGAATGTGTCGAAGGAATCCTGTTTTATCTAACACAGTTGTGCTGCGCAACCTTCAGTTGTGCTGCTAGTGAAGCTGCGCGGCATTTGTACTGTATTACACAGCATCGACTGAAGGCAACACGAGAGGAGGGAGGAGAGGAAGAGAGAGAGGGAGGAGAGGGAGGGAGGGAGGGAGAGAGAGAGGGAGGGAGAGAGGGAGGGAGGAGAGAGAGAGGGAGGAGAGGGAGGAGAGAGAGAGGGAGGAGAGAGGGAAGGAGGAGAGAGAGAGAGAGGGAGGAGAGAGGGAGGAGAGGGAGGGAGAGAGAGAGGGAGGGAGGAGAGAAGGAGGAGAGGGAGGAGAAAGAGAGGGAGGGAGGAGAGAGAGGGAGAGAGAGAGGGAGAGAGAGGGAAGGAGGAGAGAGAGAGAGAGGGAGGAGAGAGGGAGGAGAGGGAGGGAGAGAGAGAGGGAGGGAGGAGAGAAGGAGGAGAGGGAGGAGAAAGAGAGGGAGGGAGGAGAGAGAGAGAGAGAGAGAGAGGGAGGGAGGGAGAGAGAGAGGGAGGGAGAGAGGGAGGAAAGGGAGGGAGAGAGAGAGGGAGGGAGGAGAAAGAGAGGGAGGGAGGAGAAAGAGAGGGAGGGAGGAGAGAGGGAGGAGAGGGAGGGAGAGAGAGAGGGAGGGAGGAGAAAGAGAGGGAGGGAGGAGAAAGAGAGGGAGGGAGGAGAGAGAGGGAGAGAGAGAGGGAGGGAGGGAGAGAGGGAGGGAGGGAGAGAGGGAGGAGAGGGAGGGAGAGAGAGAGGGAGGGAGGAGAAAGAGAGGGAGGGAGGAGAAAGAGAGGGAGGGAGGAGAGAGAGGGAGAGAGAGAGGGAGGGAGAGAGGGAGGGAGGGAGAGAGGGAGGGAGGAGAGGGAGGGAGAGAGAGAGGGAGAAGAGGGAGGGAGAGAGGGAGGGAGAGAGGGAGGGAGAGAGTGGGAGAGGGTGGAGAGGGAGGAGAGAGAGGGGAGAGAGATGGAGTGAGAGAGGGAGAGATGAAGTGTGTGAGGAGAGAGAGATGTGTGAGAAAGGAGAGAGAGATGAGAGAGATGGAGTGAGAGAGAGGAGAGGAAGGAAATAGAGAGTCAGAGATGGAGTGAGAGGAAAGAGCAATGGAGTGAGAGAGGAGTGCGAGGAGGAGAGAGAGAGAGTTGAGTGAGAGAGGAGAGAGAGATGGCGTGAGAGAGAGAAATAAAGTTAGAGAGAAGAGAGAGTGGGGAGAGCAAGAAAGATGGAGTGAAAGATGGAGTGGAAAAGGGAGAAAATAAAGAGTCAGAGAGTGAGTGAGGGGGAGAGAGGGAGGAAATAGAGAGGGATGGGGTGAGAGAGGAGATAAAGAGTGAGAGAGGTTTGTGAGGGGAGAGATTAAAGAGAGAGAGAAATGGAATGAGAGAGGAAAGAGAGAGGGGGGGAGAAGTGTGAGAGAATGAGGGCAAAGTAGAGAGGAGATGGATGAGAGGAGACAGGTAAGAAGAGAGGGAGCAGCAAAAAGGGACAGGGAGTGAGGAGAGCGAGATGAGAGACGGGGGGAGAGAGGTGGTAAAGCAAGAGGCATTGGCAGAAAGAGGGAAGAGAGAGAGAGGGAGGAGATGGAGAGAATGCGGTAGATGGGAAGGAGAGAAAGGCACAGGTGAGAGAGGCGGAGGGGAGCGAGAGTCTGCAGATGAGAAGAGGAGGAGAGAGAGGAAAGAGAGAGAGATGACAAATAAGGGCATAACAAGCGAGGCAGAAGAGAGAGAGAGAGAAAGAGGAAAAAGAGAGAGGAGACGGGAAAGAGAGCGAGACAGGACGGCGAGGAGACCGCAAAGACAGAAAGAAAGAGAACGGAGGAGAGAGAGAGAGGAAGCGAGAGGGAGAAAAAGGAGACCGAAGAGCGAGGGGAGAGATTGGACTAGTGAACACGGGGGAAAGAGAATAGCTCTTTCCAAATCTAAATATAGAGACAGAGCGAGTTTAGAGAGTTTCTTTTTGCTTGTTTACGTCGCGCGGTTCTCAAACGGTGGTACGCGTAACACACCGGCGGGGTTAAGATCGCAGACAATACTGACATTCTGCTTTCTTTATGTCTCGGTTTAGATGAAGTCGTTGATGTGGTTTATGATCTGGAGCTGCCGGACAGATTCCAGAACGATGGCGGGAGGCTTAAGCGGAGATCGACTTAAAAGATCTGGGGAAAACCAATTAAAAGGAGCGAGATAACGCGAGGAAAAGCCCCCGCCCATTCTCAACCTGTCTGATCCAATCTCTCAACGTGTGGAAGTTTCTGGCACTTGGCCCCTCACTATCTGAAGAGTAGTTTTATTTAGCGTGATAACTAATTGTCTGTACGCTTTATCATTAATGAGTTACCGCAAGCCTTGAAATAATTATTTTTACGTCCCTGTCAACATGACAGGTACCGATCATTTGGTACCTGTCATGGCTAATTCTGAATCGGTCACGAGGAAAGGAAAACAGAATAACATAATTAATGAAAAATTAACTTTTATTAACATGTCTCTTTATCATTTACAGGCTGAGAAATAGATTTTCAAAGTTAGGGGCCAGGGGGGCCCCTACCCCAAAAAAGTTAGGGCCCCCCCAGCAATTTCAGGGGTCCACAAGCGCGCGTGGCATTGTGGCGTCATAAGAACAAGATAAATGTGTTGTTTTAAACCTGGTTATTAGCATGTAAAACAATTTAAAGTACTTTTATCTGTTATTTGATATGAAGAGCACAAATTCTGAATTCCTATAAACCAGAGATCATGATCTTTAATACTAGTTTAATTTAATATAATAATGTTTATTAGATACAAAATAAATACTGTTTACAGCATTTGACACAAGGAGATCTTGTGGAATATATAAAATCACAGCCTACAAAATAAACTACTAACATATATACATTGCCCCGATGCTAACAACTCCAAAGGGGGCGGGGCCCTTGGGGCCCTTGGATACTTCCACATTGACATTGTCCCTAATGTGCTAAATTACAGCTTTTGTTGTAAACAACTTTAAAAAGACTGAATTGCGAACTGAGGAGAGATTGACGGAAATGTCACTTAATTTGCTTTTCTATTTCGACATTGTATTTACGCTTCATGGAAAGTATAATTTACGGTTAAAGTATGTCAGAAGTGTGGGCGCGACGTTTCTGCAAGTATTTGTCAAGTGAAAATATTGCCTTGATGAAAAATACTCAGTAACTGTCATAATATTTAATACATAATCAATGTAAAATACAACTGTAAACACCATTAAACTAGGCTCTGATATCGCTCACATTATTTCCAGCCTATATATACCTGAGTGGCTATATATAGGCTGAAAATAATCCCAGTTCAAATATCATTCAAATAACATTATAAGATTCCACTTCACTATTCACTGGAGTCAGGAGTGCATTAGGTTTACATACTATTAAAGGGTCTATAAGGAGCAAACACAACTTTATTTTGGATAATACAAAAAACAGGAAGGGCACTGCAATAAAAACACTTCAACAAAATATTAAAGGTCATATGGAAGTGACGGACCTCGGGGCACAGCTATTACGGCAAGTTACTGCGTTCAAACCGTGTGTCCGACGCAGACTGCGACGACGTGATTTATGATCAACGCCGATTTCAGGAACAGTCCTACACCTGGCAGTAATTTTCATCAATTGGTCTGGCTTGATTTGCCATGTTACTGTGCGGTTGTTAAGGGTAACGGTGCTGTTTGTTTGTTGTCCCCGTCCCTGTGCACTAGGTGGCGCTGGTCGGGACGACGAAGACGGAGCGGGCCCTGCTGCTGTCATGTGACTCGGGGCAGTACACGGACGATGGCGAGTGCTGTAAAGAGTGTCCGCCGGGAGAGGGCGTGGCACAGACGTGCGGAGCCGCTCAGACCGTCTGCGCTCAGTGTTTGGACAGTGAGTACGACTTGGTTCTTAACACTAGAGGCCTTTTACCATATTTTCAGGACTATAAGTCGCACCGGAGTATAAGTCGCCAAAAAATGTATAATAGAGAAGAAAAAAACTTTTGCACTGGAGTATGAAATGCAGTTGCAAGTGTGAAAATAACAAATAATATCACATATAAGTCGCTCTGGAGTATAAGTATTAAAGTATAAGTCGCACCCCGGCAAAAACTATGACTTATAGTCCGGAAAATACGGTAATTACAGTTGTTTTAGGGACTGATTTGACTGTATATTGTTGTATGTGTATTGCTCACTGTAAGTTCTTTGTGTTTTTATTTTTTTATTCCGTGTTTTTGTGAAGTACTTTGTGACTTCTGTCTGTGAAAGGTGCTATACAAATAAGATTTACTTACTGACTAGAAGCCTGAGAGTTGATAATCTGTGACAAAAATCCCAGATACGTCTTTATACTACCTTGTTGAGCTGGTGATTTATTTAGTTATGTATAGTTTAATGGGTCGATTTTTAAATGGAACTACGTCATTTAAAACTGTATCGTTCGCTTTCATAGCCGCTGACTTTCCACCCCCGCAGTGAGTTTAGAAGCACATTTTAACAACTTTTAGAGGCCAGAGAGTAGTTTTGCCAGCACGTTAAAGCTAACTAGCATGCTAACAGTGCGCGGAAAAAACAACAACCCTTTATAATTAGCCGCAGACACCTCACAGCGGTCTAATTTTTACACAAAGAGCTGCTTTTACAATATATCTGAATGGGAAAAAAGAAAAAGGTTGATTTATTGAGATCCACATTAGAGGTGACAGTGGTCCAGTGAGTTCTAGTGTTCAGCAACTAACTGGAGGGTCTTCGGTTCAAACCTTACATTGACAACGCACCCACACTCCCAGTTACTGTATGCTAGTTGCAACGTGTAGGGCATGAGCTGTGCAAAAGTAAATTTAAAAAAAATAATACCATACAACAAATTAACTATGGCAACCCAAAATAATACACAAAAAACAAACAAAAAAAATTCAGAATAGTGTGTGCTTGTAACTCAATCCGCCAACTTAAATGATCCATACAAAAGAGATTTAGAGGTTTTTTACTCAAAGACATTTCTGACGATTTGACTCATCGTAAAGACATTTTGAGGAAAAAGGATGTATTTGAGGAATCACACAATTGGGGTTTGGTTTTTACGAGACACCAGAATCCCTTATGCACATGGCATTTTGGTTAGCGTCTAGCATCCGCATGGAAGAACAAATGGACATCAGCGAACATCACTTGAGGCTATATTTCTCGCAGAGGAGGCAGCTCCCACTGTTCAAAGCATGTCTTGTTTTATTTATGTCTTCATTCTGGCTCTGGACATTGAACGGATGCATTCCATTTTGTCATTGTCCACCGGTTCGCACCATTGGACGTACAGTATGCAACTGAAATAAAAAAAAAAGTTTACTCATTTTAACGCCACCTAAAACGATTTTTGACTCTCAAGATGTCCAAAATACTTTTATAATGGAGCTGCATGAGCAAAACTAATGTCAAGATATGGAGACTTTCATCATACTGGATAGGCTTTTCACAGCTTTTCACAGACTCACAGATAATGGGCGGAGACCGTTATCAAGCCATGATCTAAATACTGATAGTTTGCGCTGCTAATACATGTTTCCTTTAGCAACTACAACCAATATGGCGTTCGTCAAGTGTCTGGCAAAAACTGATCGACATAACAAAGACGGACAAAAACAAAACACAACTGATTGGAACCTGTAGTGACCAAATGACCAAATCCCAACTAAAACAAAAAATAATATAGGAATGCACATACGGTACCTGCTAAATGAACCAGTGCTGCAGCCACACAATTTAAATACACTAAAATATGGTTATTTTCAATGTCTTTTGTGATTTCATAAGAAGAGTTACAAGAGTTAAACCGTGGAAAGCAGGTAAAAGGTATGTGGAATTTGTTGTTCAAGATTCAACATTTTGATTTGGTTTGAGTGGACTCAATCTCCAACAAAAATAATCAGGTTTAAAAGTGCATAATGTGACTTTTATGCTGCCAAATATGAGATATTATTGCTTTGCCTGGAATTTTACACAGTCTAAAGTTTTCTATCTTGCATTTATTCCATTTTATGTCCTTTTTTGCTAAATTAATTCCTTGAAAAACATTCATTCTTATTGTGAATGGGCTCGCCGCTTCACAGATCAGGCCTGTGTGGTGTCACTTTCTTGTTTCCATGGATAAGTTTAATGCCTTACTGTGGAAGATCCTTGACAAAACAATACATATCCATAAAGAACAGCAGGTGGCGGACCTTACATTAAAAAGACCTTTAAAATTTGGGATGTTTGGGTTTTGAGTGTTGGAATTTTGCGCTGAGTATTTGTTTCAGAAATAATTCCTTTCAAACAGAATTATATAATCACAGTTTTTCATTGAACAATTTTGCATATGAACTCAATAAAAACTAAAAACATGTTTTCTAATTGCGAATACAAATCATTGTCGCTAAAACAACACTGATCTTTAAATATAATTGCGTTGGATAGACAATAAAGATATTTTCCACACATCACTTCCACTTCCTGATACAAAACAGAATCACAATTTACTTGGCATCACGTTCAAATAAAGTCGCTGCAGAAATGATTACCGGCATTACACATATGTTACTTTTCCTGGTTCTAATAATACAATCTTTCCATGCGTCATTTTTATTTAGACTGTATTTTTCTTCATCGACATCTCCGACTCGGAACTCCACACAAAAGTGACACCGCTGCCAAAACAATCCAGCGGCTCTTGTACAATTTGTATGAATTGTCGGCTGGGCCTTTTTTAAGTGTCCAGTGAAATAATGCAGGCGATTCTTGTATGTTTGAGGCGTGTAAGTGGCTCCAAATGCTTACGCTGGGGCTGCGAATCATTAGCCCTGAGCTGGGAGAGGTGCCAAAGCAGCAACATCGTCCAAAGCATATAAAGATGTAACAAATAAGTTGGTTTTGATTCGGTGGTTGTTGAATGTAACAGAATCCCATATAAGCTCCCCGTATTTTACACACAAGAGTACGAGCTCAGTGTGTGATGCCAGTGGGGGAGCTTTCCTTCTGTCGTTCGAGTGAAGTTTACTTAAAGGTGCACTACGAAACTTTTCTGGTGAAGGTACACGACACCTGTGGAGGTACACGACACCTGTAACTTGTCCTAGTGGCGCCCCCTGCTTGTCTTAATGCATATGAGTTTCATGACATGCAGTCGTACATTTCAGGCAGAGCAATAACATTTCAATTGATGGCTTTCAGTCGTGTGATTTGTTTGCCGTCGTCGCCATTTTGAGGACGTCACTGTACTTTCTTTGTTGTTGGATCGTCATGATGATGATAACGAATCTCAATGACAACGAAAAGAGGCGATATCCTGCGAGACTTTTGCAGCTGTCTTGGGTTTGGATCATTATCTGCTGCATGCGAGTCAATGACATCACTTAAAAGCAGCAAAAACTTGCCAAAACCAACTTTAGCGGACATTTATACATCCAAACACCCTCGTCCAGCCTCTTCTCCGTATGGATAAGCCCTCAAAGCATCCAAAAGCACGGACTTTGTGTTTGGATGGATGACTCTCCGATCCTAAAACCCACCTGAACAGTAGGAAATCAGGCTAACAACAAGTCTGCAAGTTTATAGGCATAGAAGTTAAATGTGTAACCTGTAAATGTGTGCCTGAAGCAGGTGCGTAAATATGATCCCCGGTACCTATGTTGCCCCTTTTCTATAAACGGGGAACTACGCATATACTAGCTTAGGCTACTGGTTCAGGTTCCACACCCCAATAGTTGTGCATAAATGTATGGTTTTACAGCATAACATATAGCAGCATATAACCCTAACCCAAACCCTAACCCAAACCCTAACCCAAGCCCTAACCCTAACCCAAACCCTAACCCTAACCCTAACCCAAGCCCTAACCCTAACCCAAACCCAAACCCTAACCCTAACCCAAACCCTAACCCAAACCCAAACCCTAACCCAAGCCCTGACCCTAACCCAAACCCTAACCCTAACCCAAGCCTTAACCCTAACCCAAACCCAAACCCTAACCCTAACCCAAGCCCTGACCCTAACACTAACCCAAGCCCTAACCCTAACCCTAACCCTAACCCTAACCCTAACCCTAACCCTAACCCAAGCCCTGACCCTAACCCAAGCCCTAACCCTAACCCAAGCCCATACCCAAACCCTAACCCTAACCCTAACCCTGACCCAATCCCAGGTCTCAGGGAATAGATATTAGGAAACATGACCCCCTGAAACAGCAGACGGCATAGAAACCTCCGTCCTCAAGATGGCAGTACCAACGAGTGTGTCACATAACTTTTAAATCCGTTTGGCAAGTTGTTGATTAGTATTGGTGGTCCAGTTCTTGTTGAGCCTTTGAGCAATCGATTCTTTTAAGACCAGGTTTTGTCTTGGTTATCAACTGATTTACGGTCTACATTATTGCTCCTCTTGAGTGTGTAACATTTGAGTTTGAAGTATACACAGTCACATTCTTTGTTTATCTTTTCTCCCCCGGCATTGGTAACTCTCCTCATGTATGGAATGCATACAGACTAGTAGCTTTATATAGTCAGTGCATGCATGTCACCGGCCGGTCAATTACCATTAAGATCCAATCTTGACTTGGTAATCAGCGCGAGATTGTCGTGACTGACCCGTGGTGTAAATCTATAAATAGACTCGGAGAGAGCTTTGTTCTTCATTGATTGATTAATCCTTTGAGAAAGCCCATGTAAACACTGGCAAATGGAGCGTTGAAACCACCGTACTTCTATCAATGTCACGAAATTAGCAACAAGAATGTATGTAATCATAAGGCAGCAGCAAATTTTGATTGTTCTTTCGTGCAGCAGATGTTGAGCGTTGTTGTGTTTTGTTCCCGGGAAGAGTCTTGACTGATTTCGTGGCTTTGAAGTTTCTTGTTTTCCCAAGAGTTGCGTCACTGTAACGTTGATACCCAATTGCTCCGCATTGAGAGTGTGACAGAGCGCGCCATGAGGTGACGATGGAAAAAAGCTATTTTCTAAAAACGCCCGTCAAACAAAGTCAATTGTTGGGCGAAATAAACGGACGAAAGACAAGAGTGGAGGGGCTTCCGGTCGCTGTGCTGAAGGGAAAGTAAGCGGCGTAATTACCAGTCATCAGTCACTGGAGGTTTGGGATAGATTGGAGGAAATTAGCTGAATGACTACAAGGTGTCTGCAGTATACACCACCGACATAATGGGCAAAAAGATTATTTGATGGAGATAAATTTTAAACAGAGACTCAACTATGAACACATGTAGACCGAGGACTTTTGCTTTGGCTCTCGAACATGTAAACTGCCAGACCAAGTTCAGTTCATCGTACTCTAAAAAGACTTAAAGGTGTTATGTGTAACTTTTCTGATTGATGGAAGGGTACGCCACCTGCTTATCTACAGAAACGTTACTGCTTTGCATTGACTACATGGCATTTTATTAATCGCGGGTGTTTTATTGCTCAAAAATACCTCGAAACAAACATTCTTACTATGAGAGACGTCGTTTCTCCACAGATCAGACCTGTAATTTGGTCTTGTGTCGCTGCCGGCTCGTCTCCATAAATACAGATAGGTTTAATGCCGTACTGAGGAACATTCTAGGCAAAGCAAAACACCTCCATGAACAACAAGAAGCAAAGGAATTCAGTTGTGTTGCATTCGCCATGTTCAAAAAGTAGGATTCTGTTCACATTTTAAACAACTCCAGAAACATATGTCATTGTCAACTTTATTTCTACAGCACATTTACAACCACTTCAGAGGACCAAAGTGCTTTACATGCACAATACATAGTCAAAACAACACAAATATAATCACAAACACAACATCAAAACACAGCAAACTCGTGTTAAAAGCAAATACATGTGACTTAAGAGCAGATTTAAAAGACTCTACGGAGCTGAGACAAACTGTTTGGGGGCCGCCACAGCAAAAGCCCTTTCCTGCCCTCTCTGACCGAGCAGGGGCATAAGATGGTACAAGCCCAGTCAGGACTTTCAGAACATGTTTATAGAGGGCGAAACAAAACTAAAGATTCTCCCATACAAAGGCAGGAAACATTGTTCTTTGCAGTCTTTTCAATTTGATGGATTTGCCGTGCAGCCCTAAACAATGCTTACATATTAAAGCATGAACAACTTTTCAGAGGCGTGTTTTTGTAACTCTACTGAAAACACATTTGCATCTTAACAGGGGGATCTTCTATATGGTGATTTCCCTTTCACCCCGTCTTCATGAATGAGACCACCCCTCGTTATTACAGACGCAATTCCCAATACAGAACTGCATTCGTCTTTTATATTCTGTCCTTTTCATTTTCGGTCCAGCACCAGCCAATCTTTCACCACCAACTCCCTAGTCGTGAGCCCCCCCCCCAAACCCCCAAACACCCCCACCCCACCCTCCACCTCCTCCGCTCGCAAGCCCCTCCCATCCCGTTGTTGTATGACTCATCCTCTGTATTAGTGCATCAGAAAAGCAGGTAGCAAACGGGCACGATCAGCTTATTTGTCATGCATAGAGGCCGCTGCAGCGTTCACTCGTCTGATCCGACTTAATTAAACCATATTTAAAAATCTTTTGCGGCTCTATGAGAGAACAATTACCACGATGCAGGGGAAAGTAGCTGATAAACACTAAAGCCGGCAAACAATTAAGCTCCAATGCTCACGAGGCTGCAGTCAGTTTACAGAGTGAGTCAATTTCCTTTTCTGTTTTCAATTTGGTTTGTGTGGATAACATCTTAATGAGGCCCAAAGGAACATGCATAGTTCTAATACAGAGGAATATTGAATTTAGAGATCTTAACAGTGCTGACAAAGAGTTGTGCTCACTGTATATTACAGTAGCCCAGGAAGTCTACTATGGTCCTTTTTAAAGCTGGAGGGTCTGGAACTTTCAATAGACAAATCATTTTCCTTAGGTAGATTTATACTATATTTGCACTATGTAACTTTCTGGAGGAAGGTATGTAGCTGTGAATGCTTTTGCTGGAAAGTTCTATAGCATGGCATTAAACATATCTATCTCCATGGAGAAAAGGTGGCGCCACCAGGCCAGAATGTATCAGAATGTATGTAACGTAATGAAGTCAGAATGTATGCTTTTTTTCTGTGTTTTTTTTCATGTAGCAATAAAACAACTGTAATTAAATAAATCAGAAAAAGATAAGATAAGATAAGATGATCCTTTATTGTCCAAACATGGGGAGATTTCTGTGTTACAACGCAGTAGATACAGAGGGACAGGACAGATAACTTATAGGAAGTTAAAAAAAAAAAAAACACTCTCAAAACAAAAACAAAACAAAAAACTCTTATTAACAAAACTTCTCTCATATCTTAATAGGGAATGGAGGAAAATAAATAAATAAAACAAAATAAAAAGATAAAGATCAAAATAAAATAAAATAAAATAAAAAGAAAATAAAGTAAAGTCAAAATAGCTTGCATAAGACTAAATAATACTAATACTGATGGTAAGTAAACACTCTTATTTACATCAGTTATATGCACATGAATATGGCATTAATTGCTTATGAGTATGACAGTAATTGCACATGAATATGACGGTATTGCACATGGTTAAGTCAGTCAAGTATGTCCCTAATATAAAATTAGGGACGTTCTAATCTAAACCAAGCAATGATATCTCCATGGAGACAAGTAGGACGCCCTTCACCAGAAAAGTTATAGACTTATGCTGCTAAAGTAAGTCTAATTTCTGTTTTTTGAATTTTGGTTGACACTTGACAATAAAGCTCGTCTTGTTTTGTAAATGCAGAAAAACTCCCCTCACGGAGCTAACTTCACTTTTCTCACCCCTGAGTCGTCCTTAAAACAGTTTTCAAGCATTCTGACAAACTAAAGCTGCCATGTTTTTTGATATGAGCCGCAGTAACGCCCCTCAAACAAAACTGGATGACTGTTGTAAAAACATGACACAACAAATATGTATTAATAATCGTATGTTATTGAAACTGACTATTGCAGATTGACTAAAGCATTGGCCGTAGCACAAAACGTCTATTTCAACTTTCAAACCGTGTCCAGATGCGGTCGTCTTAACCTTTCGCACAACTCCCTGTCTTAACTTGACTCAATAATGTCGATAACAGATGCTTCCTTCGCCAACTGCCGCCAAACAACTCCCACATGGCCAACATCAAAGCCTCTATTAGCCTTACAATCTTATTACCACACTAGCACCAGACGAATTATGACAGTGTAGTCATGTAATGAGGCCAGATGACTTCAGGAAGAGCGACCATGACGTTCTCTGGAGTCAGGGCAGGTAAATTGACATCATTTCACAAACTTATCACATGTTTACAGGCGTTATTGACAAAAAGTGAGAATAATTTTACATTTGTTTGATATTTTGATATTTTTCTCGGGACGTTAAGGGACAGAGACACTCACTTCACTGCTACATCACATATTAGATAAAGATTACACAATATGATTCTGGATTTAGAAAAACAGTGACAAATTTCATTCTTTTTTACAGTTTCCATAAAGAAAACAAAAGAAACAAACTTATAAAACAGATTTATTAATGATTCTATTGTACGTTGTTTATAATAATTTCAATAGAGTTATACACTCTATTGTTACTTAAACACAGTTGCTCACAAACAACAGAAGAATAATCCTGAAGGACAAAAGGCAAATTAATTATAATGTGCAGTGTGTAAAAATGGCAAAAAAAGTTGTATCAAATGAGGTACAATACAGTTCAAATATATTATACAAGTACCATAATATAAATGTACTATAGACTATTTCTATTTGCTCTTTACTGAGGCTTGATCCTGATGAAATGGAACATCCATCATATACATTTCCTGTTTCACGGTAAATACGCTCAAACCTTTATTTACCACAATCCCCCTAATCCCCTACTTCCTGCGAGTGACCCCCCTGCGCGACCTCTTTCCCCCGTCCTGGCGTGGGACGAGAGCCGGCATCAGCACTGCTAAAATATTCATCAGTCTCATGCACTTTTCTCCCCCCCCCGAAACCGTCACCGGGGACAAGAAGCCGAGCAGATCCGTCGCGTCACAAAAAAAAACTCGCCCCTCTGTCTGTGTCATTGAAGATCTGAAGTGGAGATGCAGTGTAGCGTTTAACGGGGGCCCGACCGAGCGGACGCAGACGAAAGACGGGGGGAAAGTGCATTCACAGGAGGAGCAGGAGGAACCGTCTTCAATGGGATGAAGATTTTGACTAAGAGGTCTCCGGGGCCTTTTGCAAGTTTCCCCCAAAACACTAGTTCATATAAAATCTTCTAACACAAAGAACTAAAGGGATCCATCAAGAACACATCAAAAGGCTGCAATAGCAATACATTCGCACTGGATTGTAAGGAGCACTGTCAATGAATGTCTATTTTTGATAATTTTTCATATATATGGTAACAAAACGTGTGCAGCACAAAATCGTTTCGAGGTCAGTAAGCACAACCAATATTAATCCATATATAAGACGCACTGGTTTCTAAGGCGCACCGTTGTTTTTTGAGAAGGCTTTTAGTGCACCTTATAGTGCGGGAATTACGGTAAACCTTCAATCTTATTTTTGTTTTGTTTTTTATCCAATCTTAAATTAGTTCAGAAGCAGTTTATTATGTTAGTACCGCATAACATTCGCTTATGATTTGCTCATTATTAGCTTACTTAAAGTTGTTTTTTGATTTATTCTTGCAATAAATAGTAATACTAACAATAATAGTAATGGATGTTCTGTTTTTCTCCTATTCTCTATGTCTTCCCACTGCTCTGTAAAGCAATTATATATGTATTTAAAAAAACAGACTCTGGATCATCTGTGTATAGACAAACATATAGTGGGGACCTTATACGTTTTTCAATTTCAAACAGGAATTCAATGGAGATGTTTCTATAGCCTTTATCATAGTTTACAATGAACAAAGTGTAAAATAATGATCTACATATTGCGGCAATAAGTACCAGGAAAAAAAGCATAATGTCTTCTTTCATTGGTATTCATTCTGGTCCGACCCAAATGCTTTCTGTAGAAAAATAATTCGGGGAGCTTTGTAGGGCTGCAAGATAAATCGTGCAATTTTAATGGACGCAATTAGCAAATCACAAAGGCTGCTCTCTTCGAAGTAGCATAATTTCCTCCACAAACAATACAATGACCCGTCTTATTCCGCATAAAACTGCTAACCATGTAGTTTAGATCTCTACAAACATGTTCTGAAATGAGTTTGTCATTTCAATATTTGTATCAATTCTCCTTATACTTTGCACTCTTTTTTTTTTGCACATGTTTTTCATGTGTGATTTTTAAGCTACAAATGGCGACTAGACAAACTAACTACTGTATTTTCCGGATTATAAATCGCACCTTTTTTCATAGTTTGGCCGGGGAGCGACTTCTATGTGATACAACTTTCACACTGGAAACCACATTTCACATGTTGATTATTTTCACACTGACCACCACAAGAGGGCGCTCTAGGCTCTAAGCGATGCAGAAGAAGAATCTGCACTTCCTCTACCTCTGGAGTTTGTGGAGTTGTTTAGAAGTGACACAGAGGAAGAAGAATTCAATGGATTTAGTGATTCGGGGTAAAACTGATGCTTTGGTAAACTTGTTAGCATGTTCTTTATGCTATAGTTATCTGAATAACTGTTAATATGTGACGTTAACATACCAGACACTTACCACAGTTCTGTCTGTGCGTCATGTAGCTGAAGGTGTTAGCGTTAGCATATTTACACCTTTTCACCTTGTTCTCTAATCTGTTATTATTTAAATTGCATTTCAAGATGAAATGTCTGTTCTTGGATTTTATCAAATCAATTCCCCCCCGAAAATGCAACTTATACTCCAGTGCGACTTAAATGTGTTTTTTTCCTTCTCTGTTATGCATTTTTTATGCTGAAGCGATTTATAATCCGGAAAATACGGTAAAATGTCAACTTTAAACAGAATCATATTTGTGAAAAATAAATCTCAAATCTACTCGCCAATTGTTAGAATGGATAATTTCCCCAAATTGTTCAGCACTAACTCTGCAGTTTTTTCACTTTTTACCGATACAATGTAGCACTGCAAAAACTGTTTGTATCTTTAGATTGTATTTTCAAACAAAACCAATACGGCTCGTCTGGCTGTAAGATGGAAGCCCTGTAAGATCACAGGTGATAATTGCACTCAAACAAGCTCACTTTTAAAGACAAATAAACCAGTGTCACGGATCTCTCTACACGTCAGCCCTTTCTCCCAGTTAGCGGAGGGTCCCTGGTCCTGCTGGTTAGAAAAGGGGCTCCGATCTGATGAATGGCTGCTCTTGCTAAAAGCTTACACCCAAAGCGCTGATTGGGAAGATCATGGGGCAGATTCAAGGCCACACAAGCTACATTATTGATGACCCTAATGGTGCCGGGAGGGGGGCTTTAGGGCTGGAGTGGCACATTTTCGAGTGCACTGCCCCCTTTGTATAAGTTTACTTCTGCTGAACATGGAAACTGACTGTGGCGTCGAACTCAACTGGGGACAATTAGACACGAGATGATGTTTTATTTAAGATGACTGCTTTCCTTGAGACATTTGCTTTTAGGTCTTTATGTTGTCAAGCTTATTCCTTCATCGCTCGTACTTGGACATTTGAACGCTTCAAACGAAAGGCTATTACGAGTTGCAGTCCTTTAACAATATTTGGCAACATTCTTTTCAGAATGTTTTTTCTTGTTCTTTTTGGAGTAAAGAACTTTTATAAAATCAAGTGACTCTTGTGTGTTTGGCTCATGATTGTTTTCCCTTGATAGACATTTTTAAATAAACCCATTTTGAGTTTGTTGTTTGGCAACCTGGGACGCGGCGCATTCTTGTGAGAAGTTGTGACACTGAGTCATTGTTGCTGTTTCTGAGACGCCAGAATGAAACAACTGTATCATCACACACAAAAATAATGGTGGAAAATAAAGAGATACAAAAGTAAAAGTACTCTACGTTCAGGCTGAGATAGCTTTACTTTTTATTTATTTTTTACATTTACTTCACTAAATTTGAGAGCAGGTATCTGTACTTTCATCACATTAAAATAATATTTCAGGTTTGAGACTGCGTGGAATGACCAAGGTGTTATTTTTTGGTGGTGATGGTAACTTATTATCTATATAAAAATGATAAAATAAAAATAACTTGATATATAATCAATTCAGTAGCTTTTGTTGACCAAAAATCACCATAAATATGTGTTGAATTATTGTACTTTTTACTATAAAAGGTTTTAATAGGTAGTTTGATACTTTAACTTTACTTTTTTGTGATACTTTTATTTTATCCTTGTATCTGTACTTTTAACGTCAAAATGCTTATTAAAGGTAAAAAAAAGAAATGTCACTTTAGTGTGGACAATATCCCAAAGTCACAAACAAGCTCAAAAATACAGGTTTTTCTGGCAATACTTTAAAATGCACTTAAGGAAAGGAAACTCAACATATGAACATTCTCAAAGCTAGAGTTGGACACTAACGAGACGAACCACACAGTTTCTGCCTGCCACGGAGAGCTCATTACATATGGTCACATTTAGGCTTGTTTACACATAACTGCTAAAGGGGCTCAAGCATGCAAGCTCAAATTAGCCAGGCAGCCGGCATGTGCGCCGCGCAGTAATTGAAATGAATGAGGAGAGATTTACCGGTTCAGACCTGACTGCAAAGGAAATACAAGCCACGTTACACTCACTAATTCAAATAATCCGGTGCTTTTGAGGTCTGCCGTTTGTCACGGTCTAAGAGGAGAAAACGTGCTCATCCAGACTGTGTCACTACATAGTAATAAAAGCAAAAAGGTGCTGACAGACCGAGGGGTTGAAAACATATGATTTTAGAGGTGTCTGTCAGGAGAGGAAGTGGCTTACATGCTCTACAAGCCATTTCCCTTGACCCCTCACCTCAGCGCCGTACATCACAAAACACTGCCTTTTAACACACATTATCTGCTCAGAAACAAGACTAAAAATAGGTTTTATAGTCTGCCCGAAAGCACGTTTTGAAAACAGGTTCTCGCACTAAAGATTAATTAAGAAATGAATTATGGATCTGGATAATTGGATAAATTGGTAATAAATTGGTATAATTAACTTTTCTCTCTGGTCCAAATAATACAAAAAAGTTACCCAATAGTGCAAAATTCAACTGAATATCTTGAATATGTAGAGGAAATATTAAAACTAGCATTACATCTCTTTATGTTGAATGTAACAATGTGCGTAAAAATATGTGTTCTCACCTCTAATCTCGCCTTACTTCATATAAAAGTTCAGAATCATTGATAATTGACAATTTCAACTCTAAACTCAAGTGCTGAATGAATAAAACAGCCTGTAAGACAGACAAAGCGGGTGAAGTGTCTTGTCAAAGGACACAACAACAGCACTCGAGCTGGGATTGAAGCATCATTTGACTCGCTGAGAACTAAAACAGCCCTTTGTGACTAAATATATTACACAAATGGCACTTGAATCAAGCTTTTCATATTCTTTTTGTCAATTGAAGCTCCTTTGTTTGCATTTGTTGATACATTTGGCCACTATCGCCCACATCTTATCCATATTACTACCTCCATCTGCTGTTATAGAGAGCATAACAGCGCTCACCAGAAGATTCTGGTTGTTTACAAGGTGTTTAGAGCTTCAATCTGTGCCAGCATGTTTTGTTTTTTTTCTCCCCTCAATGGAACAGCTTAAAACGCACGGCAAGTACTGGGACATTGCCGCAGGGCTTTTCACACTGACAAATACAATATGCTCTTACTCAACAAGACACCCACAATGCAACACACAGACTGAGATAGAGGCGTATTAGCAGATGAAATGCCCAGATTCACTACAAGGCGCACCCAGCAGTCTTTTCTGATTCACCAGTGCAAACCGGAATAATGTCTTGGCATTTCAGAAGTGTTAGTGGTAATTACACAGTAAAGAGATGTAGCAGCATAAATGTATTGCTTTGATCTCATGTTGTTGTGACATCTCAGTTCACAAACCGTGTCGGCGAACTGGGAAGGCATCCAGTAAAAAGTGATTTTAAGATTAGCTATTAGCATGGAAGGCTTTAAGGACGTATTGTATTTATTTTAATTGCGTTCAGTCCCTGGCGTTGCATCGCAATTGTTCTCTGCTGTTGACGAATGAGGTTAATTCAATGAACAAAAAAATGCTCCATGGAATTTGATATTACATTCAATAAAGAAGTAAAAAGTTCAACATTTTACAATAGTTAATTTGCTTATGGGTATTTTGTTTATAACCTAAGCATTAGTAGGAAGGAATTAGATGGTATATTTTCCATTTCCTTATTTATTTCATTTCCAGTTTTTCAATACGTACCATCTCGTCAGCTCAAGCTCACAAAAGTCACAAAAGTTGAGTGAGATTTGTGAAAATAGCCACTGTCAGCTCCTGTCCATCTAACTCAGCTATTTCACTTTGTGCATGATTCAGATTACAATTATGCCAGAAAATAACTACAAATGGATGTGGCAATGTTTATGAATTTGTCTGTGAAGCCAGTGCATGTTCAATATTATGTCATAGTCTGAGGTGGAAAAACTACAGAGCCAAATTCAAAAGACGTAAGGCATCATTCCCCCAGACATTGAATTATGACTGTTCCCTGCACGGTTTTGTGACAGTCTTACAGTAATGCAGAGGGATTTACACCAGGCTTTTCAATGAGGCAGCAAAAAAACAAAACGGAAAAACAATTTACTAGCCCTGTATAAGCTCTACTAACAACAATATGCAAATGATTTCCAATCCAAGAAATACAATAGTAATGCAAATCTACTGCCAAAAACATTGTATTCAGGGTAAAATGTGCTCCACCAAAATACAAATGATTCTTATGTAACAATTAATTATAGCTTACTTGTACAAATGTTTGAGCGAGTTAAGTAAGACAGAATCCGCTTGAGTCAATTATATAAGCAGTTGCGCTTGTCAGGATGCATTATTTTGACAAAAAAACAAGAAAAAAAAATGAATCTGGTCAAAACTGCAGGTGTTTGAAATGGACAAGGACAAATACAGCCAGATATTGTTATTGACAAAACTATTTAAATGTAGTTTTTTGGACACATGTTGAGTGTGCTTCCTGTAGCTATAGATGTGTAGTCCAATAGCACTCTTAAGTATTTATGTAAGTATATAATATTCATAAATTATGGGTTGGGTTGTTTGGTTGTAACTGCTTTCTGGGTGTGCCACATTAATAGTTTGGTCGAGTCTCAAACTACTACAGTTTGAGTAGTAGGTATTATTATGCTGCTAAATACCTACTTTCAATATAAAACTGCCCCCTGATTTATATTTATAGTAGGTATTTATCAGCATTGGATTAAAAAGACACAATATTGTCTGCATGTAGTAATGATTCAGAAAATTGGCACACAAGAGGTGGAATGATTGTTAGAATGAAGAAAAAGTAAAGGTCAGAGTATACTGCCTTGTAGAACTCCCTTTTTACAGTTCAGGTTGATTTTAGTTGACTGATTTTGACTACTTGAGCTATTATATAGGCCTGTATTATTGGAGGTAATCCTGATTTAGAACTTTAGACTGGGGTTTGTTCTTGGTAGGTTTAGTTCTCATACAGTCCTGGTTTCCCATCTGCTGAATGAATGGGTGTGTGAATGGGTGAGGGATTCCTTGATACAAAGCACTTTGAGTTCCTTGAAGGTAAGAAAGAGCAATATAAATGTGACCATTTATCATTTTTTCCCCATACAATTTTCCTGTGAATGGCGAGGCTGTGTCACCTGCCTGTCTCCATGGAGGTAGATCATGTTAAAGCCATTCTGTGAACATTCTGACAGCTCCACCAGAAAAGTTACACTGTCGTCACTGCACCTCACTTTATTTTAGGCCGTTGTCATTTGTTTTGTATAATAGGCCTATTTTGATACAATACTAAGTGACACAGAGACACTTATTATGTGCTTATGTGATGAGATTACTGTTGTCATAGCAAAAGTAAAAAAAACATGGTGTCCATAGCAGGAAACCGTCATGTGACTGAATCCCAGCAACAAATAACAGTTTACTTTGAGTGTTTCTGCAGCAGAGATTAAAGCTGTTTGCTCAAATTCATTGGAATCGATAGCATAATGAGCCCAGCAGGCTTCAGACTCATCCTCCACAAGAGCACCTTAGTTGTCCCGGGGCACTTCAGCAAAGGCCCAGTGGATCAATGCGTTCTCCTGTGCAATCAATGAGCAGTAAACATGATTAATGCCATTAGACTCACTGTTTACCCCTCTGTCTGCCCCCTGCTCCTCTTCTCTTTCACTCTCGCCCTTCCCCGTCTGTTCCCCGCTGTCCCGATCTATAGGTGAGACGTACTCGGAGAACTACAGCCACACGGAGGAGTGCATCGCCTGTACCGAGTGCACGGGGATGATGCGCATGGAGACGCCCTGCACGGACTCCAACGACGCCATCTGCGTGTGCAACTACAACTTCTTCCTCAGCGAGATCACGGGGCAGTGCGAGCCGTGTACCGTGTGCCCGATGGGACAGGGCGTGTTCGAGCACTGCATCCACGACCACGACACAGTGTGCGAGGAGTGCGTGGACGACACCTACTCCGAGCGGGACAGCTCACTGGACCCCTGCCTGCCCTGCACCATCTGTGACGAGGAGATGGAGATTCAACTGGCGGAGTGCACGCCCACCAGTGACTCTGTCTGTCATAGTAAGTCCTGGCACTTTAAACGTGGTCCCAAAAAGTGGTTGTGCTGTTGAGCAAGACATATTCACACAAGCACACAGTAAAGTTGATTGTAAAGCGGTTGAGGAGTCTATTACACGGAAGAATGGTGGTATCAAAGTTCATACAATTGTTATGCCCAGAAGCAAGACACTGATCAAGCCATTAAAATTGGTTCAAAAAACAAAAAGGTTGCAACAGAAGGTAAATAATTTCTACTAGCTTGATGGATGGTAGTTCAATTACCACTTTCAGCAGTTCATACTTCTGTTGCTTCCCTGAGTTAGACACTTCACTGACAAAACCTTCTTTAAACTTTGTCCAAATGACAACAAATTTAAATAAAATTTAAATCTGAAGGTAGAGAAGTCTGACTATTACCAGAAAATGATGGCTCAATTCCCCCTTTCCAAAGTTTGTGATATTGTTGCCCTGCTTGCACTAGGGCACATTTACATTCTGGGCTAACACATGCCATAAATGTGCACTAAATGTCCCCTAATATAAAAATACCTTCAATGATTGTGGGAAAAATTAGATATATTGCGGGTTTGGTTAAATCTATATTTCTTCATCATAGCATCTTTCTTATTCTCATCAGAGCATTTGCTGTTATTATGCTCAAGGGCACATCACCCATGTCACGGTATATTACCGTATATATTACCACATATTATGTGGCCAATTACAAGGAGAAGAAAAAACATGTTGAGTTACCAAATTTGGGGGAAAATGATAAACATAATACAATTTTAACACAATCAACATAATGCTTCATTCATAAAACTGACATATGTTAATAAAACCCCGCCATCTACAATATCAGCCTTGTATCACGTCTCCTTCCAGACAGTCAAAACAGCCTCTAGAGTACACTTTAAATGGTTTTTAATGTTTTTAATGACAGGTTTCACTGACAGCAGTACAAAATACACACAACGTAAAAGGACCAGAACAGGTGTGAGCAGGGGCAGTTCTTAGAAGCAGCACAACACCTAATAAAAAAACCATAAGCATCTGTTTTGGCCCATTACTGTCCTGGGCGGAGTGACAAGGAGATGCGCCGGGGCAGATAACACTTACAGGTGTTAGATAAAAACACCTCTTTTTTTTGAAGTAGGGAACACACATTATGACACTCATGTTTACAATTATTTCACATAATTACACAGCACACGGCTTCCGACCCATTTACCAGCAACTGCAACTGAATCATGCTACCTGAATACGCAACTTCCAATCTAACAGTTACTGAAAAGAGATCAAAGCAATATTGGCAGAACTGATGTTGACATTAATTGTAGTTTACTTTATATTGCTGTTTTCTTTATGGCTCTTTCTCAAGCTGTGATTCATAGGGATTTTCTGATCACTGGAATTGTTGATTGTCCGTTTGACAATTTGGCATAGCTTAAAAAATTACAGTATATTACTAGACAAGATAGAGCAGATTTGTAACTGAGCTATGGGGAAGAAGTGCACAGGGAAAATAGTCTTGAAGTGTTACTATTTTGTCATTTAAAGTTTGTCGAGTGGTGCGAGAAAGTTTAGAAAAGTCAGAAAAACATGATGAGAAGTTCTATCGGTAAATGTGAATGAGTAAATCTATTATAACGGTGAAAACGTGATAAAAGTACAATTTTTACCATTTTTACATTACGATCTCTGTTTCTGAACACGGCATATGATTTGCACATGTCGCCGTAGGAGCCGGGGAGTTCAGAGGTCGTGTTAGGCGAGACTTTCGAATGCCTGGGAGCAGAAAGCCTTAGCATTACAGGGTCAAAGTCACTCCTGCAGTGTAAACATCGAGACTATTAATAATGTGCGCTGTCTCCCACAAAACGAAACGCTACACTCGCGTCGCCAAAACCGTCTTGTAGTATCTTTGACTGTATCGGACGGAGCTATAAATTCACCCGAGTCAGATGAGAAGTTCGGTTGGTATCACACGGAGGAGGAACATGGACCAAAAGGCTACTGCTACTATAATCTGAGGAATTGAATAGTCAAAAGTGCACCAGAGAAGTTCTATAGATCACATTTAAATTCGGTGTACTGTTTAATGGACTTCTGCTTACCGTATTTTCCGCATTATAAGGCGCACTTAAAAGCCTTTAATTTTCTCCAAAAAAAAAACGACAGGGCGCCTTATAATCCAGTCTGCCTTATACCGTATTTTCCGGACTATAAATCGCACCTTTTTTCATAGTTTTGTCCGGGGTGCGACATATACTTATATTTATACTTATATGACTTATATGTCATATTATTTGTTATTTTCACACTTGTAACCGCATTTCAGTGCAACTTATATGTTTTTTTCTTCTCTATTATGCTTTTTTTGTCTGGTGCGACTTGTACTCCAGTGTGACTTATAGTCCGGAAAATACGGTATATGGATTAATTCTGGTTGTGAGCTTGAAGCGATTTTGTGTGGTACACTTTTTGTTTCGCTTAATGCGCCTTATAGTCCGATGCGCCTTATATATGAAAAATGATCAGAAAAAAGACCATTAATTGACAGTGCGTTTTATAATCCAGACAATACGGTAGCTTTACTTTCAATCACAATCAATTCAGTAACCTTGAGAAGAATTGTAGCTTGGCCTAAACGTTCTAACACTCAGTAATCACTTACAAAATGATGGAACTGCTACTAAAATTATACATCTTTCGTGGACAAGTAGAAATGGCTGACGTCATATTAATTGTGCTCCTCAAACGCAGGGCTCCAGGCCAAAGATAACACAAACTCAAATGGATTTAATGAAAGGGGCCAGACTGTTAAAAGAGCTCCATGGCGGTCTCCTCTGGTCGACAGCTTTATTAATAGATCATGAAAAGTTAATGTTCAGTAGATATGAATAATTTGTCAAAAAGACTGCGAAAGTCTAAAATCATAAAACAGATGTAGAGCAGGACGTCCAGGACGATCCAAAAACATTCATCAAAAACTGATAATACTTGTAAATAAATGTATCAGTTTTTTGACTTGCGTTATCCAATTGACCGTCTAAGGGTCTTAATCATGAGCGCATGGTGTGATTCATGTCTTACACGTAGCTAATACAACAAAGCATTCAAGGTAATAGCTGTGACATGCTGTTGGTGGTTTAAAAAATAACAAAACAATCCAGGGATGACACTGGCTGTATTTACTGAGAACACATCAGTTTTAAAGTCATTTCAAACTGGTTATATACAATCTGGAAACCTAAAGTGATGAGCTGATCCTGCTGGATTATCAGCTTGAAAACCACAATACAAAACTGAAACATCAACAATTATGACAATATGTTTACATCATATCTGAGGATTAAGCTATAATGTGCAATGAACGGGCCTAACTGACTCGTATTTCTCATAATATATTGTAAACGCGGCTATTTATGACATTTAAGAGACTGAATGATATTGCCTGCACATTGTAACAGGCTGTTGAATGTGAACCATGGGAAACAAGTCTGTCTTCAACATCGGAGTGACAAAAGGGATTAACGCACTAACAGATCATTCTGAAACATGTGCTTCACTTGGTATGGTGGCTTAGTGGCTAGCACTCTCGCCTCACAGCAAGAGGGTTGTGTGTTGGAGTCCTGGCCCGGGCTCTTCTGTGCAGAGTTCGCATGTTTCTCCCGTGTCTGGGTGGGTTTTCCGCTGGGCATGGTTGGTATTTGCCACCAACCTAAAACATGGTGATATCCTCCAGCTATGGTAATCCTGAGCGAGCCTCGATCATGATCTGGAGGTGGGTCCCTGACAGGTTTCCCCAGGGGCATTGAAGGGTCAGTTCCATGGAAAGGCCAATTCACCCTGTGGGGATATAAACATACTTATTTGTCACTCAGAGTTCAAAATGGTACACATGTCCTTTAGCTGACTAACTAAGTCGTTTTGAATTCGATCCTAGCAACGCATCCAAACAAAGCTGAGATAACTGTGTCTGGAGGTACAGGATTGTCATTGTATCAAGAACATCTCCAGTTGCCAGGACATAGTGCGTCGTGAAGGCCTTGTCCCTTTAAACGGACCCCAGAGGCGGCACAGTGATAGGACTGACAGCCGTCAAAACAAACCGGCCCCTCTTCTGTGCAGACGGATCAGATGTACCCGCGGGGGCATAATGGACCCTTCTGCGGCTCCCACCCAGGACGCTGCTCTGACCCCTGCTCTGGCCTGTCCCACCCAACAATACACCCGTTTTTGAAGTTCGCACAATGGAGATGAGGATCGGGCATGTCCGGCCACACACATGAGACCAAATTACACGGTTTTCAACAGCAAATTTGAAAACGCTAAATCCTCCATGACAGTTGACAGTTCAGTTCCTCTGTCAGGGATCTGTCATCTGTCAATCTATCAGAGGGGAGGAGTTAACTAAAGTGAAACCAAACACACTAAGGAGTTTAAGAATTTAACTACTGATTGAAAAAGTCAATTGAACTTCTCTAAGGTGTGAATTGTCTCCTCAGTTAAACACAGACATCTATTTTCATGGAAACATTAAAAATGCAAGTATTTTCTTTTTTTGTGTGCAATAAAACCACCTGTGATAAAAGAAAAGAAACGTAACAGAAACATTTAGTGCCACACTGACGAACAATCCAGGCCAAGTAATATGTAGTGCACCTGAGCTTTCCAACTAGTTTAGTTTGGTATTTATTTGAAGGGAGATGTTCCGCACCAGATTAAAACTGCAGCTAGTTCCCATCCTGCAGTCCCAGATTAACTCTTAATTACTTCTACAGCCACATGTGCCCTGGGGCTGAGTGTTTGAGATGTGACTGTTACATATAAACACACAATAAAGTGTCTTGTCCACAGGGAAAATGGCAGCGAATCATCATAATCATAGTAACAGAGGTTGAACTGCCTACCATAAAGTTGCTCTGAAAAACAAAAGACGAGGTACAAACATTAAATTAAACTAAAATCATTTTAAAAAGCTTGACTCGACAGGAGAGAACATTACACGCTAATCCTGAATTGCGTCAATCACTGCGTCAGAAAAGCCATCGCATTCCCATAAAAGTTTGCATTACAAATATACACGCTCCGACACTAAGACACAACACAAGGAGACAGTTTTGCATTGTTTATTGCCATGGAAACGTCCCTAATTTAACACAACTGAATGAGGACACCCAGTCTGAAGTGTGCGTGTCACAATATTCAATCTTATTCCTTCTGACATTACATTTTTCAAGCGACACCCTTATTCCTAAGCCCTCTGCGCTTCGCCTTTCACCCTCACGTCATTGGATTCTGAATCTCCCAAAATCTCCAGTTAATATCAAGCTCAGTGTCATTTAATACACGACACGGCGACACAGAGAGAGAGGAGCGTGCGGTCTGTAGCGGCGGACTGCCACGCGAAGGCCGCCGTGCCAACGCGCCGGATCGATCTGAGTCGGGTTTCGCCGAGTGACCTCTGCGCGCTCTGGCACTCCTCGACGGGACGCGCATGGCACACCTCGCCCTCTCCGAAACGCCACGCACGTTTATGCACTGAGAAAACTGATACGTGGCTTGAAATGGCTCTAAAAATGAGCAATGCTAGTTCACAATTACGGACAGGTTAAACATTTACTTACCAAAAGTTTGAATTCAAGTCTTTTAACGCGTGTGCTGTAGTTGTTTAAGTAGCATCTGAAATCAATCCGTGCGATGGAGGCAAAAACGTCACCAGCCACAAGCGGCATCCATCTGTCTGAGTGCGTTTCATTAACCAGAAGGCATTCACCACATGTGTGAACGGCTTTGATGGGATATTACAAACATTTCCTGCTTTTTGACGGATGGTCCCAGTGGTCCTGCTCTGTTTGTGACCAAAAAGTGTGGTTTTGACTCTGTTTAGACGCTTAGGGCGCTGTGGGAGGGAATGATCCAAACTGATGACAGAAAACTGACGCTTTTATAAATTACATATTAGTCCATAGTTTTTAAATACACATTTACTTCGTGTTGCACCGCTCACACTGGTCTGCTAAACAATGTATGCATTCTACTCTATCATCATGAAACTCTATACATGTGTTATGGTCGTCTGACTTGTTGACCTGTTGTGGATACCATTCTGGGGACTCTTATTCAAAAGCGAGAACAGTGGTGTTTTGAATGGTTTATTTCTATCCCAACCGTTCTAATTTTAAATCACTTGAAACTCAAAGATATAATTCATATAATTCATTCAAGCTTGAGTGAGTCAAAGTCTTCTTCCCTTCTTACTTTTGGGTTGTTCCTTTTGCCTTAAATGGGACGTACTATGCTTTGTCTTGGGTATTTGGTATTAAACATTTTGGTCATTGTGAACCGCAATATTGGTCTATAACGGCTGTAGAAACAGATCAACTGACTTCCCGTCCAAATTTGATAATTTCATTTAATTCAATTCAATTTATTTTTGTAACGCCCAAAATCACAACAGCAGTTGCCTCGGAGGGCGACAGGGAAAAACGGATTAAACAATGTCCATAGGGACGAGGGGCGATGTCCCAGTGTCCCCTGTCCTTAGACCCTCCTTCTCGGCCTGGAAAAACTACAAAAACCTCCTTGGGAAATAGTAGAAACCTAGAGGAAGTTCCACAGTGAAGGAGAGATCTGAGTCCCTCAGACGGACAGGCTGACATGTTTTCTGATTGTAAAACACTGGAAAATGTTTTTAATCATATGTATGTATGACCAAGTGTCAGATATATCTAAATAGTTGTAAGTAAAAAAAAAAAAACATAAACATTGTTGGTGGTCAGATCCATATCTGTGTGAATACTTTTCCATACACAATACTCATGGCGAAACATGGCACAGAAAATCCAAAATGCCATTGCGTTTCCCACGTCACATGCCCAGATCCATCACTCTGAACTACTGACTCAATCCGCACGCTCGCTCAGTGGTGGACGGCGTCCAGCGTGCACTAAGCGCCTTCACCACTGCCACTGCTGCAGCCATATAATTACTCCTGCTAATCAGAGCACTTTACAGCAGCGCCTCTGTTCCTCCTCTCTTTCTCTCCTCCTCCTTACCTCTTTTACTCCCCCTCTCCATCTCCAACACTTTGCCTCTCAGTTTCTGTCCTCACTCGGTCTATTAACCTCAGCAGAAGACCGCGCGAGTACTGTGCGGGTGTGTGTGCGTTTGTGCCTTAGCGTGATGGATGGACAGAGCCAGATTGAGATAGACACAGAAGGGAGAGTGTTGGCCGCTGATAAAGAGGTCATTGTGCCTGTGCTGCGCCTGATAGCTGCTCATCCCCACACCCTGAACCGCCTCCAGCCAAAATCCTGGGGTTAACTCCACCAGAAAGACCTCAAAGCCTCATAAAAATTACATCTCTCGTGTCTCCCTCCATGCTAATAAACACATCTATTGCACTCGCCAGTCTTGTAAAACTCAGGGTGAGTTTTATTTTGTTCGAAAGCTCCTAAAGTTGAAGCGGTGTATAGCTTAAGCGGCCCCACCAATGTTTTAAGGCTGCTATTGTGTTGGAGCCGAGGTATGCGGCCTCTGGAGTCCTGGCTTTATCCTCTGGGGCACCGCCAAACCCCGGCTCCGCGTCCGCGCCGAGAAAACCGAAAGAGGAGTGGCACTTATATTGAGTTGTACTGTACCTTGTGAGATATTGCTTCTGAAAACGAGGCTACGCAAGTAATTTCTCACGAGTCCCGCGCCAGAGGATTAGAGGAACAGAACATGCACGCAAACAATATCCCAATGACTGACCACTTAGCTACTGTTGTCAGACATACATTGTGACAGCTGTTATTGGATAGATAATCAACAAAATGATCAAAACTAAACTATAATATCTAAAACAATGCAGTGTTGATATTGTAGAGCCTTTTCGAAAAGAGATTCTATAGGTTTGAGTGACCAGGAGGGTATACATTAATCCACATATGCAAAAATAGTTTAAAAAAAAAACACGTACAAGGAGCATTATAAAGGGTCTAAAAGGATGTATTTTCCGGACTATAAGTGGCACCTTTTTTCATAGTTTTGGCCGGGGTGCGACTTGTACTTATATCTATTATAGATATAAGTACAAGTCGCACCCCGGCCAAAAGTGTGAAAAGAACAAATAATATCACATATAAGTCGCTCCGGAGCGACTTATATGTGATATTATTTGTTCTTTTCACACTTGCAACCGCATTTCATACTCCAGTGCAACCTATATATGTTTTTTTCTTCTCTATTATGCATTTTTTGGCTGGTGCGACTTATACTCCAGTGCAACTTATAGTCCGGAAAATACGGTACATTAAATTTGAATGTGTGTGTGTGTGAGTGAATCCTTCTGATGAAGTTCAATTGGGATCCAGAGTCAGGCATGGCTGAGTCCTTCTGACCACGGCCGATTACTCACACAGACTCTACAGTCGTACAAGAGCGATTTGGGTGACGTGTCTTGCCCGAGGACAAAACAACCATATTCTGCATTGGTCGGAGCAGGGGTTGAACCGCTGACCTGGCCGGGCCTCTAACCACTGAGCCACGTCATGCTGGACAACTTGAGCTGACAGAAGCTAATTTGTTGGCCTCGATGACACAAGAGCTCTCTCCTCATGCATCACCTGCTGCCGCTCATATTTGGATGGGTTTTGAAAGAGCTCCGATAACAAACGCCATGTTCTAACGCAACCTTTTACTGTCACAATTGCTAAAATGTTGATGTGTGGACATTTTCCTTTGCACAAACAACTTTAAAGACCAAGGGTTTGCTTGCTGCCTAGTAAATCCCACCCGACAAGTTCCATAAAGAGATATTGTTAATTAGTAATCAATTTTCACTCATCGTAATGTCATATCTGATCAAAATACTTTATAAACCCTTAACAAAACCACACTGAATAATGTGCTTATTTAGATGTAGCCGCTCCATCTACAGCTTCCCTATTCATCCTGCAGCCTTGGCGTTTGGTACATTCATATTTCATTCTTTAACCACATTCTTGAAAAGGTTGAATTGGAGATATTTGCTTCAACACAAAATGTGGCTTTCATAAAGTTCAAAGCGCTCGGGTTCTTTACCTCAGCATTTTTAACGGCCCTCAATCCAGCGCAGACAGCTGACCATAACAAGCATGACGCCAAGTATGATTCAAACCACAAATAAAATGCATATTTTAAATGTCGTGTATGAAAGCCCGCAGCTCTTAAAGCAGCACGTATTCTTACATTCTTTATGTTCTGCAGTGACAAGTCTAATACAATGTGTTTGCATTTAATATATTGTTATGTAAAAGGTTAAAAAGAGGTCAGTAATAAAACAACAGACGTTATCAATACATAATCACACATCATTTGTTTTGCATTAGTTACAAAATAAGTGATTGACCACTAATAAAAGCCACACTGGAGGATATTTTGGCTTTAAGTATAGACAATATGGCCAAAATAAATGTTAGCAAGGACTTCTTCTTTAAAGAAACACTATTACATATACTTTTCTGCCATCTGCCACCTGCTTGTCCCCATGGAGATTCTACTATCTTACCCATCTTGCATTTATTCAATTACAGGGTTTTTGTGTTGCTCCTAAAGTTCTTGAAAAACAGTGAGCAACATTTTCCCTTCACAGATCTGACGTGTGACTTGGCCCGGTTGCGTCACTTGCTCTAGATAGATAGGTTTAATGCCACACTGTGTGACATTTCAGCCGGTGCAAGCAGGTGCTAAAGTTACACATCGTGCACCGTGGAACAAAGCGCCTTAAGCCCGGTCACCGCTGTTCTCCCGCTCACTTTCCTTCACACCTTCTGTTCACAATGTATTCCATTTGCAGGTCGAGTTGCAGTTTTAATAGCGTTAGGCAGCCTTGCATTAGCCGTGATGTATGGAGGAGCCGAGGAAACCTGACCACGGCCCGGCAAAGGTCAAGAAATGCATGTTATATGGACAGTTCCAGTTGTCTGAGAGCCGTCCTCCCATTGGACGCATTTAAATCGATAGCGCTGCTTTAAATAGGCACGGCTTGGTTCCCGGCGCTAAGTATGGCAAACACATGTGAGATTTTTCCTCTCTACTGAAGGATATTTTCTGGCATCGCAGTAAACCGATCTGCCCCGCGGGATATGCAAGAATGCCCCGTCATCCCACGACACAACGCAGTCCCCAACCCACGAGTTTTTTTTTAATTCCCTTTTGAGACCGTCACAGTCCCGCCGGGCCGTTAAAGAGAGCAAATGTGCGTAAATTATGCACAAAATCAATGCGGAGAAACTTGACGATTTGCTATGTAAGTGAAAAAACAAAATATGTGTAGACAGGATCTGACGGTGATGGTCCACTGAATCATATATATTTCTCTGCTGACCACATGTGGGATAAACTTGATGGAACAGGTCAGCGAAGGAAAACAAAAGCAGATTTCTTCGCTTAAATCATGTCATCCCTTTACAGAAAGCACTACTCCTCTTACTGTTGCTACCACAAGTACTAAAACTTCGACTTTAACTACTCAACAAGACATTTAGGAATAAAAATCGAGTAATTCTCAGGATGCAATCGCGTCTAGATGAGCAAATGAACCGAATAAGTGGTTTTGTCGTGAGCAACTTTGCACCTGTTTTGATCCGTAATGAGTTGACATTTTACCTGTCGAACTTGGAGCCTGCATGAAAAGCTGAAGGCCACATATTTGCGTTTTAGCCCCAGTGCCGTGTGTGTCCTTGAAGGAAAGTGCCGGGTCGTCTCGGGGTTAATCCCGTGAAAGCCGCGAAGAGCTAACAAGCTGCAGCCGCTTCTCTGAGGCGAACTCGACTCGTAACGGAACCAGGCAGTGCTTTTCTCTCTGCGCTGTGACAGAAGAATAGAGATGAAATGACTTGGAATTTGAATAATGATAGAATATTTTGAGTAATTTGAAGCCGACGAGTGTATTGAGCAGATCTGGAATGTTTTAGTTTATTAAATGTATTCAAGAATGGTTTCAAAGTACTCGATTTTATCCTTTGAACTTTGCTAGTGGAAGAAAATTGCACTTAATAACAGAATAAAAAGGCTCCAGTGGCAGAAATGACACAAATCAGTATACAAATTTGAAAAGAATGAATCATCAATCTTACCAAATAATACATGAAAGTTAAAACCAAATTATTATTCCAAATACAAGTCATTTTTGGTCATGCCGTTTTTTGCGCTAATAGTGTTTTGCCCCCCTGCTTTTCAAACAGTTTATCAGAAGGTTTCCACGGTTGCAGCACCACTTGATTCACAAACAAGGTTGAAACTACAAAGTTACCTTACCTAACTTCAATTTCCTAGATAGCTTTAACTTCAAACTTTGATTCACAAAAAACATTTTATGACTCAATAGAGAAAAGTATTCAGTGACTCATCTAGGTTAGAATTGCGCAAAAGCAGGTTGAGTGACGCAGGTTCATTAAACAGTTTTTCCCTGAACACGTCACCAAATCCAGTGCTGCATGGTGGCCCAGTGGTTGAGGCACAGCACACGTACGCCAGGCTTGTCGTGAGCTAACTGCACGTCCTCCCTTCTCTCTCATCCCCATTTCACACTGTCCTTTCCTGTCTAATAAAGCCTACGGGCAAAAGGGGGAAAAAATCTGCAAAATCATAACAAATCCTAAATGGAGCTCGCCAAAAATAATGGAAGTAGAGCAGTTCCCGTCCGTAGCTGGAAACTACTTTTCGAGTGGTGTTTTTCAGGAGCAAAACTCACTTTCCCGCTGGCTTCATCAGAGAAGGCGTCGCTCACAGAGTTTCATGCTGCTCCTGGCTTTCAAGACGGGTCACAATGAGCACGCGGCAACGCAGCGCTTTGGTGGTATAAATGTATCTGATAGGACAGATTTTGTGCCTTTCTAAAACAGGAAACCACAAAAGCAGGTTTTTCCGATACTTGTTTTTCACCGCAGGAAACAAACAGTCTCTAAAAGCTGGATTTTAAATGACGCTGTGACATGTAGAGATTTTGCGCCGACGTAATTAATCAAATGAATTATGATGACACTTTTCTTTTTTTTCTGAGCTACTGTTTCTCTCAGATTGTAGAGTTGAGCTGTTTGCTAAGGGGGAGATAAAGGACACTTCTTCTCGACTCACAGCAATTCATTTCCTGAACAGACAAACTCAGAAACATCTTATTTAAGGAGAGACATTAATCAAGTCAACTGTGTGTGATCCCAATGCATAGCCTGCAGAGTTGTTTATATATTTCATACGACTGTAGCAGCTGTCATATTTTCTTAGAGGTGACTGACACTCAAACTATTCTGCCACTCGCTGCAAATATTCAGATGTTGTGATGTCTCCTGCTCAGCCTCTATATTGAGGTAAAGGTGATTTCATGTTTTAGTATGCAGAAAGCGACTTGAAATAATCCCACTGAACATCTGTGGCTTTTCTTTTTGGATATTTCTCACAAAAACACATGGTGATAATCAATGAGGAAAAACTGTCTCTCGCCCTGCGCCAGAGAGAACAACATCCCATCTGAAATCTGAAGCCACTGTTGTTGCGAAATGCTCTGTCAGCACTTTTACTATTATTTACAGGTGCGACGTTTCTGTGGGGAGGTTTATTACTGGTTCGAAAGTTCCACAGTGTAACATTGAACTTTTCCACAGCGAGACAAGTAGATATGACACCATTAGGCACAGTTACAGGTCAGATTAATAGAGTGGAAAAGCCAAATGAATATGTTTCCCATTTCTTTCTTTATTAAAATCGTGAAACATTCTCGGGAAAAGCAATAACCTAAGCAGAAAAGCTCCATAGTGCACCTTTAAACTTTTGAAACATTGATTTTACTTTAGCTTTGCACATTTGATCGACCAAAATACCCAAACATGCCGTTAATATCGTGTCATTCTATGCAACCCTTACATGCTCATCATAACCTGGCAACATGGCGACGTGATTCGATTCATTTCGTCCGTGCCGACACCTCTTCTAAGCCTGAACCAGGCTCCTTTTTCGCTCTCCTCTCCGCGCCTCAGCCAGGGCCATCTGTTTCTGTGAGGCAGCTGCCGTGTGTGTGTTCAGGCGATCCACATCTGCTCTGGGACCTGGTGATTACGGCCCGACAAACAGCCTCTCAGTGCATATATGAAGGCGTCTACTCCGCTGCGATACACCTCTCATATAAACCTAGAAGAAGCTCAGATGTACTGGTTGTGCGCTGCAAACAAGTCGGGAGGTCGAGGCGATTGCACAAGCTCATGGATAACGTCATCAAAAGTAGATTAAGAGACTGTACGATGGGAGTTTTTGTGCATTTGTCTTGGTTTGATGTATTCGTTCAGTGTTTTGCAGTTTTGTGAGGCTTTGTAGCACATTCCTAATAAAGTTGATCTTGTTTTGCATCACACAAAAGCCATAATACAAATAATAATACGTCATACAGTTGAGAACAAACTAAAAAAGAACATCTATGATACTACTAGTCCACAGCCTGTGTAACTAGAAGGGTTTAAACCAGGAAGTAGTCAAAGGGAAACCAACTTAAACCACAGTCAACACTCACTATCACTGTGTAAATGTTTTTATTCTGTGTGCTGCAAATGGCCTTGTCACTCTTTGAAAAGAGTTCTCGATCATGGTGTGTTCTAGGCTATTTAAAAAAGTTTCTATGCTGCTAATGCGTCGTTCCAACATGTTTCCCTCCCCACTGTTGCCAGTAGAGGGCGGCAGACATGTAATTCAAGCATTCGCTGTGCATTGCGCCATGGGTTTTGACTTCCTGTTTGTTTGGATTTTGAAGCATTTCGTAGACATTTTGCCGAGATATAGTATTTTTTTTATTTAAATTGTGAATTGCTATGGGAACAGTGCTCACTTTTCATCGCTCTGAAACCATCAATAAAATAAAATCATGTTCAAGTCTCCCATGTTTTCCTGTACACAGCACACAGCCAACATAGAGATATAAACTTGAAATACTATTGCAAATGTGGCCAAAAGAAGCTGATGACATAATAATTGAACCTTTAACTCACGGATTCAACTTTCTGTCTTGTTATTGTTAATTGCTATGGCAACGGTTTGACTTTCATCACTCTGAGTATGTCCTTTGGGATTTTCACATATTAATGCCATATTATTTTTCTCTCTTTCCAGATCCTCTGCTTCCCACTTATATCCCTCTGACGGACACAACCCCGTCACTCCTCTCCACAAACTTCTTCTTCCCCGATGGCTCTGAAAGCCCGTTGCCGGGGGAGACCACCACTTCCACTTCCCGGCGGTTCCTCGGTGGGGGGCTCAACGAGAACCTCATCCCCATCTACTGCTCCATCCTGGCGGCTGTCGTGGTGGGATTCATAGCCTACATTGTCTTCAAGAGGTGCCGTAACTTATGATTTACGACCGATTTGAGCTTTTGGGTCAAATGTGATAGATACAGTTAGTTATAGTGTGATGCTACAAACACTGGCTATATTTACATGCACACTTAACATCTTATCCGATTTATGGAGCTGTCAGATGATTGAAATGCCATGTAAACTGTTACATCTGATGTGAATGATCAGATTTAAACAATGAAGCAACAAATAATGACTAATAAGACATAAAGGGGAGTGAGGGGAATAGCTGAATAGTGGGGATAGTCATATTTTTGGGGTTTTTGTTATGGAAATTTCTAGAAAAGATAATATAGCTTATACAGATATACCAGTTGGAACTTAAGAGAGCAACATCATCACTTTTCTACAATCTGAAAAACAACCAACATTTCTTTTGAAAGAGAGAGAGAAAAACACATTCATTTGTACGGAGCATGCCTTTACTTCACTGCAATTCCACTTCGCCCATTATTGACCTCCACCTGGTATCGAGAGACTGTGAGCGAGTTCCTACAAAGGTCACTAATACGTTACAGGCCCACCACACTTTAGCGGGCATATGCCGTGCGCAGGCAGAACACATTGAAAGGAGCGTAAACAAGCTCATTACAGACACTGATTGGTTAAAAAGCACCGTCAAAGGGGGGAAAAATAAAAAAAATCCTGCTTTGAATCCGCAGCGGAGTCACGCACACATCTGCGCATAACTCCTCATGTAATTATCATCGCGGATCAAGACACTTAGCACCCAATATATCCCGAGGAATCGCAAGTGAGACATGTTGACGAGACGCTACCTCTAAAGTCCTCATAAATATTCCAGCTATTGACCGTGATGCAGCGTCAGGAGAGAATTGAAAAGCTTAATCAGGCCCGTAATGGTTTAGAGTGCTCTTGTGTATTTTCTTCCATTGATCACGGACATGTGGAGACTAAGAATAGCATTGTTATTGTTGGTACAGTGGACTGAATCAGACTGCTGTTATGATGACGTTAGAATGGAGTTTGCTATGGTGCGTTTTAGCTTTGCAGTTAAAAATCAATGATGATAAAAAAAAAGAAATGTGCAAGGCTTGTTCCAGTTTTGTGGGAGCCCTCTGTCTCATGGGTCAAAGTTGTCAAAAATACACAAGATTATTTTCAGCTTGAAGCCAGGTGGGTCCAGACTTCCTTAACCTCAGATTTACAGCATTAGTGTTCCATTGATAACTAAGTCTGTCTGTTTCTCTGTCATTTGTGTATTTTTTTTCATCATAAGGAGCAATGCTTGTTATTTATTTTTTACAACGACTCTCTCTTCGACGCCTCCACCTTATGTGTGGAACTTTGGTATCTATAACGACGGACCCAGTCTCGTCTGCCCCTCCCCAGATTTAGCGTTCGCTAAACTAATTTATTTGATTTAATTCAAAGAAATTTAAAGGTGCTATTTTCAGGCTATCCATCAAATAGTTTAAGTAAAATCAAATCAAATCAAATCAATTTATTTTTGTAAGGCCCAAAATCACAACAACAGTTGCCTCTGAGGGCCACAGGGAGAAATGAATCAACAATGTCTGTGGTGGCGATGAAGTCAGACAATGTCTGTGGTGGCGAGGGACGATGTCCCAGGGTCCTCTGTCCTTAGACTCTCCTTCTCGGCCAGGAAAAACTACAAAAAAACCTCTTTGGGAAAAAAGCGTAGAAACCTGGAGGAGTTCCAGTGAAGGAGAGATCCGACTCTCACAGACGGACAGACGGACACAAGGAGACTGGAGCTGGACCCACTCTTCAGGCAGAAGAGGGACCGTCTGAGTCGAGCTGGACCCACTCTTCAGGCAGATGAGGGACCGTCTGAGTCGAGCTGGACCCACTCTTCAGGCAGAAGAGGGACCGTCTGAGTCGAGCTGGACCCACTCTTCAGGCAGAAGAGGGACCGTCTGAGTCGAGCTGGACCCACTCTTCAGGCAGAAGAGGGACCGTCGGAGGCGAGCTGGACCCACTCTTCAGGCAGACGATGGACCGTCGGAGGCGAGCTGGACCCACTCTTCAGGCAGATGAGGGACCGACTGAGGCGAACTGGAGCCACTCTTCAGGCAGATGAGGGACCGTCCACACAGGGCAGGGACCACTTCACCAGGGGAGGGGCATCTGGGTCCACAGGTCCTCAGGAGTGAGAGAAAGAAAAGAAGGCGGTGAACAGTTTGCAAGTGGAATCAAAAAATAAATATTGTTTGATAGCATAAGTAGTCAGAAGAAGAAGAGGATAGTGCTCAAGCTGTCATACTTCCCCCAGCATAGTCACTCTTAGGGCAGCGTAGCTGAAGCTGTGGGTTTATCTTTCTGTTCCTAACTACTCTGACCATAAGCGATTTCGAAGAGGAACGTTTTAAGCCTGGACTTAAATGAAGAGACTGTGTCAGCATATTTAACATGGGTCGGGAGCTGATTCCATAACACAGGAGCTTGGTAGCTAAACGCTCTACCTCCTACAGTACTTTTAGAGACTCTTGGCACCACCAGAAGGCCAGCATTCTGAGAGCGAAGAGCTCTGTTTGGATGATATGGTTCTATAGCATCTTTGAGGTAGGATGGGGCCATGTCATTTATGGCTTTGTAGGTCAAGAGTAGAATTTTGAATTTGATTCTAGACTCGACGGGGAGCCAGTGAAGAGACTTCAGCACTGGCGTAATGTGCTCTCTTCTTTTTGTTCCTGTTAGTAATCTTGCTGCTGCATTTTGAACCAGTTGAAAGCTTTTTATGGAGCTTTTAGGACACGCTGCAAGCAGGGAGTTACAGTAGTCTAATCTAGTCGTTACAAATGCATGGATAAGTTTTTCAGCATCACTTTTAGGCAGGATTCTTCTGATTTTGGCGATGTTGCGCAAATGGAAATAGGCTGTTTTACAAGCTTGATTTATATGAGGTTTAAATGAGAGCTCCTGGTCAAATAAGACTCCAAGGTTTCTTACAGTAGAACTGGAGGCTACACTAACATTGTCCAGTGTGACTATCTGCTCAGATAGAGCGTCTCGTAGATGCTTAGGGCCAAGCACAATGACCTCGGTTTTTTCAGGGTTAAGAAGCAGGTAGTTTAGTGTCATCCAGGTTTTTATCTCCTTCACACAAGTACTAAGTCTGTCTACTTGATCGCTCTGATCAGGTTTCATTGATAAATACAGCTGAGTGTCATCTGCATAGCAGTGGAAGTTAATGCCATGCTTTCTGATAATGTTGCCTAATGGTAGCATATAAAGAGTAAACAGAATTGGACCGAGTACCGAACCCTGTGGCACACCGTAAATTACTTTAGAGCTTGGTGAGGAGCTCTGCTTTACATTAACAAATTGGAACCTATCAGATAGATAGGATTTAAACCAGCTGAGGGCTGTTCCTCCAACACCTACATCACATTCTAACCTCTGCAGTAGAATGTTGTGGTCAATGGTGTCAAACGCTGCGCTGAGGTCCAACAGAACCAGGATTGAGACCAGTCCATCGTCAGCGGCTAATAACAAATCATTTGTGACTTTAACTAGTGCAGTTTCAGTGCTGTGGTGGGCTCTGAACCCTGACTGGAAAACTTCAAATAAGTTATTGTCCTGCAGGTGGCGACAAAGCTGTTTTACTACAACTTTTTCAAGGATTTTAGAGACGAAGGGAAGATTTGAAATAGGTCTGTAGTTTACCAATAGGTCGGGATCTAGATTAGGCTTTTCAGAAGAGGTTTAATGACTGCATGTTTGAAGGACTGTGGAACATAGCCACTTTGGAGTGAAGTATTTATTATATTAAGAATAGGGTCTATAATTAGGGGAAGAATGTCTTTGAGGAGTCTGCTTGGAATGGGGTCTAGGACACAAGTTGAGCTTTTAGAGGACATAATGGCTGAAGTTATCTCTGCTTGATCAGCAGCTGTGAACCTTTCTAGGTTTACAGGTGGATTTATATGGGACGTTAGATTTACAGCTTGGGCTAGTTCAGGGCTAATAGCGGGGGTAATTTCATCTAATTTATCTCTGATTGTTTTTATTTTATTATTAAAAAATAGGAGGAAATCATCAGAGCTAAGTGTAGCTGGGATTGAGGGCTCTACTGCACTGTGACAGTTTGTTAGCCTAGCTACAGTGCTGAAAAGGAATTTAGTGTTACTTTTGTTGACTTCTATTAGATTTGAATAATATCTGGTTTGGGCCTTACGCAGAGCCTGCTTATAGGACAGCAGGCAACTTTTCCATGCTTTTAGGGATTCTTCGGTGTGAGAGCGACGAAATAATCCCTCTAACTTTCTAACTTTTTGTTTATGTGAACGCAGTTCTTGGTTGTACCATGGGGAGGCGCGCTTTGGCCTAATGACCTTCTGTTTTAACGGCGCGACAACGTCAAGAGCAGACTTCAGAGAATTCATGGTCAAGTCGACACATTGATCACTTAAACTGGGACTAAAACTGTTCTCAGCAGGATCACATGACATGTCACTGAATATTGGCTCTATTATTTCTTTGAATTTTGAGATAGATTTTTCAGATATTGTCCTTTTCATTATAACTTTATTTTGTGGGACTGGATGATCTTTAAGAATAAACTGAAAGGTAATTAGGAAATGATCTGACAATATAGGGTTTTGAGGGAGGACAATGAGGTCACTAATCTCTGTTCCATACGTTAGGACAAGATCCAGAGTGTTCTTGTGAGTGTGAGTCGGTTTATTTACATTCTGAGTGAAACCAATGCTGTCTAACAAGGCGCTGAAGGCATTACTGAGAGCGTCATCACTCATGTTCACGTGGATATTAAAGTCTCCAACTATAACTATTTTATCCCAGGCTAACACTAAGTTTGATATAAAGTCAGAAAACTCTGTTAAAAACTCTGAATAGGGACCAGGAGGTCGGTAGATAACTATGAACAAAACTCCTTTTTGGTTTTTCATATTTGGACATGCGATTGACAGCATAAGGCTTTCAAATGAGTGAAATGCATTGTTAGTTTTAGGGCTCATGAGTAGGCTTGAGTGGGAGATCACTGCCACACCACCACCTCGGCCTGTGCTCCTGGCAGTCACAAAGACGTGACAGAAATCACAACACAACACATAAAAGAGAACAAAGATCATCATAGCAGTCATATGAAAAGAGGCCTGTTTCACATCTTCCAGATTCCCCATGTTTAGTCCTGACTCTGGCACCAGCAGGAGGCCGGTCCATGTTTAGTCCTGACTCTGGGCACCAGCAGGAGGCCGGTCCATGTTTAGTCCTGACTCTGGCACCAGCAGGAGGCCGGTCCATGTTTAGTCCTGACTCTGGCACCAGCAGGAGGCCGGTCCATGTTTAGTCCTGACTCTGGCACCAGCAGGAGGCCGGTCCATGTTTAGTCCTGATTCTGGCACCAGCAGGAGGCCGGTCCATGTTTAGTCGTGACTCTGGCACCAGCAGGAGGCCGGTCCATGTTTAGTCCTGACTCTGGCACCAGCAGGAGGTCGGTCCATGTTTAGTCGTGACTCTGGCACCAGCAGGAGGCCGGTCCATGTTTAGTCCTGACTCTGGCACCAGCAGGAGGCCGGCCCATGTTTAGTCCTGACTCTGGCACCAGCAGGAGGCCGGTCCATGTTTAGTCCTGACTCTGGCACCAGCAGGAGGCCGGCCCATGTTTAGTCCTGACTCTGGGCACCAGCAGGAGGCCGGTCCCTGAGGTCCTCAGAGTCTGAGATGGTTCATATGGCACTAACATATTCATATATTTGACCTGGCTCTTGTCTGCAGGTGGAACAGTTGCAAGCAGAACAAGCAGGCGGCTAATAATCGGGCAGTGACCAACAACCAGATGGTGACCCCAGAGGGAGAGAAGCTGCACAGCGACAGTGGCATCTCCGTGGACAGCCAGAGTCTACAGGAGCAGCAACAGCAGCAACAGCTACAGCAGCAGCAACAAGCCCAGGCAGAAGTACAGAGCCAGCCGACACACGCACAGGAGCAGATAGGTGAGACTCAGTTTACAAAGAAAGAAATGTATGTGGACTTTTTACTCACAAAGGTACAAAGGTGTGTAATGTTTCATCTCGCCTGCAGAAACACCATGGATGTGTTATAGCTTTGTGCTGGATGTTCTACAGTATCCATAGCAAGCATTCATTTAATTACCTGTATCATACACACAAAAAGGGGTCATGATGTGGAAGATACTGCTGTTAAATATGGAACTCTATCACATCTCCATTATTTTCTGTGACAATTTGGTATTATTTCCATCTTCAGATTTCAAAAAGAGAAACCTGTGTTACCGGTTGCTTTTAAGTTCAATCTGCACCAAAATTATAGGTTTAGTTGATTTCAAGCTCTGTATTGCCATGTTTGCCAACGTTTGTATCACTTACAGCTACATATGTTGGCCCGGTTTGAGCCCAGTTTAACTCTGATGTAGATTTGATTTAGTTCATGTTTAGTTCCAGGTTCAGTCCTATTTTAGTCCCAATTTTAAAGTGGTGTTTTGCACGCACTCTTTGCTTCTTTCCAAAATTTGGAAAGAAGCAAAGAGTGCGTGTTGTCCACATGTCGGTTATAGGGATTCTTTTCCTCATCCGCCTGTAAATTGTTAATGTGACTGAGTCTTGGCAAACTAAGAATGTTCTTCTGTTTATCAAGTACAATTATTCAGTTTCGGTTCACTTTAAACATGCACCTTCCATGGATATACTTGGAAATCTATATCCGGGTAAAAAAAAAACACCAGGCCAAGCTTCAGGTTAGATCTATGGAGAGGCGAGTCTGCTCACGGTAAGAATACATGTTATGTTGAGCAATAAAAGCACCTGTAATTGATTATTTGTAAGATGTATTATATATTTGATGCCATACTTCAGAACAGGGGCATTTGCACCTTTAAACTACATCTTTTTCAATGTCTTTACAAGTTGAAATGCTCTTTTCCAACCCCATTTATCCTGTTAACATTCTGATAAGTTCAGATTCTTACACAAGCATAACTCAGCTCCGCCCTTCAGTCATTAATCGTACCGACATGTTCGGCCGATACGTCGAACACGTGCGGCGCTTTATCAGCATTGTGAAAGTATTTTCCCTTCGCCTTTGTGGATTGAGATCAAAAGTGATATTTTACTCGTGACTCGAATAGCGCTTCATTGCCAAGAGAAGATCAGTGGGGCTGGATCCATCAGTCATGCACGCAAACACTCCACGAGATATATCTTCACCCGTCGGAATGCGAAAAGCTGCTGCGAAGGGAACACGCTCAACATTAGTGCTCACGGTTTTGTTGTTATTTCGGCCGCCGGCTCCTTAATGACACATGTTCCTGTTTGACATAAATATTAAGAGTGACAGAAAGTTGACACTGTCCGTTACTGCAACTGCGCATGCCATTCTAACGGCGTACACGGGCAGGGGAACACCATACGCTTGATCCGTAGCGGCCGGTACTACTACTACTACTGCTCTATATTTGTCCCACAGGGTGTTTGAAGTATTTCGGGGCGTGTCTGTATGTGCAGATCTGGCGACGTGGCAAAATCAAACTTGTTTTGTAAGATGAACTTCGTACAAGCCATCTGGATGAGGCTAACACTGGAGACGTGTGCGGCATGTGATGTTGCTCCTCTACGGCACTGCGTTCAGAGACAAACGGGGAGAGTGTTTCAGTGGAATTACATCACAGAAAATCAGCTTCGGGTCTGAACGTTTTTATTACCGAAGTTTGTTGTCTCACCTGCCCAGTTTGTTCTTAAAGTTGGAAGACGTAATTTTTCGACTGTGAAAGGAGGAACTGTTTAAATTTGTCTTGACTATAATCACTAAGGCTTTGGCACGTCACTAGTGTTCACATGCACGTCACTAGTGTTCACATGCACGTCACTAGTATTCACATGCACGTCGCTAGTATTCACATGCACGACACTCGTATTCACATGCACGTCGCTAGTATTCACATGCACGTCACTAGTATTCACATGCACGTCGCTAGTATTCACATGCACGTCGCTAGTATTCACATGCACGTCCCTATATTCACATGCACGTCACTATATTCACATGCACGTCATTAGTATTCACATGCACGTCACTAGTATTCACATGCACGTCGCTAGTATTCACATGCACGTCCCTATATTCACATGCACGTCGCTAGTATTCACATGCACGTCCCTATATTCACATGCACGTCACTATATTCACATGCACGTCATTAGTATTCACATGCACGTCACTAGTATTCTCATGCAAAGCTTTAGAACAGTTTTTTACAACAGGGAAGTGCAGCGGGATGAACTCACAGCCAATCAGATCTCATCCCAAAGTGTAAAATAGCGACGCACAGAAACACAAGAGTTTGGGTCAAAAAGATGTGTTACAATAAATGCGGACAATGTGCAACTGTTTGACTGATAAAAAGTGCTGATTTAGTAACTAAAAACTTAATGCAGAAATTAAGTGTGTGGCACATTTAGCTGCTAATGACCACAATTTATAGTTTCATGCAGTGTAGAAAAAAAACATATGCTAATTATATATATTTTTTGTTAAGATCCAATTAAAAAGCACAACCAGCTCCTCACTAGATTAGGTTAAAATTCTATGATTAAAACAAACTTGTGTCAATATATGGCAGCTAACAGCATAACAGCCACTGAATTTGATCTTCCAAAACATCAGATAGCTTTTTCCAGTCTTTTATAATGTGTAAGAACAGCCTGCCAATTGTGAAAGAGCAATATTATGTCAGAACTAACCGAACAACTGCTCAGCACTGCCATAAACAATCCTACTCACTGTGTCCTTGATAGTCTCCGTTACTTTCTAATGAGCCTGTGGAAAAAAGTCATTCAGTTTTGTTTTTCTTCCACTCGGCGGCAGAACAAAAACTATCAGCAATAAAAGGATGAATTCCCTCTGTGATTGGTTCAGTGTTTTGCAGACTGCTCTATTAACCTTGGCACCTCTTAAAGTGATCGGCTCATTAGCAGGTGTTAGGAGACAGGATGCAGCCCGGGCCCCACTGCCTCCCAGAGTCACATCCAGCACCAGCATTTACTATGTGCTAATTGGCAATGGCACTGCCTGTGGGCACAGAAGCCCTTAAACAAAGCAGCACATGCTCTGAAGTGCAAAGACCTCAGCTTCTCGAAAGCCAGTAATGTCCAAAATACTGCTATAAACCCCTGATTATTAAAGGAGGATTTCCTGTTCTCATTTAGAATATTTTTTTGGCAGCTGAAGTAATAGGAATACTTCAAGTAAAAACTAATCTTATAAGCTTTTAAAAGCAGCTGTAAAACAGTTAAAATGCTAAACAGTTTGAGTGACAGCGCTCAGAGAGATGGAGAGGGAGGCTAGTCCCCATTATAAACACCCTCCTCCTCCTCCTCGCTCCACTCAGAGATGTGCATATTGAATGTGTTTAAATGTTAAATAAGATTTGAAGACTTCATCCATTTCTCTCACTCCTGAGTCCATGTCCTGCGCTTGACCTCGGCACAGATTTGATCAAATGAAGCGGTTGATGTCGAGACAGATGGAGGTAAAAATATAAACAGATCTGAAGAAGGTTTATTATTTTAGTTAAGTTACTTATGCAAAAGCACAGATATAGAAGAAAAAAAAATACTCAAGTAAAAGTATCACATCAAAATATCTACTTAAGTATTCATTATATAACATTTGACTTATTTGTCATATAACATTTTACTTTTAGAGTAAAAAAGTATTTAACACAGATTTGAGAATGACTAAAGCGTCAAATGTGGAGATTATTGGTCAACAAAACTGTAACTACTGAATTGATAATGTATCCAGTTGTTTTTAAAAATGCATTCTTATTTGCTGAAGCCACGAAGCTCGACTAAAATGAGCCTCATTTCAAACTGAAGTTCTTAAACCCTTTTGAGGACAAAGAGGCTGGACTCTTTGTGAAGCTGACCCTCTGTACTTTTGGCCTCTGATTTACTCCAATTATAAATGTGAATAAGCTCTGCACAAAGGAAAATCTGATTTTAAAATGTGCTTTGATTTTTTCTTTGGTAAATATAAAGAGCAAATGGTGTAACCTGACAATTCCTCTTTTAAAACTGAAGCAAATTCGACTAAAAAATAGTTTTAGGGACTTAAAAAGTCCCTAAAGTGAAATCCATATAAAAGTCCTATTACGGTAAATGTTTTAGAATTTTAGAGTAATTTTTCTATTTGTTGTTTTGGAAGCCCCTCCCAGAGGGCAGGGCAAAAATAAATAAATACATAAGTCCGATGGCCCAACTCATCGAAACAGGTTAAAACCTTCAGGCAAAACCTTCAGGCAAAACCTTCAAAGAAAAGTACTTTTCAGTTCAAAAATGCAGTGCAATAACAAATACAGATACCTGCTCTCAAATGTAGCGAAGTAAAAATAAAATGTATCCACAGGAAAATGTACTTAATTAAGGAAAATACATAGATACATATGTACAGTACATTTGTACTTTGTTACTTTCTGCCACTGATCTTGATCTTGACAGCTTGTCTAGATTATATTTTAAAACAAAAAAAAGCAGCATATTGAAATTGTGACATAGAAAACTAACTTTTTCAGGTCACTCTTGAAATGGAGGTCTCAATCTCAACAGATTCTCACCTGCTTGAATAAAGGTTAATAAATCAATAAATATAATCTGAATGAAGTAATATTATTGATTTATTTACTTTGTACTAAACTAAACTATCTTGTGACATTCTCTGCCACTGTCATGATTAAATAGTGTCGGCCTTTGCTGCAAACACAACGGAAGGGTCTTTTAGTGGGATTTGGAGACATGAGTGATGAGAAGATGAAATAAATGTCTCACTTATGACACTCTTAACGACTGTAGCGGGGCGCTTGTTGAAGTCTGGCGACGGCAGTGTGTCCGCCCGCGTCATGTGGGCAGATGACAGGCGGCAGTGACGCAGCCATCGACTTTCACTGCAACTAGACCCCAGCCATATGACTCATGTACATTATACTGCTGTGTAAAGTCAGTAACGGCAGCACTGGCTCCTGGTGTCCCACTCCACAGACATTGTTTTACGGGTAATAGACTTTAAGGAGACGTATTATGCAAAGTGATGAGCGTCTCGAAGTTGTATTTTGATTGATTACTCTAATTGCCCCTTAATTGACACTGGTTTCTATATTTTCCATATTTAATGTTTATGTCAGATGCTCTTTCAAACAGAAAACCTCTTGATGTGTATGTTAAAAGGGGACATATTATGTAAATGGTCTTTCATGAGTCCTCAACCATGTTATAACAGTTTCCCTCATCATTAGCCGACACAAAGTAATTGTATTTCGACCATGCACGTTTGAGCAATCCTGCATCTGAGCCTTGAGTGCTCTGAAAAGGTTTCAACTACCACCAGTCTCCGCCCACTGCTCTGTATTTACTGACTGTGATTATTTTTAAAAAGGGCATACTTTTTTTTTTTTCCAACAATATATGCAAGGGATGTCAAGGTTTGTCAAGATTATTTAGGTCACAATATAAGTAAGAACCAAAACATTATATTCAGGATGAATTTAGAAGTCTTTTTAGTTAAATTCATTGTCCAAAAAATAGACCTAAATGTAAATCATTTTTTGTATCTGGCTGTTTTAGTCAAATATAACTTTATTTTTCCTTTCAGACCGTTAAATTTCATAAAGTTGCTCACAAACTTGAGGAATAATAACATGTTAGACCATGAGAATGAAAGATTTCCCCAAATAATCCTGAATAATTGTTAAATTGTGATGTTTTTTCTCACAATAATCATAACACTAAAATCTTTTATATCGTGACATCCATTATACGTGCTTTTTGCAGTGAAATGTCATCAGTTCAGCAGTTTTGAACAAGAAGTCGGTGAACCTGTTTCTATTATCAAGCTGTTTTAGATTAATATCACGTTTTACAATGAACAAAATGTAAAAGTATGATCTATGTATGATATAGTTTAATATTAAGTACCCCCAAAAATAGAACTAGATAGGTAGATAACGCAATATCACACATACTACAAGATATAATCATACAATTTTGTCCATAACTGCGTTGAGTAGAACTTCCTACAAAACTGTTGAAAGAAACGTGACTTTTAAGTAGACAGAATCATGCAGTTAATCATACAGCGTGCAGACTGTGACTTTAGAGAGCTCAAAAGCCACAAGAACAGAGGCTTTTCCCAGGGGAGCCTTTGTGATTACAACAAAATGATCTCAAGCTCAACCACAATCAACAATTTCAACTTTAGCGTAGCCGAGGGTCCAATCAAGACCGAACACGCGCTCTGATTAGAAGGGAAGAAATCAACTCCGGCAACTTCACGTTTCACCGGAACGAACGACGACTCCTGCGATGACATTGGACAAGGCGTTAGTAGTAAGTAGAACGACCACGTGGCTGATATTATCGCCCCCGGACTCCCACAACGAGGCGCGGGAATGCTCCGAGATGCCAGGTGACGTTGCCGGGTGCTTATATGGTAGCAGGTGTGCGTGGCGTTGCTGGTTTGGATCAGCGTCTCTCTCTGCTCTGTGTCACCGGCGCTGCCTGCGGAGTGTTTGCATAAACAGGAAGGATGAGGGGATGTGGACGCGGGCCATCTGCAGAGACTGTGAACAAAGAGCAGACGTGCCAGGGCCAAAGACGTAACAAGAGGAAGAAGGTGTAGAAGTGGAGAGAGAGGGAGACGAAAAGGTGTAGATTGTTGAATGTACGGGACTTTAAATTGTGGCGCAAATCCAGATTATGTGAAGAGAGTCGAGCGAGCGCTGTCGATATTCTAAACTCACATCGCAAATCATTTTATTAAAGTTATAATCACAATGTTTTATTTAGATTATGAGGATTTACGACAGCAGAGAGGAGAAGGTACGGAGCAAGTTAGATGATAATATGAGACTAAAGGTGTTTAAACTGCCTTGTATACAAATAAATAAGATAAGCCTTTATTCGTCTCATAATGGGGAAATTCCAGTGTTGCAACACAGAGCAGGTACAGAAGTAAATAATAAAAAACACAAAAAAACTCCTAAATGTCTAACTAAGAGTAAATTCCTGTATAAACATCTATTTTTGTGGTCTTGTGAGTGCAGTTTGGGTCAAATGCACGGTTAAGTCGTGGAGATATTCAAACGTTTTGCCAGCTTTTGTCCCCTTTAGTCGATTAATCGATTGGTCTTGGGTTGACCAAGAGCCCTCTTATGCCTGTTTAACCTGGTTTCACCCAAATTGAGCAGGTCATTCTGCTTTTGCATTGAATAATGGACCAAGTAGAAAAGTAAAGTTTTTGTAATTGTGAATTCATCAACATACAAACATTCCTGCTGCACATTATAACTTTATATATGAAGTAGGGCTTGGCAATTCAGGGAAATTCAATCGAAACGTCTATCGTCAATCCCGTCTCATTAAAAGCATGTCGTTCGGAGCAAATTCAATGACATTTTTACATTTCTTTGTGTTTAATGGCATCTACGTTTATTTTTGCCATTCCAGATATTCCTTTTACTTTTCCTCATCACCAATAAAAAGTTGAATCTGATGTAAAACTTGAAATATTTGCCCAAATCCCTGCCCACTTCTGTCTTCTGCGGTAAAAAAAAGGTTGCATTGATAGAGTCCTCCAATGCTCACAGCACTGCACTCAGGAACGCCTCTACATTCTCCGTGCGTCTCCATGGCGTCCCTCGGTCCTCCGCAGGTTAAGAGGGTGGTGGGAAAAGAGGCCGCTTGTCCCTCGTCCCCATTAGCCTATAATGACGGAGCGCTGGGCTTTCACTGACAGAACAAGGACCGGCAGGAAAAAATGACAGAAAGGAGAGGATCGTGAAAGCAATCATTTTAAATCAGCGCTCATTATAATATCCGGTGAACTATTTTTAAAAGAGAGGTATTGTGCTTTTTTTCCAGGTACTTCATATTGAACTGTAACGTTTAAGTAGATCATCATTTTACATTGTGTTCATTGTAAACTGCGGTGATTGTCTACGTTTGCTTGGTAACAGAAATAGGCCCATTAATTTCCTGTTCTAAACTGCAGAACTGACAAGCCCCGCCTCGTCATGATGACGTTTCACTGTAAAAAGCAGCAGATTGTTTTTTTTTATTTGTGAAAAAAGGCAATGTGACATTTTAGAAACCTACATGTGTCACTCTGAGTCTACATTTTCAAAAGATCACAATTATGTTCAGGGATGTGGGTGGACATAGGGGGTAGGTGAAAACAGGTAAGTTAAGCACTACTGTAATAAGGTAAAAGCTCCCTATAAAATATCTACTTTTGTTGCCATTTTGACAGTTCATACAATTTCATCAATTCTCACACTTTAAATAAATGCAATTAAGTGTTTTTTATTCATTCTAATATCAAATTTTGACTTTTGGGAAGAATTAAAAGTAGTATTGGAGAAACGGTAGCAATTATAGTTGTGATTTCCTCATTGTGAGCCAAATAATGGTCTTAATTTGTTAATTTCACAAAATCACATCATAATAATTGTATTGAAGGCAAAGCAAGACCAGTTTGTATTTATATTGCATTAGTTATTGTTATAGTGGTATTCAGAGCGAGACGATTTTCTAACACAACTATAATTGTACTCAAATTTAAAGCAGCGTTTAATATTGACCTTTACAGTGTGGCAAATGTGTTTATTTAACATGTGTTTTAATGGGTGTAAACCTGAACAGTGAGCGAGGATTCACAAAAACAGCCGTACAAAGCGTTTGCGCATCCGCTGCATTTCGCTCTAATCACCCTAATCAAACGACAATACAACTTGAGTGGAACTACTTAGCGCTGCCTACACCACGCTGCTTTAAACACAGGTTAAACTCGAGTCTTTAACAAATTCCCATGCCCCCGTGGCTTAAAAAAACACTTGCATACTTCTCATAACTCTCCAATTCACCGACGCGTTTCTGTTTTTCTTTTGCAGTTGTGCGAGTAGACGGCGGCCCGCTGCCCGACTCCCCGACTCCCCCCGGAGTCTGAAGAGCGCAAGGGACGACGCACACAGGAAGAGGAAGAGCTCACGGAGGAGGAGGAGGAGGGGTGGGGGGCACGCCATGAATGTAAAACAGACTCGAGTAGTTTATTCGGAGCAAAGACTTGTGGACTTGTGCCAGACCATTGAAGGAGACTCTCTATTCACCTGTAGAAACGAAGGAAAACTCAGTGCCTAGACTTCTATGGCAATACCAACCACGAGCTGTACCAACGTCACTGTAGAGGAACAGAAAGGGTTCACATCGTTCATGTTTCAAATTACAATGATCTTAGTTTAACAATCTAATCTGCCGTCGTGTTCAATTACATTTTTAACATCCGACGTCTTCTCATACACTTTCCACTTATCCAGGCTTGAACTTGTCAAATGAGTACACTAAACAAGCTATTCAACTATGTACATTTGGAAATCTTCAGCAATGTAATGTTAATAATGTGCATTTAGCCCCGTCGGCGGCCTTTTTTTTCCCCTTTTTTTTTTCTCCCAAAGAAGGAATATATTTCACTTTTCTTCATTACTACAGAAAAGGCGTAATGCTGATTCCAATACTACAATGGTAATAAATCACTTCATAACGGACAATAGAATGTAATTATCAACACAAAATAATCACTTTTCTTTCTTGGATTTATGTGGTACCATATACGTGAGTCCAGACTATTCTAAACAATATTTTGTCCCATTTATGTGATTTATTTCCTCCCAGTGTCGATACTTCTAAATCAGTATCTTGTTTCAATCCTGTATTTTGGCTTCAATTACTAACATTGTCAGTTACTGTATCTAACCAAATGCCAATCCACTTTCCTGTACCCTTTTTTTTGAAGCTGTCCATTTAGTTCTCAAACACAAACGAAACATTTATGCCTTAAAAGGTAAACTGCTTGAAAGAAAGTCCATTATCTCCTCATCTTGCTTCTTGGTTAATCAAAGCAACGGGGATGGCCTTTTCCCTTTTCCCTCCGCGACAATCTTCTCTCGCTTCAGACTCCGCTCCATCAAACCCCCACACCGCCATGTGCTAGACCCAGCAGGCAAGTCGTGAGTCACCCTTCCACTTTCTTCTGCTTTTTGTTATTTACCGCAGACAATTTTTTAGGCATTAAAAGCATTGGTGCCATTGTTGAGTCATAGTGTTTGGGGGGAGAAAGGCTTGATTACTTTGCTCTCTCTTCGTCTACTGCAGAGCATCCATCTCCCGGGGAACACTTTCACATAGTATTTCTTTTCTTTTATGCCACTGCTTCGCTGGTTTTGGTTTCACGTCTGATTCAGCGGCAGGGAGATACGATAGTGGACCCCCGTTGTTCTTACGGAAAGCGCTGACTGGGGAACGCCACGCCCGACGTCATCGCTGGATACAGACATCAAAGCGACGAAACAAGCTTCAAAAAGGTTGTATATTGCTGTGAAGATTTTGCCTGACGAACCAGTACCTCCTACTTTCTTTCTGGTATCTGACAAGCATCCGATTTTGGGACGTTCGCGGTGTTTGTCTCTCGAATGCGGACGATTTCTCCTCCACGACAAATATCCACGAAACGCTCGAGACAAAATGAAGGATCTAGACGTCTTTGTCTCGCACTGTTTTTTACTAGCCTGTGTTCATTATTCTTCTTTCTTACATTATTACTTCATTGCCTTGAAACCGACAGACCACGTATTTCTCGGATTGGTTAACCCGCCGGAGACGGTTCAAGTTGATCTAAGCAAAGAGGAACCACGGAAAACAAATTGGAATACACTGAATTTGCACGTGTGAAAACTAAAATAATCTAGTTTGTCCATCACTAAATCTGAGCAAAACCATTATGGAACACGATAAACAAAACCTATAACATTTGGACATTTGGACTTTGACAAACTACTTTGACATACTTGGCTGTTACGGTGAACTTTAAACAGAGGTGAGCAACTAATGCGCCGTTGCTAGCTCTCACATCAATGTAAAACCCATTAGAAATAGCTCTTTGCACCAACAAGCAGCAGTCACCTCCAGGTTTCAGCTTTGTTTAGCTCTGTTTAGCTCTCTGTTTAGCTCCTTTCGCTGTTCAATGGCTTCCTAGGACTTCCGGAGAAGCGCCATGTGGACACGACCCTCTTTGAAGAGCATCTGACATTAAACGTAACCGTATATAAGTGAACCTGGCCTGCTGACATTTACGATACTGTCACGCTGACATAAAGCACTTAGGACGCGGCGGCCAGTGTGTGCGTGGTGCACCTTCTCCCCCGCCGTGTGGAGCGTGGACTTGTTATATATCGTTAAAGGTCTGGGCTGGACTGCTTCGGTGCTCTTTGGGAGTTCTTTCTCAGGATCCCAACAGATAGCACGTCGTTGCTCTGTGTGTTTGTCGCGTACAGCACAATTTTAAGTGTCGTAGCGATACAAACATGTCAAAGGCGATTTCGATACTAAGGAAAAGGCTTAGTACTCGATACCGATTTTGATACCACAATGATAAGAGGCTGTCATTTTCAACTGAAATAAAATCAAGTTCTTTGGTAATCCAGTCCAATCCAAACGATTTTATTTGACTGTAATTTACAACCAAAGCTGTCTCCAAAGTGCTAATATAGTGAAGTAAAATCAACAACACAATAAATAAAACACAAACTATTGGTTAACTAGTTATAAGAAGTTAATAAGCACTAGTTCTTCGTTTATGAGAACTTATACAGCATTTACAAGCATTTTTCACTTGGTTATTGAAAACAGTTTATTAAGCAGCTTATTATAAACACATTTTACAGGGATTATTAACACAAACACACTTTTTTTTTGTTAATGGCTTATTAACAATGCCTATTAATAATGTCTCGTTAACCTGTATAATCTACAAATGCTAGTAATGGTCCAAGTGATTATGAACAAATTACTAGTGCTTAGAAATGCCTTATACATAGTTTACCAAAGAACCTATTTTATTACAGTTTCTTTCATGTAACCACCACGATTTTGTGATTTTGTTTTATTTTTTTTAATGTCAGTGTCAATATTTGCTCAAATTAGTGTCTAGTTTGGGATCCATGGGTTTCAGAGCGAAAAAATGAGCACCGTTGCCATAATAATGAACAATTCATTACAAAATAGTCTGTGCTTCGAATAGTGAAACGTTCTCAAAATGTCAGGAAGCCAAAACCCATTAATATCTCCAAACCGAGAGATGAACAGCGCTCATTTCTCTGTTACCTTGTGTACAACTTTGTCAGAAATTCATGTCGCATCACATTAAACGTTATTCATATGTAGAACCGTAAGCACTCGATGGAGAGCTTGTGGAATGAGCTGCTTAAGCTTGATAAACCATGCACGGGAAACTTTTCTACTTCACTGTGGAAAAATTAACCAAAAACAACAGTCATTTGAGCTCACGCGTCTGTTTCCGGGGGTCCAGCGTGAACACCGACACTTGTCTCCAAACAGTGGCAGACGGTGATTCAGAGGAGAGAGAGCGTCATGAATCACCGAGGAGCCAGCTGTGGGGGGTGCATTACAGTGGCCACAGTACAGTGAGCAGAGAGTGCATGTGACAGGTTAGACTGTACACGAGAACACTTGTATTCACTGAAATTCATGCTCAAACTGTCAAATAATGTGTTTCTTAAGTATACATTTTGGATTTTTGACGAACAGAGGGATTCCTTTGTAGAGCTCAGTGCTACGTCCTGTAATGTTCATCTTTTACTTGTCAGCTTTTCCTCACAAACTTGACTCAAATTTATTTAGCAAAGGTACTTTCCCACCGAATGAAGCTATGAGTACAAAAACATGTCATGTCCACTTGTGTGTGCTCTTCACTTGAGATGTCCACTTTTCCCCTGCAGCACTTACTCTCCTGAAAAGAATGTGCAGCAAAACCTTCAAACACCTTTCTTTTGCCCTCACCCACAAATAGTATTACACTTTGAACAGTATTTTTTCTAATGGATTATTATTTTGTAGCACTTATTAGATGTAAAATGAATGCACTCAAAGAGTGCGCCACATTTCAAGTGCCTGTGTACAGCGTCAGGTGACTTTTTATGTTTATTGCCTTTATTTTTTATTATTTCATTTGTATTTTGTTAATAATTTTTGTTGAGAAAATGAAGATGTTTTTAAAATTTCTTGGAAGCTTCAGTAGGCAGGATGATCTACTGAACTCAACAATATTGCTTTATCTGGCCTTCTTCACAAAAGCCTCTTTATTGGTTTTGGACTCTTTTGCTTATTTGCTTTCAGTGTCAAAAATGTACAACTTGATTTATCTTTCTTTCAACATGCAGCGTAAACTGTCTTAGTAAATCTTCCTACTGGAGCTTCTAATTTCAACAGAAATAACAGGTGGCTAACAGACACATACTGTAAGATAACTTATTGTACAAAACTAATAGGGCCATGTAGCATTTAACAACATGCTGTAAACATGCCACTCCTACTCTAAACTCATATATGCTATTAGCGATAGTCATCAGTACTAGCAGGAGTTTGCATGTACAGTGAGGTTCGCCTCTTTCTGAGAGGTTATAGGTCACAATTGGTTTTATTGTGCTAACATGAGATATGTGGGACATGTCCTGAAAACTGAATGTCACCTGAACTTATCTACTAATGTACAATTCATTGTGTTAATGTGAATTTCTTAGAGAGGATTTCAAGATACTTTAAGTATGCTATAAAATGTAAAAAAAATTAAATAAAATCTGCAGATGAAATGAACATCTATAATAGAAATAAAAAACGATGTCATTGCACTGTGTCTTTGTTGTCTTGTAGATTTAAATACACACATTCAGGCGACAGTGGAACCTTCTTGCTGAAGTGTGTGTGCTGGCCACATCCTAGATATTTTTCCCTTTTACCGTTTTCTACTTTGCTAAAAATGCCCCCCAAAAAACTACCAAGAAGTCATCATTTTAAAATCATAGTATGTAAAAGGTAAATGTCACCATCTTCTAAAGGGAAATCTTAAGTCATCTTTAAATGTTGCTGAAGTACTGTAAGTCTAAGTGACCACAGCAGTGCATTAGGCCCTTCTACTGATCTTCAGCCCGAGATGCTGACTAAAACACATTAAAAAATATGTGTTGCTTTAGTCAGACTATAAAAGGCAACCATTTAAATGACCCGAATTCTTTTGAGTGTTACTACTTTATCTTGAGTTGAAAGTGCAGCTTGCAAGACGTTGTAACACATTCGACAATCCCTTTTTCGCTAGAACTCAACTCCAAAGTATTTACGAAAATGGTCTCAGCGCCATGACAATAAAAGCTCCAAGTATGTGCGAGAGGAGAAGCCAAAACCACTGCAGAAACAGGACCATATGTGAAAGTCCATTGGGTCTGCAGTGCGGTTCCCTCCAGCCTTATCTGCACCGCAGGCCTGCAGGAGTTCATGTTCAAGTTCCCATTACAAGATAAATGAGGATTGAGAAATATCCCATAGACAAGTCTCTCGACACAAAAGAACCTGGGCAGAAAAGTCTCTTAACACAAACGAACTTGGGCAGAAAAGTCTCTTAACACAAAAGAACTTGGGCAGAAAAGTATCTTGACACAAAAGAACTTGGGCAGAAAAGTCTTTTAACAAAATCTTCTAAATTTGACTTCTCCATTTCTTTACAAAGAATAGCAAAATAGTAAAATAGCAAAATCCACTGTTCAGGGTGTACCCCGCCTAAGGCCCGAAGTCACTGGGATAGGCTCCAGTCACCCTCAACCCTGAAAGGGAACAAGCGGTAGAAAATGGATGGATGGATGGATGAAAATTGCACTTGCCTGGAACCTTCCGCAGTAGAAACTCGTCCATCTCCAATTTACAGTACAGGTCAGATCCGTGGGGAGGCGACTCAGCACACATAATGCATTATATTCCAAGGAATGTTTGAGCAATACATCACCGCAAATAAAACAATTGTAACATTATGTTTATTGACATTTGATAACATGTCCATAGAGACAAGCAGGTGGCCGCAAAAGTTACGCAGTGCACTTTTAAATATTTGTTAAAAAGGCTCAAATGTGCTTCATCGGTCAGTCTCATGAGAGCAGATTCAATTTAAGGTTTTGAGTGAAATCCTTGTATTTTTTTCTTGCTGGATTCGCGCCAGACTGGTAAATCACTGAAAAGAAAATACATTTTAATCCGAAATGAGAAGAAGCACAGATACTTTTAATATTTCATGTTAGTTGCAATACGCCTAAATAAGAAAGATTAAAAAAAAAAAAAAAAAAGTAGTTTGAAAAAGTTGAAAACAAAGATTTGCACTCTGACTTTTCCACCTTTTTCTATTCGAACACAGTGAGATTGGCTTGACAGATAGACAGCAGGATTTTAATTTGATCAGTGGGGAGCGCTTAAACAAAGTCACTAATCACACTCAGTTTTTGCTCTGTCAAGATCAATCAGGATAAATGACAGACATAGGCTTTCTAAAGAGGAAACACATGACGATCGTGAAAACAACAAAACCATTAAATGTGCTGCGGGCGATAAAGTCCAGATTTAGGAGTTAGCCACCTTCAGACACAACATAGCGAGTGTAAGAGTCTGCAGCCAGGGCTTTGTTTATGATAGCGAAGGGCTTATTACATTAAAGGCATTAATAGCACAGCATATATTGACGGATGTAGTGCTAATAGTGCTTACAAGTCTGTAATCGACTGGCCATTACGATGGAACAAAACAATACACTGGATGCAAATAAACAACGGCACAGACGTTTTAAAAGCCTTCGCCTCAACGTGAGCTAGTGTTTTCATTTGTTCTTGGCTTCAGATGACGTTACCTAAAAGGCTTAACAAATGATAAGAGAAATCAATTTCACGTTATGTTTTGGATTATAAAAACAGAGCCGTACACTGACATCATCATGTAGTAAAACGGATTATATGACAGATCTTTGATAATGGTTTGATTGGTTACAAAGAGTGGGTGTTCCAAGTGTGAAGGTTCCAAGTGTGGGGGTTCCAAGTGTGAAGGTTCCAAGTGTGGGTGTTCCAAGTGAGAAGGTTCCAAGAGTGGGTGTTCCAAGTGTGAAGGTTCCAAGTGTGGGGGTTCCAAGTGTGAAGGTTCCAAGTGTGGGGGTTCCAAGTGTGAAGGTTCCAAGTGTGGAGGTTCCAAGTGTGAAGGTTCCAAGTGTGAGGGTTCCAAGTGTGAGGGTTCCAAGTGTGAGGGTTCCAAGTGTGAAGGTTCCAAGTGTGAAGGTTCCAAGTGTGAGGGTTCCAAGTGTGAAGGTTCCAAGTGTGAAGGTTCCAAGTGTGGAGGTTCCAAGTGTGAAGGTTCCAAGTGTGAGGGTTCCAAGTGTGAGGGTTCCAAGTGTGAAGGTTCCAAGTGTGAAGGTTCCAAGTGTGAGGGTTCCAAGTGTGAAGGTTCCAAGTGTGAAGGTTCCAAGTGTGGGGGTTCCAAGTGTGAGGGTTCCAAGTGTGGGGGTTCCAAGTGTGAAGGTTCCAAGTGTGGGTGTTCCAAGTGTGAAGGTTCCAAGTGTGAAGGTTCCAGAATGACTGAGAATACCTTGGTTGTGGATACAGAGGATTTTGTGCTCTTTATGGTGGATGTTATAAACTGAGCTGCTCAAACTCAAGCAGAACTGAAAGGATAAGGTTCATTGCTAAAGCTGCAGGAAGATTCCTTAGAACTGATTAGGCAGAAATAGAAAACACGCTAAATGCACTAAATGGGAGTCAGAGTAAAGGAAGTCTACTTTTGGAGAATCAGAGTAATCAGAGTAATCAGAGTAACAGGAGTAACTCCAGAAATCACAATTACAGTGGAAGGAGAAAGAAAGAAGAAGAAGAGGAAGAGGGGCGAGAGGAAGTGGGGAAGACAAAACACCAAAGAAGAAGAGGAAGAAGATGGGAAGGGGGAAGAAGAAGAGGATCTCGTGCTTGGAACTTGGAAGAATTAACTCTAACTACAGAAGACGTACAACTACAGAAGACGTGCAACTACAGTAGACGTACAACTACAGAAGAAGTACAACTACAGAAGACGTACAACTACAGTAGACGTGCAACTACAGAAGACGTACAACTACAGTAGACGTGCAACTACAGAAGACATACAACTACAGAAGACGTGCAACTACAGAAGACGTACAACTACAGAAGACGTGCAACTACAGAAGACGTACAACTACAGAAGACGTGCAACTACAGAAGACGTACAACTACAGTAGACGTGCAACTACAGTAGACGTACAACTACAGTAGACGTACAACTACATAAGACGTGCAACTACAGTAGACGTACAACTACAGAAGAAGTACAACTACAGAAGAAGTACAACTACAGAAGACGTGCAACTGAAGACGTGCAACTACAGTAGACGTACAACTACAGAAGAAGTACAACTACAGAAGACGTACAACTACAGTAGACGTGCAACTACAGAAGACATACAACTACAGAAGACGTGCAACTACAGAAGACGTACAACTACAGAAGACGTGCAACTACAGTAGACGTACAACTACATAAGACGTGCAACTACAGTAGACGTACAACTACAGAAGAAGTACAACTACAGAAGACGTGCAACTGAAGACGTGCAACTACAGTAGACGTACAACTACAGAAGAAGTACAACTACAGAAGAAGTACAACTACAGAAGACGTGCAACTACAGAAGACGTACAACTACAGAAGTCGTACAACTACAGAAGACGTACAACTACAGAAGACGTACAACCACAGAAGACGTGCAACTACAGTAGACGTACAACTACAGAAGACGTGCAACTACAGAAGACGTACAACTACAGAAGACGTACAACTACAGAAGACGTACAACCACAGAAGACGTGCAACTACAGAAGAAGTACAACTACAGAAGACGTGCAACTGAAGACGTGCAACTACAGTAGACGTACAACTACAGAAGAAGTACAACTACAGAAGAAGTACAACTACAGAAGACGTGCAACTACAAAAGACGTACAACTACAGAAGACGTACAACTACAGAAGACGTACAACTACAGAAGACGTACAACCACAGAAGACGTGCAACTACAGTAGACGTACAACTACAGAAGACGTGCAACTACAGAAGACGTACAACTACAGAAGACGTACAACTACAGAAGACGTACAACCACAGAAGACGTGCAACTACAGTAGACGTGGGACAGTGGGAAGGAGCAACCTCCTGTGACTATTGGTACTCGGAAACTCAGTGAAAAGCAGGATGGAGCTGCAAATATTGTGAATGAGAGCAAAGAGTGTAAGGTGTTCATAAAGCTTGCACAGGAAAATGTGTCCTTTAAGGAGTGGAGTCCAGTGGCATTGATGATCCAGCCTTAATAAGGCTGTGGCAGAGATCAAGGATGCGAGAGTCCTTAGAGATGGCTCGCTGCTGGTTGTGTGCAAAGACGCGGCTCAGCGAAGGAAAGTGATTGAGATTAAATGTCTGGGTGGAAAGCGCATTCTTGTGTCTGATGCTGAAAGAAACACAGTCAGAGGAGTTATCACACCTACGATGGTGACTGTTGATGAGGTAAAGGAGAATTTACCTGGAGCTAAGGTAGTGGACGCTAGGCAGTTGAAGACGACCCGGTTTGGAGAAAGATGTGACAGCTTGTTGGTAAGGTGTTCATGGGATACGTGAGCTATGGCGTCAGGCCATATGTTCAGTATGGGAAGTGTGACGAAGGAGCAAAACTGAAGTGCTGTAACTGTGGGTAAGAACATAGCTCTGCCTACAGGGGATGAGTGTTTTGCAAAAGGGCTGCTGAGGTGCAGAGAATTAAAGACTCTCAGGGTATATCCTATGCAGCTGCAGTCAAGAAAGTGTCAAGTAAAGAGGTGAAAGTAGATACAGTGAGATGAGCCAGCGCTGCTCCCAAGAAGTGTGGGGGTTCCAAGTGTGAAGGTTCCAAGTGTGGGGGTTCCAAGTGTGGGGGTTCCAAGTGTGAGGGTTCCAAGTGTGGGGGTTCCAAGTGTGAAGGTTCCAAGTGTGAAGGTTCCAAGTGTGGGGGTTCAGAGTGTGAGGGTTCCAAGTGTGGGGGTTCCAAGTGTGAAGGTTCCAAGTGTGAGTGTTCCAAGTGAGAAGGTTCCAAGAGTGGGTGTTCCAAGTGTGAAGGTTCCAAGTGTGGGGGTTCCAAGTGTGAAGGTTCCAAGTGTGGGTGTTCCAAGTGAGAAGGTTCCAAGAGTGGGTGTTCCAAGTGTGAAGGTTCCAAGTGTGGGGGTTCCAAGTGTGAAGGTTCCAAGTGTGGGGGTTCCAAGTGTGAAGGTTCCAAGTGTGGAGGTTCCAAGTGTGAAGGTTCCAAGTGTGAGGGTTCCAAGTGTGAGGGTTCCAAGTGTGAAGGTTCCAAGTGTGAAGGTTCCAAGTGTGAGGGTTCCAAGTGTGAAGGTTCCAAGTGTGAAGGTTCCAAGTGTGGGGGTTCCAAGTGTGAGGGTTCCAAGTGTGGGGGTTCCAAGTGTGAAGGTTCCAAGTGTGGGTGTTCCAAGTGTGAAGGTTCCAAGTGTGAAGGTTCCAGAATGACTGAGAATACCTTGGTTGTGGATACAGAGGATTTTGTTCTCTTTATGGTGGATGTTATAAACTGAGCTGCTCAAACTCAAGCAGAACTGAAAGGATAAGGTTCATTGCTAAAGCTGCAGGAAGATTCCTTAGAACTGATTAGGCAGAAATAGAAAACACGCTAAATGCACTAAATGGGAGTCAGAGTAAAGGAAGTCTACTTTTGGAGAATCAGAGTAATCAGAGTAATCAGAGTAACAGGAGTAACTCCAGAAATCACATTTACAGTGGAAGGAGAAAGAAAGAAGAAGAAGAGGAAGAGGGGCGAGAGGAAGTGGGGAAGACAAAACACCAAAGAAGAAGAGGAAGGAGATGGGAAGGGGGAAGAAGAAGAGGATCTCGTGCTTGGAACTTGGAAGAATTAACTCTAACTACAGAAGACGTACAACTACAGAAGACGTGCAACTACAGTAGACGTACAACTACAGAAGAAGTACAACTACAGAAGACGTACAACTACAGTAGACGTGCAACTACAGAAGACGTACAACTACAGTAGACGTGCAACTACAGAAGACATACAACTACAGAAGACGTGCAACTACAGAAGACGTACAACTACAGAAGACGTGCAACTACAGAAGACGTACAACTACAGAAGACGTGCAACTACAGAAGACGTACAACTACAGTAGACGTGCAACTACAGTAGACGTACAACTACAGTAGACGTACAACTACATAAGACGTGCAACTACAGTAGACGTACAACTACAGAAGAAGTACAACTACAGAAGAAGTACAACTACAGAAGACGTGCAACTGAAGACGTGCAACTACAGTAGACGTACAACTACAGAAGAAGTACAACTACAGAAGACGTACAACTACAGTAGACGTGCAACTACAGAAGACATACAACTACAGAAGACGTGCAACTACAGAAGACGTACAACTACAGAAGACGTGCAACTACAGTAGACGTACAACTACATAAGACGTGCAACTACAGTAGACGTACAACTACAGAAGAAGTACAACTACAGAAGACGTGCAACTGAAGACGTGCAACTACAGTAGACGTACAACTACAGAAGAAGTACAACTACAGAAGAAGTACAACTACAGAAGACGTGCAACTACAGAAGACGTACAACTACAGAAGTCGTACAACTACAGAAGACGTACAACTACAGAAGACGTACAACCACAGAAGACGTGCAACTACAGTAGACGTACAACTACAGAAGACGTGCAACTACAGAAGACGTACAACTACAGAAGACGTACAACTACAGAAGACGTACAACCACAGAAGACGTGCAACTACAGAAGAAGTACAACTACAGAAGACGTGCAACTGAAGACGTGCAACTACAGTAGACGTACAACTACAGAAGAAGTACAACTACAGAAGAAGTACAACTACAGAAGACGTGCAACTACAAAAGACGTACAACTACAGAAGACGTACAACTACAGAAGACGTACAACTACAGAAGACGTACAACCACAGAAGACGTGCAACTACAGTAGACGTACAACTACAGAAGACGTGCAACTACAGAAGACGTACAACTACAGAAGACGTACAACTACAGAAGACGTACAACCACAGAAGACGTGCAACTACAGTAGACGTGGGACAGTGGGAAGGAGCAACCTCCTGTGACTATTGGTACTCGGAAACTCAGTGAAAAGCAGGATGGAGCTGCAAATATTGTGAATGAGAGCAAAGAGTGTAAGGTGTTCATAAAGCTTGCACAGGAAAATGTGTCCTTTAAGGAGTGGAGTCCAGTGGCATTGATGATCCAGCCTTAATAAGGCTGTGGCAGAGATCAAGGATGCGAGAGTCCTTAGAGATGGCTCGCTGCTGGTTGTGTGCAAAGACGCGGCTCAGCGAAGGAAAGTGATTGAGATTAAATGTCTGGGTTGAAAGCGCATTCTTGTGTCTGATGCTGAAAGAAACACAGTCAGAGGAGTTATCACACCTACGATGGTGACTGTTGATGAGGTAAAGGAGAATTTACCTGGAGCTAGGCAGTTGAAGACGACCCGGTTTGGAGAAAGATGTGACAGCTTGTTGGTAAGGTGTTCATGGGATACGTGAGCTATGGCGTCAGGCCATATGTTCAGTATGGGAAGTGTGACGAAGGAGCAAAACTGAAGTGCTGTAACTGTGGGTAAGAACATAGCTCTGCCTACAGGGGATGAGTGTTTTGCAAAAGGGCTGCTGAGGTGCAGAGAATTAAAGACTCTCAGGGTATATCCTATGCAGCTGCAGTCAAGAAAGTGTCAAGTAAAGAGGTGAAAGTAGATACAGTGAGATGAGCCAGCGCTGCTCCCAAGAAGTGTGGGGGTTCCAAGTGTGAAGGTTCCAAGTGTGGGGGTTCCAAGTGTGGGGGTTCCAAGTGTGAGGGTTCCAAGTGTGGGGGTTCCAAGTGTGAAGGTTCCAAGTGTGAAGGTTCCAAGTGTGGGGGTTCAGAGTGTGAGGGTTCCAAGTGTGGGGGTTCCAAGTGTGAAGGTTCCAAGTGTGAGTGTTCCAAGTGAGAAGGTTCCAAGAGTGGGTGTTCCAAGTGTGAAGGTTCCAAGTGTGGGGGTTCCAAGTGTGAAGGTTCCAAGTGTGGGTGTTCCAAGTGAGAAGGTTCCAAGAGTGGGTGTTCCAAGTGTGAAGGTTCCAAGTGTGGGGGTTCCAAGTGTGAAGGTTCCAAGTGTGGGGGTTCCAAGTGTGAAGGTTCCAAGTGTGGAGGTTCCAAGTGTGAAGGTTCCAAGTGTGAGGGTTCCAAGTGTGAGGGTTCCAAGTGTGAAGGTTCCAAGTGTGAAGGTTCCAAGTGTGAGGGTTCCAAGTGTGAAGGTTCCAAGTGTGAAGGTTCCAAGTGTGGGGATTCCAAGTGTGAGGGTTCCAAGTGTGGGGGTTCCAAGTGTGAAGGTTCCAAGTGTGGGTGTTCCAAGTGTGAAGGTTCCAAGTGTGAAGGTTCCAGAATGACTGAGAATACCTTGGTTGTGGATACAGAGGATTTTGTGCTCTTTATGGTGGATGTTATAAACTGAGCTGCTCAAACTCAAGCAGAACTGAAAGGATAAGGTTCATTGCTAAAGCTGCAGGAAGATTCCTTAGAACTGATTAGGCAGAAATAGAAAACACGCTAAATGCACTAAATGGGAGTCAGAGTAAAGGAAGTCTACTTTTGGAGAATCAGAGTAATCAGAGTAATCAGAGTAACAGGAGTAACTCCAGAAATCACATTTACAGTGGAAGGAGAAAGAAAGAAGAAGAAGAGGAAGAGGGGCGAGAGGAAGTGGGGAAGACAAAACACCAAAGAAGAAGAGGAAGGAGATGGGAAGGGGGAAGAAGAAGAGGATCTCGTGCTTGGAACTTGGAAGAATTAACTCTAACTACAGAAGACGTACAACTACAGAAGACGTGCAACTACAGTAGACGTACAACTACAGAAGAAGTACAACTACAGAAGACGTACAACTACAGTAGACGTGCAACTACAGAAGACATACAACTACAGAAGACGTGCAACTACAGAAGACGTACAACTACAGAAGACGTGCAACTACAGAAGACGTACAACTACAGAAGACGTACAACTACAGAAGACGTGCAACTACAGAAGACGTACAACTACAGTAGACGTGCAACTACAGTAGACGTACAACTACAGTAGACGTACAACTACAGAAGACGTGCAACTACAGTAGACGTACAACTACAGAAGAAGTACAACTACAGAAGAAGTACAACTACAGAAGACGTGCAACTGAAGACGTGCAACTACAGTAGACGTGCAACTACAGAAGAAGTACAACTACAGAAGACGTGCAACTACAGTAGACGTGCAACTACAGAAGACGTGCAACTACAGAAGACGTGCAACAACAGAAGACGTGCAACTACAGAAGACGTGCAACTACAGTAGACGTGCAACTACAGAAGACGTGCAACTACAGAAGACGTGCAACTACAGAAGACGTGCAACAACAGTAGACGTGCAACAACAGAAGACGTGCAACTACAGTAGACGTGCAACTACAGAAGACGTGCAACTACAGAAGACGTGCAACTACAGAAGAAGTACAACTACAGAAGACGTGCAACTAGAGAAGAAGTACAACTACAGAAGACGTGCAACTACAGAAGACGTGCAACAACAGAAGACGTGCAACTACAGTAGACGTGCAACAAAAGAAGACGTGCAACTACAGTCGACGTGCAACTACAGAAGACGTGCAACTACAGAAGACGTGCAACTACAGTAGACGTGCAACTACAGAAGACGTGCAACTACAGAAGACGTGCAACAACAGAAGACGTGCAACTACAGAAGACGTGCAACTACAGAAGACGTGCAACTACAGAAGACGTGCAACTACAGAAGACGTGCAACTACAGTAGACGTGCAACTACAGAAGACGTGCAACTACAGTAGACGTGCAACTACAGAAGACGTGCAACTACAGAAGACGTGCAACAACAGAAGACGTGCAACTACAGAAGACGTGCAACTACAGTAGACGTGCAACTACAGAAGACGTGCAACTACAGAAGACGTGCAACTACAGAAGACGTGCAACAACAGTAGACGTGCAACAACAGAAGACGTGCAACTACAGTAGACGTGCAACTACAGAAGACGTGCAACTACAGAAGACGTGCAACTACAGAAGAAGTACAACTACAGAAGACGTGCAACTACAGAAGACGTGCAACAACAGAAGACGTGGAACTACAGTAGACGTGCAACAACAGAAGACGTGCAACTACAGTAGACGTGCAACTACAGAAGACGTGCAACTACAGAAGACGTGCAACTACAGTAGACGTGCAACTACAGAAGACGTGCAACTACAGTAGACGTGCAACTACAGAAGACGTGCAACTACAGAAGACGTACAACTACAGTAGACGTGCAACTACAGAAGACGTGCAACTACAGTAGACATGCAACTACAGAAGACGTGCAACTACAGAAGACGTACAACTACAGAAGACGTGCAACTACAGAAGACGTGCAACTACAGAATTTACCAGAAATTTAGACCATAATTAAAAATAAACATAAGTTGCAGCTCTTATGCACTGATTGAGGATTCAGTGACATGACAAGAAGTGTGCTGTGCCATATAATCAACGTTTGTCCAATTTAACACAGTTGAGTCGAACAAAATGATTGTACCGTCCCCCAAAAACAACGTAAACACTGACATAATCGCTCTTATGGAAGAACAGTAAGAGTAAACCTGCTCTTCAGTTTTTTCAGAGCCACATTTAAAACTTTTTCTACGTTAAACAGGTGTTGGAAAGATGTTGGAAAGCGCCTAACGACTTTCAATTGGATTTCGTTTTCTCTCCGCACAGAAGAGCCGAGCAGAAAGCCTCACATCTGAAGAAAAAACATGGACGCCAGCTTCTCTCGCTCTTCATTCTCATCTGGGCACAATGTGGGACCATGTTTTTGGAGAAAGATTTAACAGAATACCCTTCATTCAACTCCAACAACAGACACGAAAATATGCCGCAAATGTGTCCCCCGTGTACTTACGTTCATCACCATTAAAGCAAATTGAATAAACTGAATAGTACAGAATAGTGTACGATTTCATCACATTAAAAGGGATAAACGTGATCGAGCTTGTACTTCATCCAGCAAGAGTCATGTGCTAACTTAAATTGGCAAATTGTTTTTATTGCTGGACGAATAAAACATCTGTGAAAAGCTCGCAAATCAAATATAAAAACTCCGGCTCTGGACACGAGCTGTAGGGCACATGAGGAAACGATCTGCCAGTAGTTACGGCCCAAACAGATCACGTTCCTCCTCCGGCCTACGTCCCGCGAAACCCAAACGTCCCGGCGTGTGTGTGTAAAACCGTGCAGTGGGACTTACATTTGGGGCTGAAAATGAGACAATCGGTGCAAAGGGGCTTTTCGCACTGTAACACCTGCCTCTAGTGGACCGGCCCTGTCCAAACACACCCGGCTACGGCTTCACCCGTCAAAGCATTTGTCATTTATCATCTTGCGTGTGCCGACCGGGGACTTGTGAAGCACGTCCGTTTGTAATATATTATGTCTTTGTCCAGGAACATGACCCTCGAGGTATCGGAGTGAAATTCTTACATTTTACACCTACATAATGTATGAATCATGTCCACACGTACAGAGCCGTGCAACCGTTTAATGTCACAACTGCTTTGCTTAAGCGACGGCAATCCCTTAAGCGTCAGTCCCTCGATATGAAGGTTGCGGGTTCAATTCCGGGCCGGCCAACTCTGTGCTACTCTAGAATTGAAGTAATGGAGTGTCTGTCTGAAAGTGCGTTTTGCAGTTGGTTGTCATTGCCCGATTTGTCACCTTTTTCATTTACTCCTTTAAAAACATGACGTGTTCTGGTCCATGTAGCCTCGAGAAGTGCTCCGTTGTTTAAATGTAGTTGTATCAAAGGTGGACAATTTCACGCAATTTATTCTTAGAAACGGAAATAAAAATGATCGTTTTTGCTCATTATTACATAAAAGTTAACGGTTTTACTTCAGAAGTCGGATTATAGTCAGCTCGGCTTCCACTTTTCTGGTTGAATAAAGGTTGAATGAATAAATATATAATCTTAAAATAAGTGGTTGTCGTGTAGACAGATTTAAATCGCGTTAAAAATTCTGCCACAATTTAATGGCGCACTGTGTAACTTTTCAGGTGTCCTTGGAGATATTATTGCTTTTCCATCTCAAGAGACAAACAAGTGACACCACCAGGCCAAGTTACAGGTCAGATCTGTGGAGAGATGACCCCGATCTCAAGAAAAAATCATGTTTTTCAAAGTATTTTATGAACACCTGCAATTCATTAAATACTAGTTTGTTTAGCGCCGTCATTTCGAACAATCCAAGTAACAAGAAAAACATACAACTTATAACTTAGCAATACATTATAAAGTTGGAGTCTGTAAATAGTTTACAACTGAACAGAAACAACAGACTAGCTGCTGATTTTGTTTGTCACACCTTTGCCTGTGTCTGATTGCGAGTCGTCTCTTGGTACTTTCATCATCTGACTTCACAGAGCTGAAAGTCTGTAAGTGACAACCAGCCACGCCCGTTTCCCCTCCACAGACTGTTTTAAGTAAACATCTTTTATGAACAGAACTCTTTATGTTGTGCAGACAAACCTGATTTTGACACAAACCCAAGCCAAGGTAAAACAATCTCCAAGCTGCAATTTGGGGCTCACAGGATATGCTTCTATTTATACGAAAGTCACAATTTTAGTTTGAGAATACCACATGCGTCAACCTTATCATCAAAGTTAGACCCACCTCTTTACAGCTGCTTTTCATCTCTACACTTATTTTTCACTATTTTATTGATTGACTTTTTTCAGCTCTGCATTATTTGTTGCGTAATGTTCTTTAAATTTACAGTTTTATGAGCATGTTTGTCAAGGTTATTCGGTTAATCGATAATCATGATTATTCTTCTCACAATATAAAACACACATGTCACAATAACTTCACTTTTACATTCAGTCATTTCTTCTCAAATACTGTTAGAATGAAAGAAATGAACAATTTCTCTTTTATTTTGTCATTTTGTCAATCATTCTGAATTACGTCGGTGTAATCCCTCATTCGTCCAGGCGTGTTCCATAGTAGAAAAAGCTTCAGTTGTAGTCATCTGGACTCAGTTTGAAAAAGTAGACGTTTCGACTCTCATCCAAGAGTCATTGTCAATAACAGAATTTAGGTCGAGAACTCCGATATTAATACTGTTCTGTGGTAAGACCCGCCCATTGGGAGGAGCCTTCCTGAAGTAGAAAGAGTTGTTTGTTTCAACAGAAACTCCCCCTTGTATCTACCGAGCTAGCCTATTCAGAATCGTAATGGGCTATTAGAAACCTCTTTGTCTTTGTGAGACCCTGGCTCAACCACCCTGAGTACCTGATTAGCATCTAAATGTCCAGGTCCTTTACTTTTCCAGGGGTTCAGTAACCCATTATAAATAACAGGAAGATGAAACCTAAGCCCTCCATTTCTGTTTAAAGAAGGTCTTTCTTTTTTAACAAAAATAGCTTCCTTGACTCCTCTTTCAAACCATCTTTTCTCCCTGCTTAAAACCTTCACCTCACCGTCTTCAAACGAGTGATTAGAGGCTTCAAGATGGAGATGCACGGCACTCTGTGGTCCTGAACTAGTATTTCTTCTCTGCTGATAAAGCCTCTTGTGTAGAGGCTGTTTCGTCTCACCTATGTAACGTTCTTTACAGCTTTCTTCACTGCATTGGATCGAATAAACTAATAAACTATGCCATGGGCTCGCCCGTCTCTCCCATAGTGGCCAACCTGTACATGGAGCACTTTGAGAAGAAGGCACTGTCCTCATTCTCAGGCATAGCCCCAAAACTGTGGCTCCGCTATGTCGATGATACTTTTGTAACAATCAAGAAACAAGAGCTGGACACCTTCTCTGATCACATCAATGCTGTGGACCCACATATCAGGTTTACAAGAGAAGACGCTAAGGAGAATCGCTTGGCCTTTCTTGATTGTTCCACGATCAGAGGAGAGGACGGGAAACTCCAAATAGAAGTATATAGGAAACCTACACACACGGACCAGTATCTGCTCTTTGGTTCCAACCACCCACTACAGCACAAGCTGGGGGTGATCAGAACCTTACAACACAGAGCTCAAGGTGTGCCCACCAGCTCAGAGGGCAAGAAGAAAGAGGAAAAACATGTCCGTAATGCCCTCTCAGCCTGTGGTTACCCCGCTTGGGCTCTCAACAGAGTGAAGAGAACCAAGAAGCAGGACAAAAGGGAAACTGAACAGAGAAGGAAGGGTGTCTCTATCCCTTATGTGTCTGGCCTCTCGGAAAAACTGCAGAGAATTTTTAGACAACACGAAGTCCCTGTTTATTTTAAACCAGGAAACACTTTAAGACAAAAACTGGTTCACCCAAAGGACAAATTGCCGACTCAAAAACAGAGCAATGTAGTTTATTCGATCCAATGCAGTGAAGAAAGCTGTAAAGAACGTTACATAGGTGAGACGAAACAGCCTCTACACAAGAGGCTTTATCAGCACAGAAGAAATACTAGTTCAGGACCTCAGAGTGCCGTGCATCTCCATCTTGAAGCCTCTAATCACTCGTTTGAAGACGGTGAGGTGAAGGTTTTAAGCAGGGAGAAAAGATGGTTTGAAAGAGGAGTCAAGGAAGCTATTTTTGTTAAAAAAGAAAGACCTTCTTTAAACAGAAATGGAGGGCTTAGGTTTCATCTTCCTGTTATTTATAATGGGTTACTGAACCCCTGGAAAAGTAAAGGACCAGGACATTCAGATGCTAATTAGGTACTCAGGGTGGTTGAGCCAGGGTCTCACTAAGACAAAGAGGACTCTAATAGCCCATTAAGATTCTGAATAGGCTAGCTCGGTAGATACAAGGGGGGAGTTTCTGTTGAAACCAACAACTCTTTCTACTTCAGGAAGGCTCCTCCCAATGGGCGGGTCTTACCACAGAACAGTATTAATATCGGAGTTCTCGACCTAAATTCTGTTATTGACAATGACTCTTGGATGAGAGTCGAAACGTCTACTTTTTCAAACTGAGTCCAGATGACTACAACTGAAGCTTTTTCTACCATTCTGAATTACTTTTATCGTGATGATTCTTCTCACAATAATTGCAAAAATATAATATTGTGATATTGCTGAATTATATATGTCTAAAATGATTATAACATTTCGTATACCAGATATTGTCCTCATGTTCTCTCATACATTCTCAAAAAGCTCACCAAAACACGCTTTTGATCTGCTGTTTCTCGTTATTTCCTCTCGCCCTGGAGCAGCTGCCGTGCCCAAATCCTCCCCGCTGCTTCCCATGAATACTGAGCACCCTCTGGCAGAATGGGACGCCTAAGTAGGGTCCTACGGGTGCTCCTTTATAAGCAGTAAACATGCAGAGGAGCCTGATAAGACCAAGGCCGAGCAGGGGGCGTTTTGGAAGATGCCGAACGCAAACGGTTTTGGGGGTTGCCATGGAGAGGTTTCCTCCGGGACGTCCCGGGCGGAGCGAGGCGGCGGTGACAGGCGGGAGACGGATCGCCCCAGCTCCACGGCAGCCTGCAGCACCGGGACTGAACCTGGAAATCCGTTTACGATGAAGCATTACCTCGTGTCCGTGTTGGGGCAGGCGCCGTTATCTAGAGACAATAACGCTAAATTGTATTACAAAGACAGCCGCATGATAACGAGGTAAAAAAACAGAACCACGCGATACTGGAAATGAAAATTAAGCGTTTGGTGCGGTTTCTGTTTCGGTTGTAGATTGGCGCAGAGTGACCAAGTCTCAACATAAATCCTATCTTCTTCCATTTTCTTGGTGCGAATAAAGACCTCGCCCCGAGTCTCAACGCGAACACCGCTTGTGAGGCTGAGAATTGGCAACAGGCCGCTACATGCCATTCACTGGACAGAAAACACAAACCATGGGATATAATATATAGTTGTTAAACACCAACCTAAAGCATACTGTCGATCCATATTGCCATCAGATTACATAAAGGTTGTTAAGAGGTCATTAGTTCTCAGTTACATTTGCTTAAGTCACTTTTTCGTCACTCTCTACACTAGATCCTCCAGTGTTTCCAGACAGTCCTGAACCATATGATGCTCATCCGTGGGAGTGAGATCTCTCCTTCGCTGTGGTTCTCCCGAGGTTCTTACAGTTCCCCATTGGGTTTTTTGCAGTTTTTCCACACCGAGGAGGAGTGAAAGAATAAAGTCCAAAGAGTAAAGTAGATGGCAGGTCGATGAAGATGTACAACTGCAGTAGATGGTAATGTAACACACCAACCGCCATAAAACACCAAAGAAGAAAGAGAAGAACACACCGAGGAGTGTCTAAGGACAAGGGATGCTCTGGGACAGTTATTAATATGTTTAATTACTGTGAACATTGTTTAATCTGCTTCTTTATTATTGACCAAATCTGTTTCATCGTTTGAGTGTTTAACTTTATTGTAGTTACATCAACAACTGCTGCCGTTGTGTTATTTTTGGCGTTACAAAGATAAATTGAATTGAAACATTACATTTTTAACCCAATTTTACTTCTCTTGAGCAGTTTTGGACACCATACTTCTTGACCCAGGCCGTTATACAGTGTTCCAGTGCTCTTACTCCAGTAAAAATCCGTCTACAAGTGACAAAAGCTTTATGTTGACTATGAAATTATTCAAACATATGTGCTTCGTACAATTATCCTTCAGATTCAGATTTTGTTTCTATTTTTAGCAGCCAATATTCTCTAAAAGGATATCTGATTTTGTGCGTTTTAGTTTATATAAAAACGATAAATCAGGTGACACATTCAGAGTGTAGTTTTCCCAAATACGTTACTCATGTTGAATAATGTCCAGGAACAATGCTTCTACTAAACTTCTACTTGAGTAATATGTAATTTGAAGTAAGACTTGTGTGCATCACTTGCAGTTAGACATTATTAATTACTTTTTCATTACAACAGATTCATTGCATCAGTTCCAATCCACAAAGAGGCAGAACAAATTCAAAGCCAATAGATCATCATTTCAAAGTTTCAACTCATCTCTTCAAGCGTGGACTTTTTGTTAGAGACATCGACTCAACTACAGTGAGAAACATCTTATTCAGAGCAAAGATTTTCTCTCGATCACCATCAACTCGACGCTTCACTCCTTTAAACTTCCTCTCTATTAAGCCACTGCAAAAACCGCAGTATTACATTGGATTACATTGATTATCAGGAAAAGCAGTTGAAGAGGAAGTGGATTTCCAGTAAATTGATTTTGAATTACTTTAGGCGAGTATTGAGGCCATGTATGAAAGCTATTACCTGTCATTAAGAGCATTCATGGAGCGGGGGGGGGGGGGAAACACACACATGCCAGATACGCACTTTGGCTGACCGTCCGAAGACCTGACACATCTAATGGATAATTACCTCTGCTGAGCAACCGCAGCGACCACGGCCGCTTTTATTGTTGCAAAAAGCAGACGGGGAAAATGCCGGATTCTCACTGGTGTCTCTGCAACAATCACCGCCGCACGCTCGCACTTTCTGATCGCCGAGTCGCCTTCCATGAGAGATGAAGTGGTTGGTAACGAACCGCACCGTCCATTAAAAAGAGCAGTGCAAAACATCAGGCCAGAACTGTCTGATTACTTAGGAGGCAGTGGGAAATAATAGTCCAGTATATGCGATAAGAAAGTAGTTAGGGGAAAATATGTTGCATTATAAGTATCTTCATTTGAGGCAATGTTTGTTTTCATACACAAAGTAATTCAATGACTATTCGAGTTTGGGGTTTCTGGACGACTAAGCAGCGGATTACAAATGCTCACGTTATTGTAATGGAGCTTCTTTCAAACTTACAAACTCACAAAATAACACTGACTGGCCAGAGCTCAGAGAGTATGCGGATTGTGGTTTAAAACGACTTATTATTCAGCTGTTCTTAAGCAAGTTTGGAACGAAAGATGAATTTAAAAAAAAATGTTAAAACCGTGTTAAAAGTAGTTTGTGTTCTTTTGCTTATTTGGTTACATCTTCAGGCACGTGATCGGTCAAATTTAACAAACGTATGGCTATACATAGGCATTGTTATGAAGCATTTTTATCTTATTTTTTATAATAAACCATATTCATGAGCCGCAGTTTAGATAGAACGCTGATATAGGAAAGAATCAATCTAAAAGTGATGTGTCCATCCCGGAGACGCCTGTCATGCTGCATTGTCAAATAAATATGGGAAAGAGTGTCTAGAATGCTATGTATGTGGTCTGTAATTCTTTGTGATTTGAATGCATTTTTCCCGTTGTGAAGCACTTTGAATTGCCCTGTTTATGAAATGTGCTCTACAAATAAACTTTTACTGGAAACTTCACTTCAATTGCTTTGTTTCCTCAAATATGACAGCTAACACTGGCCTAAACAGCTTGTCACGGTGGACCTAACGGGAAACGTAAAGTTAAATTATTCATCTACTGTGTATAGGGTTTGATTAAAAAAAAATTAAATGTGCAAAATAATGACAAAAATGTGCAGCAAAATATTAATGAATATTAGAATTTGGGTGCAATCCATGGCTTTAACACTTTTTAGATAAGATGAAATAACATTTTTTTGTCCCATAATTCAGTGTAAAATGCACAATTCAAGAGCTGCAGGAGAACAGAAATATGCAATAAAAATAGATAAATAACTTAAACATAACACAAAGTGCAGATAGAGCAAACAAACAAACAAACAAAAAAACACATACGTTTGATATAGTACCTATCTAATAATGCTTTTTGGACATTATAATGACGTCGAAGTGCCCTGAATCTCTGGTAACAGTTAACCTAATGCACCTTGAAAGAATCTGGAGCGAAACAATAAAACGTTAAGGAAAAACAACCTGTCTCAGTCACCCGTGTGGCCTTGAAGGAAACGCATAGTTACTGTAAATGAACCAGAGAGCTTCAGAAAGGTAAAGTCATCCATCAAAGTCGTGCGGTTTCATCAACGCGCTGAGGAAGTGGGTGGAGAAGAAGAGCACCAGGACTGTTCAAGTGCTTGGACACCACCAGCTCTGATTAAAAAGAGTTGTGAGGATTTACTGCCTGTTAGAGTTCGCCACGAGCCGCGCGACGGACGGCCAAGCTTGACGTTTCAGATGGCGGCGACGCTTTGAAGGGAAAGGTAAAAAGAGCAGTTCAAGGTTGAGAGTTGAGAGGACAACGCGTCGTCCGAGCGGAGAAAGCCAAACTCATCTCGAACTCGGTCCCAAATGAGTTCATCAATCAATATCATAGCGCAGGGGCCCGACAGGGGCCGACACAGAGCGCAGACGAAACGGGCTTAGGCCAATTCGCTCCAAGAGGAAGAGAAGAGGATATTTGCTTAATCTCAAGTTTTCTGTCCAAGGGAGACAAAGTGGTTATTCTTTTTGAGTAATAATAAAACATTAACCAGACTCTTTTATCAACTTTATTTAGTTTTTCAAGCAGTCTAAAGTTTGTTCTTTTCACTGCAAGTAGATGTCTTTTTTTTCTGGTGTGAAACTTTTATTTTGAAAAAGGAGAATAGATTTTAGTTTCAGCTTGTACTTGCTTTATTTGTGATTTTTCTTTTTAGGTCAAAATATATTTTTAAGAAGTAAAGGAATAATAATTGTGACAATTAGAAGGAAAAAAATATATCAGTTCAATCTCCAAAATAAAATAAAAATATAAAGTAATTTTTATCTGGTGTTTTATGTCATAATAAATTCAGCTTATCATTCAGAAAGTGTAATACTGTGAATTAAAGAAAGATTTCACTGTTGTTTGGTGATAGTTTCAGAAGGTGACTACCGTATTTACCGGATCACAAAACAGAACGTGTACCACACAAAATCACTTCGAGGTCAGTAAGCACAACCAAAATGAATCCATATATAAAGCGCACTTGATTATAAGGCGCGCTGTCGTTTATTGAGAAAATCAAAGTCTTTTAAGTGCGCCTTATAGTGCGAAAAATACGATAATCGTAAAATAATCCTGTTTCTTTTGGTGACAGTCTGAACACTAAATATGATATTGTGTCATCATACTTTCATAACAACTCTCCAAGAGAAAGGACTGGTCTCCTCGCAGCGGATAGTATTTTCCAAGCCCGTCCGTCTTATCCCTCGCAAAGCGTTCCTTGTGAGAGCTTATCAACGCAAGTGTCGGCTCTGGTTAGTTTTCCCATCCATTTTGGCTCTGTTTTCCCACGGCGACACTAGATCCCTCTGGCAGTGCCGCCGTAGCCTCGCGTTTCCTCTTCAAGGCCTCCCAGAGCGAGCAACCTGGGCGTGAAACTCAACCTGGCCCCGACCACATCTTCACGTTAACCCTGAAAGTCTCCAGGGTTGATTAGGAAAACGCTTAAGTCTTGTTTTAGGAGCTAATAAAGAAAGTGGACACGCCGCACTGATTTTCACAGCTGAATAATGACCGTCTGACTGAACGGGTTGATCTGTAATTGAACGCGAGGAACATCTGGACGGTCGAACATAAATTGTGGGTTTTTGTGTGTGTGTGTGTGTGTGTGTGTGGACAAAACGAGAATGGGTTCCAAATGTTGAAACGTCACATGGCATGATTTGTCCAGAGCGGCGCAGGTTAATTGTAAATCACAAGCGACCAATAAAGTTTGAGGCATTGAAGTGAGCTAACTGGAAGCAGCATGTGCCAGTCCATATATCCTGCAGTTCAGTCAGAGTACAGCTGTGCCACACAAGACACTGCTGGAACATGAGTTTAATGTCAGTCCATGATATAGTGCAACATTAAAGACTGGCTGATGGCTGGACAAAACTACTTTGATTGGGTTTTCAGGACTAAACTGTACGATGGGAATATGACTATATCTTAACTTGAAATTACTTTAAATACACACTTTATTGGGACTACAACTGAACCTTGAGTAGAGCAGGACTAAACCTACAAAAGGATCAAACTCTAAACCAGAACAAGTGTGAATGCACCTTTAAAATAAGCCTCTCCTTGTATATATATTGTTTTTATAACATTAGGTTTGACATGTTATATTTAAATTCACAAGCATTCTAGTTTTATGGAGCTAATGTCTGGACCCTGCGGTTGTGAGAAAGACCCTTCTCTGGTAGTGTTTAATGTTTAAATCTAGGCTAAAAACAGTTCTGTTTAGCTGGGCATTTTAGCTACAATTCTTTCATTTTAATTACATCTTAACATATTTATGCTTTGATTTTTGTCCAGTGATTTATATTGTATTGTGATTTTAATATGTTTTCACTGTTGTAAAGCACTTTGAGTTACTTTTGCATGAACTGTGCTCTACAAATAAACTTTGATTGACTGAAACTTTGAATTGAGTCATACAGAAACTTTTAGTCTTTGAACCTGGTTTTCCAAATTTGGTCAAGTTTAAGTTCTGATTAGTTCTGGGTTAGTGCTAGTTTGTGTTGTAAAAATAAAAGGCGGTGAAGTAAGCCGACGCAAAGTTTCTTGGGTCCAATTTTGGCACTGTAGAAGAAGGTTTCGAGACTTGATCCACATAAAATAAAGGACGAAAGGGACCGAGAAGCCTACACTATACATACAATAACCAAGTCATATCTAAATCTGTGCACCCACCACCGTAATTACGCCGTCATCGAGCCTCCATCAATGTCGAGATGTTACAACAATCAAATACATTATTCTTTTATTGATATTCAAATTGTCAGCTGGTTATATGGCTTTAAATAGAGCCAGTGTTTTTCCCTCCCTTAAGAACGGAGGTAGAATGAAGAAAGACGTCGCTTTCTGACAGCCAACCAACCCTGGAGCGAGCGCAGGGACTGGATTTGCAGATGCAGCTGTGCTTGTTGTTCAGCCCACGTGGATTCACTCATGTTTTTTTATGGCAGGTCTCCCATTAAGTTGTATTATATTAGCCTCCAGTGTTCCTCCCTCGCTGCCTCTCTGCTTATTATAAAAAAAAAAACTGACAAAGAGCAGCCCAATTCGGACAAATATATTATATGCATCTGGAGACGTAGCGAATGGGCCACTGAAAGGAGCTATATTCATTTTTATAAAGTCATGGGGTCGTGCTGCTTCCTGGTTCGGTTCGATTTGACTTTGGATCTGGATTTTCCCAGATTTAGTCCATATTAAAGGTGTTCTTATTCACAGGGTTCAGCTTCCAGTTATATGCAACACATGAGGACATTTTCCCATTTAAATACAATGTTATATTTACTAAAATTGCACATTGTTATGGCAACGGTCTTGATTTTTCATCATTCTGAACCCCATGGATTACATAGAGTACAACATTAAACATATCTATCTCAAAGGGGACAAGTTACAGGTCTGATCTATGCAGAGGCGGGTCTGCCCACTGTAAGAATGCATGTTTTTCAAGTTTATGTAATACTTTTTGCAATGTGAATTAATACTTACAAGATAGATTTGTTAAACACAGTAAAGTGGAGGCGGATCGCAAGTAAAACCTTTTTTTTTTTTGTTTAGTCTGTGTCGGGTTATTTGTAGGTTATTTCTTTTTAAATTTGAGAACATTTTAATAATTTATTCCTGATGAATACTTGCAGGGCTAGAGCTACAGGTGTTCAAAGGATGCGTCGCAACCCTTATTTAATTACTTTTCATTTCAGACCAGTTATAGAGTCTAAGAGTATATTATCTTTGAAACTCTGGTCTGGTCGGCTGCTGTGTATTTGTTTAGAACATTTTGAATACACACGCCATGGTCAAATCCACTGTCTGCATTGAGTGAACGGGAGATTTTGTGGGACTAAATGGACACTCCACTCAGTAACAGTAAATACGCCAAAATACCCAGAGGTCCAGTTCCCTGCGTGCACTATACAGTTAAGTTGTGTACAGTGAAAGCCATTAAACTACATTACTGCCCTAAGTGCTCGGGGCAGAGTAACTAAACGAGTACTTGTTAGCTTTATTGCTTCGGTGGTATTGGCGTTTTCTACCAAGCTTGCAGCGGTGCATTATGGGAAAGGCACATTCATCCGAAAAGTTTGGATCGGTTTTAAGCTAACGGAGGTCAGGTCTTCATTGCTGATTGGTTTAATTAAGAAAGTATGTTATAGAGAGTGGGAACGAGCAATCACAGTCATTTAAATGTTTAAAGCCTTTCCCCGGACCTAAAGGCGCCATGTGTTCTGTGTTTTTGGGATCAGAAAGTTGGCCAGTAGGTGTTGGTTACAAAAGAGAAGATTTTTATACATTAAAAAACAACAACAACATATAAATTAAAGCCGCAAGCGGCATCCAACGGCCCTCGCGGGCCGCCGACCTTCCGAACTCTGCGTTTTCGACTTGATAAAGATGGCGCCCTTATTGTGTGTTGAATTAAAAAAGAACTTGACAGACGGCGACACATTGGACATGGCCAATCCAGTGCAAATCAACACAAGTGTCAGTCAAATGTGCTGCTCCGCCGCACAGAGACCGTAGCACTTAGAATAAAAATATGGATAACTTTTGATGCCCCGCTTGTGTAGATGATATTTCCCAAAGTAAAGCTTGATCGGGCTATTGCCCACGGAGGAGTTTGTTAAAGTGTGAAGCGTAAAAATGTGGTCATTTTAGAGATTTAGCTGTTTTCCCATTTGTGACATCTATTTGCGGGTCCGCCACACAAAGACTGTAGCACTTAGAATATAAATATGAATAACTTTTGATGCCCCGCTTGTGGAGATGATTTTCCCCAAATATGAGTTTGATCGGACAATTGCCCTAGGAGGAGTTTGTTAAAGTGTGAAGCATAAAAATGTGGTGATTTGAGCGATTTTGCGATTTTCCCATAAGGATAACATGGGATGTTTCTGTCATCGCTACGGCTACGCTTTACTAAATATGACTTTGGCTCCCATACTTTTAATTTGGGGATGGCAAATGAGAATTGTGTGCAAAATGTCATGTCATTTGGAAAAACTCTTGTTTATAGGCCACTCTGAAGGCCAAATAGTCCAAATTCTGCGAAAAGTTTGCGGCTCAGCTGCACAGAGACCGTAAATGTTATCCATAAAATTTGAATAACTTTAGATGCCCCACTTGTCTAGAGGAGGTACACCGATTTTGAGATCGGTGGGCCAAACGCACTACGAGGAGTTTGTTAAAGTGTGAAGCGTAAATGTGAACATTTCAAGGATTTGGCGTTTTTCCCATTTGTGACAGTATATTTGCAGCTCCACGGCACAGAGACCATAGCACTTAAAATCAAAATATGGATAACTTTTGATGCCCGGTTGTGTAGATGATTTTCCCCAAATATGAGTTTGATCGAACAATCGCCCTAGGAGGAGTTTGTTAAAGTGTGAAGCGTAAAAATGTGGTGATTTGAGCGATTTTGCGATTTTCCCATAAGGATAACATGGGATGTTTCTGTCATCGCTACGGTTACGCCGTACAAAATATGACTTTGGCTCTCATACTTGTATGATCAGGATGGCAAATTAGAATTTAGTGCAAAATGTCATGTCATTTGGAAAAACTCTATTGTTTATAGGCCACTCTGAAGGCCAAATAGTCAGAATTCTGGGAAACGTTTGCGGCTCCGTCGCACAGAGACCGTAAAAGCTATCCTCAAAATTTGGATAACTTTAGATGCCCCACTTGTCTAGAGGACGTACACCGATTTTGAGGTTGGTGGGCAAAACGCACTAGGAGGACTTCGTTAAAGTGTAAAACATAAAAATGTGGTAATTTGAGAGATTTTGTGGTTTTCCCATAGGGATAACATGGGAGGTTTCTGTCATCGCTACGACTACGCCGTAAAAATTTAGGCATTTTTGTGATTGGCTTTTGTGATCGGGACGGCAATATAGAATTTTGGGTAAAGTTTAGACAATTTTGGTAAAAAAAAATTTTTACCTTCAATGTTAATTTAAAAGTCACTCTGTAGGGGGCGCTATCGCGGCCATTTCAATTTTGTCAGCCTAAACTGGTTCAAACTAGAAAGTTTAACAACTGATTCAAATTTGGTCCTAATCGGACGGGTTTTGATCAAATGGGAGCAATTTCTAGATCTGCAATATTCCAAAATAAGTTGTCCAACTTTGCGGCTGCGCCGCACACAGACCGTAAAAGGTATCTCAAAAAATTGGATAACTTTAGATGCCCCACTTGTCCAGAGGACGTACGCCGATGTTGAAGTCGGTGGGCAAAACGCCCTAGGAGGAGTTTGTCAAAGTTTGACGTGAACAAAATGGCTAACTCAGCTTGTTTTCATTTTCAAAGGAAGATGGCGGGCATAGGGTAAGTCTGGGGGCGTGGCCACAATAATATTTTTTTTTTGTCCTCACAAGAGGAATGCGTGTCCCGAATTTCGTAGCTCTACGACAAAGTTGACCTCGGGGCGTCTCCCATAGGCGCAATGTATTTTGACTTTTGTCGGTGGCGCTGTCGCGCCATTTTTTGAGAAAAAAAAAATGGCCCAAAAAAAAATAAATTTCGCCGATTCTGAATTTTGGGCAAAGTTTGGTGAGTTTTTGAGCATGTTCAGGGGGTCAAATTAGAGATCAAAGCGCTGAAGAAGAACAAGAAAAATTAAAGCCGCAAGCGGCATCCAACGGCCCTCGCGGGCCGCCGGCCTTCCGACTCTGCTCTCTGCATTTTACAGAGATGGCGCTAACGCAATTGTCTAAGAACTAAGACAGCGACACATTGGACATGTACAATGCTGTGCTTAACCAGTGCAAATGAACACAAATATCGGTCAAATGTGCAGCTCCAGCGCACAGAGACCGTGACACTTGAAATAAAAATATGGATAACTTTTGATGCTCCGCTTGTGTAGATTATTTTCCCCAAATATGAACTTGATCGAGCTATTGCCCACAGAGGAGTTCATTAAAGTGTGAAGCGTAAATGTGAACATTTCAAGGATTTGGCGTTTTTCCCATTTGTGACATATATTTGCGGCTCTACCGCACAGAGACCGTAGCACTTAGAATCAAAATATGGATAACTTTTGATGCCCCGTTTGTGTAGATGATATTCTCCAAATATGAACTTGATCGGGTAATCGCCCTAGGAGGAGTTTGTTAAAGTGTGAAGTGTAAAAATGTGGTCATTTGAGAGATTTTGCGGTTTCCCCATAGGGATAACATGGGATGTTTCTGTCATCGCTACGGCTACGCTTTACCAAATATGACTTTGGCTCCCATACTTTTATTTTGGGGATGGCAAATGAGAATTGTGTGCAAAATGTCATGTCATTTGGAAAAACTCTTGTTTATAGGCCACTCTGAAGGCCAAATAGTCCAAATTCTGCGAAAAGTTTGCGGCTCAGCTGCACAGAGACCGTAAATGTTATCCATAAAATTTGAATAACTTTAGATGCCCCACTTGTCTAGAGGAGGTACACCGATTTTGAGATTGGTGAGCCAAACGCACTAGGAGGAGTTTGTTAAAGTGTGAAGCGTAAATGTGAACATTTCAAGGATTTGGCGTTTTTCCCATTTGTGACAGTATATTTGCAGCTCCACGGCACAGAGACCGTAGCACTTAAAATCAAAATATTGATAACTTTTGATGCCCCATTTGTGTAGATGATTTCCCCAAATATGAGCTTGATCGGGCAATCGCCCTAGGAGGAGTTGGTGAAAGTGTGAAGCGTGAAAATGTGGTCATTTTAGAGATTTCGCTGTTTTCCCATTTCTGACATATATTTGCGGGTCCGCCACACAGAGACCGTAGCACTTAGAATCAAAATATGGATACCTTTTGATGGCCCGCTTGTGTAGATGATATTCCCCAAATATGAGCTTGATCGGACAATCGCCCTAGGAGGAGTTTGTTAAAGTGTGAAGTGTAAAAATGTGGTGATTTGAGCGATTCTACGATTTTCCCATAAGGATAACATGGGATGTTTCTGTCATCGCTACGGTTACGCCGTACAAAATATGACTTTGGCTCTCATACTTTTATGATCAGGATGGCAAATTAGAATTTAGTGCAAAATGTCATGTCATTTGGAAAAACTCTGTTGTTGATAGGCCACTCTGAAGGCCAAATAGTCAGAATTCTGGGAAACGTTTGCGGCTCCGTCGCACAGAGACCGTAAAAGTTATCCTTAAAATTTTGATAACTTTAGATGCACCACTTGTCTAGAGGACGTACACCGATTTTGAGGTTGGTGGGCAAAACGCACTAGGAGGACTTCGTTAAAGTGTAAAACATAAAAATGTGGTAATTTGAGAGATTTTGTGGTTTTCCCATAGGGATAACATGGGAGGTTTCTGTCATCGCTACGACTACGCCGTAAAAATTTAGGCATTTTTGTGATTGGCTTTTGTGATCAGGACGGCAAAATAGAATTTTGGGTAAAGTTTAGACAATTTTGGCAAAACTAATTTTTGACCTTCAATGTTAATTTAAAGGTCACTCTGTAGGGGGCGCTATCGCGGCCATTTCAATTTTGTCACCATAAACTGGTCCAAACAAGAAAGTTTAACAACTGATTCAAATTTGGTCATAATCGGACTGGTTTTGATCAAATGGGAGCAATTTTTAGATCTGCAATATTCCAAAATAAGTTGTCCAACTTTGCGGCTGCGTTGCACACAGACCGTAAAAGGTATCTAAAAAAAATTGATAACTTTAGATGCCCCACTTGTCCAGAGGACGTACGCCGATTTTGAAGTCGGTGGGCAAAACGCCCTAGGAGGAGTTCGGCAAAGTTTGACGTGAACAAAATGGCTAACACAGCGTGTTTTCATTTTCAAAGGAAGATGGCGGGCATAGGGTAAGTCTGGGGGCGTGGCTACAATAATATTTTTTTTTTGTCCTCACGAGAGGAATGCGTGTTCCGAATTTCGTAGCTTTACGACAAAGTTGACCTCGGGGCGTCTCCCATAGGCGCAATGTATTTTGACTTTTGTCGGTGGCGCTGTCGCGCCATTTTTTAACGGAAAAAAAAATGGCCCAGAAAAAACTAAATTTTTCGCCGATTCTGAATTTTGGGCAAAGTTTGGTGAGTTTTTGAGCATGTTCAGGGGGTCAAATTAGAGCTCAAAAAGCAGAAGAACAAGAAAAATAATAAAAAATTAAAGCCGCAAGCGGCATCCAACGGCCCTCGCGGGCCGCCGGCCTTCCGACTCTGCGCTTTCGACTTGATAAAGATGGCGCCCTTATTGTGTGTTGAATAAAAAAAGAACTTGACAGACGGCGACACAATTGACATGGCCAATCCAGTGCAAATCAACAAAAGTGTCAGTCAAATTTGCTGCGCCGCCGCACAGAGACCGTAGCACTTGGAATAAAAATATGGATAACTTTTGATGCCGCGCTTGTGTAGATGATTTTTCCCAAAGTAAAGCTTGATCGAGCTATTGCCCACGGAGGAGTCTTTAAAGTGTGAAGCGTAAATGTGAATATTTCAGAGATTTCGCTGTTTTCCCATTTCTGACATATATTTGCGGGTCCGCCACACAGAGACCGTAGCACTTAGAATCAAAATATGGATACGTTTGATGCCCCGCTTGTGTAGATGATATTCTCCAACTATGAACTTGATCGGACAATCGCCCTAGGAGGAGTTCGTTAAAGTGTGAAGCGTAAAAATGTGGTGATTTGAGCAATTCTATGATTTTCCCATAAGGATAACATGGGATGTTTCTGTCATCGCTACGGTTACGCCGTACAAAATATGACTTTGGCTCTCATACTTTTGTGATCAGGATGGCAAATTAGAATTTTGTTCAAAATATCATGTCATTTGGAAAAACTCTATTGTTTATAGGCCACTCTGAAGGCCAAATAGTCAGAATTCTGGGAAACGTTTGCGGCTCCGTTGCACAGAGACCGTAAAAGCTATCCTTAAAATTTGGATAACTTTAGATGCCCCACTTGTCTAGAGGACATACACCGATTTTGAGGTCGGTGGGCAAAACGCACTAGGAGGACTTCGTTAAAGTGTAAAACATAAAAATGTGGATATTCGAGAGATTTAGCGGTTTTCCCATAGGGATAACATGGGAGGTTTATGTCATCGCTATGACTACGCCGTAAAAATTAAGGCATTTGTCTGATTGGCTTTTTTGATCGCGACGCCAAAATAGAATTTTGGGTAAAGTTTAGAAAATGTTGGTAAAACAAATTTTTGACCTTCAATGTTAATTTAAAGGTCACTCTGTAGGGGGCGCTATCGCGCCCATTTCAATTTTGTCATCATAAACTGGTCCAAACTAGAAAGTTGAACAACTGATTCAAATTTGGTCCTAATCGGACTTGTTTTGATCAAATGGGAACAATTTTTAGATCTGCAATATCCCAAAATAAGTTGTCCAACTTTGCGGCTGCGCCGCACACAGACCGTAAAAGGTATCTCAAAAAATTGGATAACTTTAGATGCCCCACTTGTCCAGAGGACGTACGCCGATTTTGAAGTTGGTGGGCAAAACGCACTAGGAGGAGTTTGTTAAAGTGTAAAACATAAAAATATGGTAATTTGAGAGATTTTGCTGTTTTCCCATTTGTGACATATATTTGCGGGTCAGCCACACAGAGACCGTAGCACTTAGAATCAAAATATGGATAACTTTTGATGCCTCGCTTGTGTAGATGATTTTCCCCAAATATGAACTTGATCGGACAATCGCCCTAGGAGGAGTTTGTTAAAGTGTGAAGCGTAAAAATGTGGTCATTTTAGAGATTCCGCTGTTTTCCCATTTGTGACATATATATGCGGGTCAGCCACACAGAGACCGTAGCACTTAGAATCAAAATATGGATAACTTTTGATGCCCCGCTTGTGTAGATGATTTTCCCCAAATATGAGTTTGATCAGACAATCGCCCTAGGAGGAGTTCGTTAAAGTGTGAAGCGTAAAAATGTGGTGATTTGAGCAATTTCGCGAATTTCCCATAAGGATATCATGGGATGTTTCTGTCATCGTTACGGTTACGCCGTACAAAATATGACTTTGGCTCTCATACTTTTATGATCAGGATTGCAAATTAGAATTTTGTGCAAAATATAATGTCATTTGGAAAAACTCTATTGTTTATAGGCCACTCTGAAGGCCAAATAGTCAGAATTCAGGGAAAAGTTTGCGGCTCCGTCGCACAGAGACCGTAAAAGTTATCCTTAAAATTTTGATAACTTTAGATGCCCCACTTGTCTAGGGGACGTACACCGATTTTGAGGTTGGTGGGCAAAACGCCCTAGGAGGAGTTCGTTAAGTGTGAAACAGAAAAATGTGGATATTCGAGAGATTTAGCAATTTTCCCATAGGGATAACATGGGAGGTTTCCGTCATGGCTACGACTACGCCGTAAAAATTGAGGCATAAGTTTGATTGGCCTTTTGCTCGGGACCCCAAAATAGAATTTTGGGCAAAGTTTAGAACATTTGTGTAAAACCAGTTTTTGTCCATCAATGTTCACTCAAAGGCAACTCTGTAGGGGGCGCTATCGCGCCCATTTCAATTTTGTCATCATAAACTGGTCCAAACTTGAAAGTTTAACAACTGATTCAAATTTGGTCCTAATCGGACTCGTTTTGATCAAATGGGAGCAATTTTTAGATCTGCAATATCCCAAAATAAGTTGTCCAACTTTGCGGCTGCGCCGCACACAGACCGGTAAAGGTATCTCAAAAAATTGGATAACTTTAGATGCCCCACTTGTCCAGAGGACGTCCGCCGATTTTGAGGTTGGTTGGCAAAACGCCCTAGGAGGAGTTCGTCAAAGTTTGACGTGAACAAAATGGCTAACACCGCGTGTTTTCATTTTCAAAGGAAGATGGCGGCCATAGGGTAAGTCTGGGGGCGTGGTCACAATAATATTTTTTTTTTGTCCTCACGAGAGGAATGCGTGTCCCGAATTTCGTAGCTTTACGCCAAAGTTGACCTCGGGGCGTCTCCCATAGGCGCAATGTATTTTGACTTTTGTCGGTGGCGCTGTCGCGCCATTTTTTAACGAAAAAAAAAATGGCCCAGAAAAAATCTAATTTTTCGCCGATTCTGAATTTTGGGCAAAGTTTGGTGAGTTTTTGAGCATGTTCAGGGGGTCAAATTAGAGCTCAAAAAGCAGAAGAACAAGAAAAATAATAAAAATAAAAATAATTAAAGCCGCAAGCGGCATCCAACGGCCCTCGCGGGCCGCCGGCCTTCCGACTCTGCTCTCTGCATTTTACAGAGATGGCGCTAACGCAATTGTCTAAGAACTAAGACAGCGACACATTGGACATGTACAATGCTGTGCTTAAGCAGTGCAAATGAACACAAATGTCGGTCAAATGTGCAGCTCCAGCGCACAGAGACCGTGACACTTGGAATAAAAATATGGATAACTTTTGATGCTCCGCTTGTGTAGATTATTTTTCCCAAATATGAGCTTGATCGAGCTATTGCCCACAGAGGAGTTCATTAAAGTGTGAAGCATAAATGTGAACATTTCAAGGATTTGGCGTTTTTCCCATTTGTGACAGTATATTTGCAGCTCCACGGCACAGAGACCGTAGCACTTAAAATCAAAATATGGATAACTTTTGATGCCCCATTTGTGTAGATGATTTCCCCAAATATGAGCTTGATCGGGCAATCGGCCTAGGAGGAGTTGGTGAAAGTGTGAAGCGTGAAAATGTGGTCATTTTGGAGATTTCGCTGTTTTCCCATTTCTGACATATATTTGCGGGTCCGCCACAAAGAGACCGTAGCACTTAGAATCAAAATATGGATAAGTTTTGATGCCCCGCTTGTGTAGATGATTTTCCCCAAATATGAGCTTGATCGGACAATCGCCCTAGGAGGAGTTTGTTAAAGTGTGAAGTGTAAAAATGTGGTGATTTGAGCGATTCTACGATTTTCCCATAAGGATAACATGGGATGTTTCTGTCAACGCTACGGTTACGCCGTACAAAATATGACTTTGGCTCTCATACTTGTATGATCAGGATGGCAAATTAGAATTTAGTGCAAAATGTCATGTCATTTGGAAAAACTCTATTGTTTATAGGCCACTCTGAAGGCCAAATAGTCAGAATTCTGGGAAACGTTTGCGGCTCCGTCGCACAGAGACCGTAAAAGTTATCCTTAAAATTTGGATAACTTTAGATGCACCACTTGTCTAGAGGACGTACACCGATTTTGAGGTTGGTGGGCAAAACGCACTAGGAGGAGTTCGTTGAAGTGTAAAACATAAAAATGTGGTAATTTGAGAGATTTTGCGGTTTTCCCATAGGGATAACATGGGAGGTTTCTGTCATCGCTACGACTACGCCGTAAAAATTTAGGCATTTTTGTGATTGGCTTTTGTGATCGGGACGGCAAAATAGAATTTTGGGTAAAGTTTAGACAATTTTGGTAAAACTAATTTTTGACCTTCAATGTTAATTTAAAGGTCACTCTGTAGGGGGCGCTATCGCGGCCATTTCAATTTTGTCAGCCTAAACTGGTCCAAACTAGAAAGTTTAACAACTGATTCAAATTTGGTCCTAATCGGACTGGTTTTGATCAAATGGGAGCAATTTTTAGATCTGCAATATTCCAAAATAAGTTGTCCAACTTTGCGGCTGCGCCGCACACAGACCGTTAAAGGTATCTCAAAAAATTGAATAACTTTAGATGCCCCACTTGTCCAGAGGACGTACGCCGATTTTGAAGTCGGTGGGCAAAACGCCCTAGGAGGAGTTCGTCAAAGTTTGACGTGAACAAAATGACTAACACAGCGTATTTTCATTTTCAAAGGAAGATGGCGGCCATAGGGTAAGTCTGGGGGCGTGGCCACAATGATTTTTTTTGTTCGTCCTCACGAGAGGAATGCGTGTCCCGAATTTCGTAGCTTTACGCCAAAGTTGACCTCGGGGCGTCTCCCATAGGCGCAATGTATTTTGACTTTTGTGGGTGGCGCTGTCGCGCCATTTTTTTACGAAAAAAAAAATGGCCCAGAAAAAATCAAATTTTTCGCCGATTCTGAATTTTGGGCAAAGTTTTGTGAGTTTTTGAGCATGTTCAGGGGGTCAAATTAGAGATCAAAAAGCAGAAGAACAAGAAAAATAAAAATAATTAAAGCCGCAAGCGGCATCCAACGGCCCTCGCGGGCCGCCGGCCTTCCGACTCTGCGCTTTCGACTTGATAAAGATGGCGCCCTTATTGTGTGTTGAATAAAAAAAGAACTTGACAGACGGCGACACATTGGACATGGCCAATCCAGTGCAAATGAACACAAGTGTCAGTCAAATTTGCTGCGCCGCCGCACAGAGACCGTAGCACTTGGAATAAAAATATGGATAACTTTTGATGCCGCGCTTGTGTAGATGATTTTTCCCAAAGTAAAGCTTGATCGAGCTATTGCCCACGGAGGAGTTTGTTAAAGTGTGAAGCGTAAATGTGAACATTTCAAGGATTTGGCGTTTTTCCCATTTGTGACAGTATATTTGCAGCTCCACGGCACAGAGACCGTACCACTTAAAATCAAAATATGGATAACTTTTGATGCCCCGTTTGTGTAAATGATTTTCCCCAAATATGAGCTTGATCGGGCAATCGGCCTAGGAGGAGTTCGTTAAAGTGTGAAGCGTAAAAATGTGGTGATTTTAGAGATTTCGCTGTTTTCCCATTTCTGACATATATTTGCGGGTCCGCCACACAGAGACCGTAGCACTTAGAATCAAAATATGGGTAAGTTTTGATGCCCCGCTTGTGTAGATGATATTCTCCAAATATGAACTTGATCGGACAATCGCCCTAGGAGGAGTTTGTTAAAGTGTGAAGTGTAAAAATGTGGTGACTTGAGCGATTCTACGATTTTCCCATAAGGATAACATGGGATGTTTCTGTCAACGCTACGGTTACGCCGTACAAAATATGACTTTGGCTCTCATACTTTTATGATCAGGATGGCAAATTAGAATTTCGTTCAAAATATCATGTCATTTGGAAAAACTCTATTGTTTATAGGCCACTCTGAAGGCCAAATAGTCAGAATTCTGGGAAACGTTTGCGGCTCCGTCGCACAAAGACCGTAAAAGTTATCCTTAAAATTTGGATAACTTTAGATGCACCACTTGTCTAGAGGACGTACACCGATTTTGAGGTTGGTGGGCAAAACACACTAGGAGGACTTCGTTAAAGTGTAAAACATAAAAATGTGGTAATTTGAGAGATTTGGTGGTTTTCCCATAGGGATAACATGGGAGGTTTCTGTCATCGCTACGACTACGGCGTAAAAATTTAGGCATTTTTGTGATTGGCTTTTGTGATCGGGACGGCAAAATAGAATTTTGGGTAAAGTTTAGACAATTTTGGTAAAACTAATTTTTGACCTTCAATGTTAATTTAAAGGTCACTCTGTAGGGGGCGCTATCACTGCCATTTCAATTTTGTCAGCCTAAACTGGTCCAAACTAGAAAGTTTAACAACTGATTCAAATTTGGTCCTAATCGGACTGGTTTTGATCAAATGGGAGCAATTTTTAGACCTGCAATATTCCAAAATAAGTTGTCCAACTTTGCGGCTGCGCCGCACACAGACCGTAAAAGGTATCTCAAAAAATTGAATAACTTTAGATGCCCCACTTGTCCAGAGGACGTACGCCGATTTTGAAGTCGGTGGGCAAAACGCCCTAGGAGGAGTTCGTCAAAGTTTGACGTAAACAAAATGGCTAACTCAGCTTGTTTTCATTTTCAAAGGAAGATGGCGGCCATAGGGTAAGTTTGGGGGCGTGGCCACAATGATTTTTTTTGTTTATCCTCACGAGAGGAATGCGTGTCCCGAATTTCGTAGCTTTACGCCAAAGTTGACCTCGGGGCGTCTCCCATAGGCGCAATGTATTTTGACTTTTGTCGGTGGCGCAGTCGCGCCATTTTTTAACGAAAAAAAAAATGGCCCAGAAAAAATAAAATTTTTCGCCGATTCTGAATTTTGGGCAAAGTTTGGTGAGTTTTTGAGCATGTTCAGGGGGTCAAATTAGAGATCAAAGCGCTGAAGAAGAACAAGAAAAATAATAATAATTAAAGCCGCAAGCGGCATCCAACGGCCCTCGCGGGCCGCCGGCCTTCCGACTCTGCGCTTTTGACTTGATAAAGATGGCGCCCTTATTGTGTGTTGAATAAAAAAAGAACTTGACAGACGGCGACACATTGGACATGGCCAATCCAGTGCAAATGAACACAAGTGTCAGTCAAATTTGCTGCGCCGCCGCACAGAGACCGTAGCACTTGGAATAAAAATATGGATAACTTTTGATGCCGCGCTTGTGTAGATGATTTTTCCCAAAGTAAAGCTTGATCGAGCTATTGCCCACGGAGGAGTTTGTTAAAGTGTGAAGCGTAAATGTGAACATTTCAAGGATTTGGCGTTTTTCCCATTTGTGACAGTATATTTGCAGCTCCACGGCACAGAGACCGTACCACTTAAAATCAAAATATGGATAACTTTTGATGCCCCGTTTGTGTAGATGATTTTCCCCAAATATGAGCTTGATCGGGCAATCGGCCTAGGAGGAGTTCGTTAAAGTGTGAAGCGTAAAAATGTGGTGATTTTAGAGATTTCGCTGTTTTCCCATTTCTGACATATATTTGCGGGTCCGCCACACAGAGACCGTAGCACTTAGAATCAAAATATGGGTAAGTTTTGATGCCCCGCTTGTGTAGATGATATTCTCCAAATATGAACTTGATCGGACAATCGCCCTAGGAGGAGTTTGTTAAAGTGTGAAGCGTAAAAATGTGGTGATTTGAGCGATTCTACGATTTTCCCATAAGGATAACATGGGATGTTTCTGTCAACGCTACGGTTACGCCGTACAAAATATGACTTTGGCTCTCATACTTGTATGATCAGGATGGCAAATTAGAATTTCGTTCAAAATATCATGTCATTTGGAAAAACTCTATTGTTTATAGGCCACTCTGAAGGGCAAATAGTCAGAATTCTGGGAAACGTTTGCGGCTCCGTCGCACAAAGACCGTAAAAGTTATCCTTAAAATTTGGATAACTTTAGATACACCACTTGTCTAGAGGACGTACACCGATTTTGAGGTTGGTGGGCAAAACGCACTAGGAGGACTTCGTTAAAGTGTAAAACATAAAAATGTGGTAATTTGAGAGATTTGGTGGTTTTCCCATAGGGATAACATGGGAGGTTTCTGTCATCGCTACGACTACGGCGTAAAAATTTAGGCATTTTTGTGATTGGCTTTTGTGATCGGGACGGCAAAATAGAATTTTGGGTAAAGTTTAGACAATTTTGGTAAAACTAATTTTTGACCTTCAATGTTAATTTAAAGGTCACTCTGTAGGGGGCGCTATCACTGCCATTTCAATTTTGTCAGCCTAAACTGGTCCAAACTAGAAAGTTTAACAACTGATTCAAATTTGGTCCTAATCGGACTGGTTTTGATCAAATGGGAGCAATTTTTAGACCTGCAATATTCCAAAATAAGTTGTCCAACTTTGCGGCTGCGCCGCACACAGACCGTAAAAGGTATCTCAAAAAATTGAATAACTTTAGATGCCCCACTTGTCCAGAGGACGTACGCCGATTTTGAAGTCGGTGGGCAAAACGCCCTAGGAGGAGTTCGTCAAAGTTTGACGTAAACAAAATGGCTAACTCAGCTTGTTTTCATTTTCAAAGGAAGATGGCGGCCATAGGGTAAGTTTGGGGGCGTGGCCACAATGATTTTTTTTGTTTATCCTCACGAGAGGAATGCGTGTCCCGAATTTCGTAGCTTTACGCCAAAGTTGACCTCGGGGCGTCTCCCATAGGCGCAATGTATTTTGACTTTTGTCGGTGGCGCTGTCGCGCCATTTTTTAACGAAAAAAAAAATGGCCCAGAAAAAATCTAATTTTTCGCCGATTCTGAATTTTGGGCAAAGTTTGGTGAGTTTTTGAGCATGTTCAGGGGGTCAAATTAGAGCTCAAAAAGCAGAAGAACAAGAAAAATAATAAAAATAAAAATAATTAAAGCCGCAAGCGGCATCCAACGGCCCTCGCGGGCCGCCGGCCTTCCGACTCTGCTCTCTGCATTTTACAGAGATGGCGCTAACGCAATTGTCTAAGAACTAAGACAGCGACACATTGGACATGTACAATGCTGTGCTTAAGCAGTGCAAATGAACACAAATGTCGGTCAAATGTGCAGCTCCAGCGCACAGAGACCGTGACACTTGGAATAAAAATATGGATAACTTTTGATGCTCCGCTTGTGTAGATTATTTTTCCCAAATATGAGCTTGATCGAGCTATTGCCCACAGAGGAGTTCATTAAAGTGTGAAGCATAAATGTGAACATTTCAAGGATTTGGCGTTTTTCCCATTTGTGACAGTATATTTGCAGCTCCACGGCACAGAGACCGTAGCACTTAAAATCAAAATATGGATAACTTTTGATGCCCCATTTGTGTAGATGATTTCCCCAAATATGAGCTTGATCGGGCAATCGGCCTAGGAGGAGTTGGTGAAAGTGTGAAGCGTGAAAATGTGGTCATTTTGGAGATTTCGCTGTTTTCCCATTTCTGACATATATTTGCGGGTCCGCCACAAAGAGACCGTAGCACTTAGAATCAAAATATGGATAAGTTTTGATGCCCCGCTTGTGTAGATGATTTTCCCCAAATATGAGCTTGATCGGACAATCGCCCTAGGAGGAGTTTGTTAAAGTGTGAAGTGTAAAAATGTGGTGATTTGAGCGATTCTACGATTTTCCCATAAGGATAACATGGGATGTTTCTGTCAACGCTACGGTTACGCCGTACAAAATATGACTTTGGCTCTCATACTTGTATGATCAGGATGGCAAATTAGAATTTAGTGCAAAATGTCATGTCATTTGGAAAAACTCTATTGTTTATAGGCCACTCTGAAGGCCAAATAGTCAGAATTCTGGGAAACGTTTGCGGCTCCGTCGCACAGAGACCGTAAAAGTTATCCTTAAAATTTGGATAACTTTAGATGCACCACTTGTCTAGAGGACGTACACCGATTTTGAGGTTGGTGGGCAAAACGCACTAGGAGGAGTTCGTTGAAGTGTAAAACATAAAAATGTGGTAATTTGAGAGATTTTGCGGTTTTCCCATAGGGATAACATGGGAGGTTTCTGTCATCGCTACGACTACGCCGTAAAAATTTAGGCATTTTTGTGATTGGCTTTTGTGATCGGGACGGCAAAATAGAATTTTGGGTAAAGTTTAGACAATTTTGGTAAAACTAATTTTTGACCTTCAATGTTAATTTAAAGGTCACTCTGTAGGGGGCGCTATCGCGGCCATTTCAATTTTGTCAGCCTAAACTGGTCCAAACTAGAAAGTTTAACAACTGATTCAAATTTGGTCCTAATCGGACTGGTTTTGATCAAATGGGAGCAATTTTTAGATCTGCAATATTCCAAAATAAGTTGTCCAACTTTGCGGCTGCGCCGCACACAGACCGTTAAAGGTATCTCAAAAAATTGAATAACTTTAGATGCCCCACTTGTCCAGAGGACGTACGCCGATTTTGAAGTCGGTGGGCAAAACGCCCTAGGAGGAGTTCGTCAAAGTTTGACGTGAACAAAATGACTAACACAGCGTATTTTCATTTTCAAAGGAAGATGGCGGCCATAGGGTAAGTCTGGGGGCGTGGCCACAATGATTTTTTTTGTTCGTCCTCACGAGAGGAATGCGTGTCCCGAATTTCGTAGCTTTACGCCAAAGTTGACCTCGGGGCGTCTCCCATAGGCGCAATGTATTTTGACTTTTGTGGGTGGCGCTGTCGCGCCATTTTTTTACGAAAAAAAAAATGGCCCAGAAAAAATCAAATTTTTCGCCGATTCTGAATTTTGGGCAAAGTTTTGTGAGTTTTTGAGCATGTTCAGGGGGTCAAATTAGAGATCAAAAAGCAGAAGAACAAGAAAAATAAAAATAATTAAAGCCGCAAGCGGCATCCAACGGCCCTCGCGGGCCGCCGGCCTTCCGACTCTGCGCTTTCGACTTGATAAAGATGGCGCCCTTATTGTGTGTTGAATAAAAAAAGAACTTGACAGACGGCGACACATTGGACATGGCCAATCCAGTGCAAATGAACACAAGTGTCAGTCAAATTTGCTGCGCCGCCGCACAGAGACCGTAGCACTTGGAATAAAAATATGGATAACTTTTGATGCCGCGCTTGTGTAGATGATTTTTCCCAAAGTAAAGCTTGATCGAGCTATTGCCCACGGAGGAGTTTGTTAAAGTGTGAAGCGTAAATGTGAACATTTCAAGGATTTGGCGTTTTTCCCATTTGTGACAGTATATTTGCAGCTCCACGGCACAGAGACCGTACCACTTAAAATCAAAATATGGATAACTTTTGATGCCCCGTTTGTGTAAATGATTTTCCCCAAATATGAGCTTGATCGGGCAATCGGCCTAGGAGGAGTTCGTTAAAGTGTGAAGCGTAAAAATGTGGTGATTTTAGAGATTTCGCTGTTTTCCCATTTCTGACATATATTTGCGGGTCCGCCACACAGAGACCGTAGCACTTAGAATCAAAATATGGGTAAGTTTTGATGCCCCGCTTGTGTAGATGATATTCTCCAAATATGAACTTGATCGGACAATCGCCCTAGGAGGAGTTTGTTAAAGTGTGAAGTGTAAAAATGTGGTGACTTGAGCGATTCTACGATTTTCCCATAAGGATAACATGGGATGTTTCTGTCAACGCTACGGTTACGCCGTACAAAATATGACTTTGGCTCTCATACTTTTATGATCAGGATGGCAAATTAGAATTTCGTTCAAAATATCATGTCATTTGGAAAAACTCTATTGTTTATAGGCCACTCTGAAGGCCAAATAGTCAGAATTCTGGGAAACGTTTGCGGCTCCGTCGCACAAAGACCGTAAAAGTTATCCTTAAAATTTGGATAACTTTAGATGCACCACTTGTCTAGAGGACGTACACCGATTTTGAGGTTGGTGGGCAAAACACACTAGGAGGACTTCGTTAAAGTGTAAAACATAAAAATGTGGTAATTTGAGAGATTTGGTGGTTTTCCCATAGGGATAACATGGGAGGTTTCTGTCATCGCTACGACTACGGCGTAAAAATTTAGGCATTTTTGTGATTGGCTTTTGTGATCGGGACGGCAAAATAGAATTTTGGGTAAAGTTTAGACAATTTTGGTAAAACTAATTTTTGACCTTCAATGTTAATTTAAAGGTCACTCTGTAGGGGGCGCTATCACTGCCATTTCAATTTTGTCAGCCTAAACTGGTCCAAACTAGAAAGTTTAACAACTGATTCAAATTTGGTCCTAATCGGACTGGTTTTGATCAAATGGGAGCAATTTTTAGACCTGCAATATTCCAAAATAAGTTGTCCAACTTTGCGGCTGCGCCGCACACAGACCGTAAAAGGTATCTCAAAAAATTGAATAACTTTAGATGCCCCACTTGTCCAGAGGACGTACGCCGATTTTGAAGTCGGTGGGCAAAACGCCCTAGGAGGAGTTCGTCAAAGTTTGACGTAAACAAAATGGCTAACTCAGCTTGTTTTCATTTTCAAAGGAAGATGGCGGCCATAGGGTAAGTTTGGGGGCGTGGCCACAATGATTTTTTTTGTTTATCCTCACGAGAGGAATGCGTGTCCCGAATTTCGTAGCTTTACGCCAAAGTTGACCTCGGGGCGTCTCCCATAGGCGCAATGTATTTTGACTTTTGTCGGTGGCGCTGTCGCGCCATTTTTTAACGAAAAAAAAAATGGCCCAGAAAAAATAAAATTTTTCGCCGATTCTGAATTTTGGGCAAAGTTTGGTGAGTTTTTGAGCATGTTCAGGGGGTCAAATTAGAGATCAAAGCGCTGAAGAAGAACAAGAAAAATAATAATAATTAAAGCCGCAAGCGGCATCCAACGGCCCTCGCGGGCCGCCGGCCTTCCGACTCTGCGCTTTTGACTTGATAAAGATGGCGCCCTTATTGTGTGTTGAATAAAAAAAGAACTTGACAGACGGCGACACATTGGACATGGCCAATCCAGTGCAAATGAACACAAGTGTCAGTCAAATTTGCTGCGCCGCCGCACAGAGACCGTAGCACTTGGAATAAAAATATGGATAACTTTTGATGCCGCGCTTGTGTAGATGATTTTTCCCAAAGTAAAGCTTGATCGAGCTATTGCCCACGGAGGAGTTTGTTAAAGTGTGAAGCGTAAATGTGAACATTTCAAGGATTTGGCGTTTTTCCCATTTGTGACAGTATATTTGCAGCTCCACGGCACAGAGACCGTACCACTTAAAATCAAAATATGGATAACTTTTGATGCCCCGTTTGTGTAGATGATTTTCCCCAAATATGAGCTTGATCGGGCAATCGGCCTAGGAGGAGTTCGTTAAAGTGTGAAGCGTAAAAATGTGGTGATTTTAGAGATTTCGCTGTTTTCCCATTTCTGACATATATTTGCGGGTCCGCCACACAGAGACCGTAGCACTTAGAATCAAAATATGGGTAAGTTTTGATGCCCCGCTTGTGTAGATGATATTCTCCAAATATGAACTTGATCGGACAATCGCCCTAGGAGGAGTTTGTTAAAGTGTGAAGCGTAAAAATGTGGTGATTTGAGCGATTCTACGATTTTCCCATAAGGATAACATGGGATGTTTCTGTCAACGCTACGGTTACGCCGTACAAAATATGACTTTGGCTCTCATACTTGTATGATCAGGATGGCAAATTAGAATTTCGTTCAAAATATCATGTCATTTGGAAAAACTCTATTGTTTATAGGCCACTCTGAAGGGCAAATAGTCAGAATTCTGGGAAACGTTTGCGGCTCCGTCGCACAAAGACCGTAAAAGTTATCCTTAAAATTTGGATAACTTTAGATACACCACTTGTCTAGAGGACGTACACCGATTTTGAGGTTGGTGGGCAAAACGCACTAGGAGGACTTCGTTAAAGTGTAAAACATAAAAATGTGGTAATTTGAGAGATTTGGTGGTTTTCCCATAGGGATAACATGGGAGGTTTCTGTCATCGCTACGACTACGGCGTAAAAATTTAGGCATTTTTGTGATTGGCTTTTGTGATCGGGACGGCAAAATAGAATTTTGGGTAAAGTTTAGACAATTTTGGTAAAACTAATTTTTGACCTTCAATGTTAATTTAAAGGTCACTCTGTAGGGGGCGCTATCACTGCCATTTCAATTTTGTCAGCCTAAACTGGTCCAAACTAGAAAGTTTAACAACTGATTCAAATTTGGTCCTAATCGGACTGGTTTTGATCAAATGGGAGCAATTTTTAGACCTGCAATATTCCAAAATAAGTTGTCCAACTTTGCGGCTGCGCCGCACACAGACCGTAAAAGGTATCTCAAAAAATTGAATAACTTTAGATGCCCCACTTGTCCAGAGGACGTACGCCGATTTTGAAGTCGGTGGGCAAAACGCCCTAGGAGGAGTTCGTCAAAGTTTGACGTAAACAAAATGGCTAACTCAGCTTGTTTTCATTTTCAAAGGAAGATGGCGGCCATAGGGTAAGTTTGGGGGCGTGGCCACAATGATTTTTTTTGTTTATCCTCACGAGAGGAATGCGTGTCCCGAATTTCGTAGCTTTACGCCAAAGTTGACCTCGGGGCGTCTCCCATAGGCGCAATGTATTTTGACTTTTGTCGGTGGCGCTGTCGCGCCATTTTTTAACGAAAAAAAAAATGGCCCAGAAAAAATCTAATTTTTCGCCGATTCTGAATTTTGGGCAAAGTTTGGTGAGTTTTTGAGCATGTTCAGGGGGTCAAATTAGAGATCAAAGCGCTGAAGAAGAACAAGAAAAATAATAATAATAATAATAATAATAATAATAATATTTTTAGCAAAAACAATATAGCCGTTTTTACTATAACAACAAATGATACATCGTTTGAAAGCTCTAAGCCTTCCCGATGCCGCCATGGGGTGGAATCATCATTACGAGCGCTTACGCGCTCGTCACTCCCTATTCCGTCGGGATGCCCCGCCCACTCCCCATAGACTTCCATTGATTTGAGCAGATACAAGCATGGCCCATGCCTGCGGCATGGATTCTCGCGTACGGGACGATGCCAGGAGGGTTTTTGGAGGAATGCAGCGCTTCGCGCTGCTGTTGTCAACAATTAGTGAATGGGCTACGCCCATTCACTAATTGTTGACTATTTCTGTCATAGCAGGAGTAAGTATGCATGATCCATGCCTTCGGCATGGGCTAGTTCACTGTACTTGCCAGGGGCGACGGGGTACCAAACATGCGGGCTGCGCCCGCATGTTTGGTCAGACAGTTGCAACGCTGCCTTCGGCAGCGTTGCGGGAGCAATAGGCCCTCCCCCTGCTGGGGCTCGGGCCTAATAATATTTTTAGCAAAAACAATATAGCCGTTTCCACTATAACAACAAATTATACATCGTTTGAAAGCTCTAAGCCTTCCCGATGCCGCCATGGGGTGGAATCATCATTACGAGCGCTTAGGCGCTTGTCACTCCCTATTCCGTCGGGATGCCCCGCCCACTCCCCATAGACTTCCATTAATTTGAGCAGATACAAGCATGGCCCATGCCTGCGGCATGGATTCTCACGTACGGGACGATGCCAGGAGGGTTTTTGGAGGAATGCAGCGCTTCGCGCTGCTGTTGTCAACAATTAGTGAATGGGCTACGCCCATTCACTAATTGTTGACTATTTCTGTCATAGCAGGAGTAAGTATGCATGATCCATGCCTTCGGCATGGGCTAGTTCACTGTACTTGCCAGGGGCGACGGGGTACCAAACATGCGGGCTGCGCCCGCATGTTTGGTCAGACAGTTGCAACGCTGCCGAAGGCAGCGTTGCGGGAGCAATAGGCCCTCCGCCCTGCTGGGGCTCGGGCCTAATAATATTTTTAGCAAAAACAATATAGCCGTTTCCACTATAACAACAAATTATACATCGTTTGAAAGCTCTAAGCCTTCCCCATGCCGCCATGGGGTGGAATCATCATTACGAGCGCTTACGCGCTCGTCACTCCCCATTCCGTCGGGATGCCCCGCCCACTCCCCATAGACTTCCATTGATTTGAGCAGATACAAGCATGGCCCATGCCTGCGGCATGGATTCTCGCGTACAGGACGATGCCAGGAGGGTTTTTGGAGGAATGCAGCGCTTCGCGCTGCTGTTGTCAACAATTTGTGAATGGGCTACGCCCATTCACAAATTGTTGACTATTTCTGTCATAGCAGGAGTAAGTATGCATGATCCATGCCTTCGGCATGGGCTAGTTCACTGTACTTGCCAGGGGCGACGGGGTACCAAACATGCGGGCGCAGCCCGCATGTTTGGTCAGACAGTTGCAACGCTGCCTTCGGCAGCGTTGCGGGAGCAATAGGCCCTCCGCCCTGCTGGGGCTCGGGCCTAATAATATTCCGATGCGAAAACAATGTTTCCCATTTTCCAAATATCATAAACTATACATTTTTGGAAAGCGCTCGCGCTTTCCTACCTCATGGTGTGGGTCCCTGGTCACTGACGGGTACTTTCGTTAATTTTGAGTGGGCTCCGCCCACTTTGTGTTTTTGGCCCTCTATACAGTAATAATGTTCAATTTTTGCATTACATGCTTATATGCACGGAACATGCAAGATATGGGGAACGTATTCGTGAGCTACTTAGCGCAAATGAGTGCTTTATATGGGGATCATCCCAATTTAAAGTGCTCGTTTAGTGCGCACTTTTGCACGGGCTTCGCCCATTTACAAAGGTAAAGTTCCATTTTCCTACTACTAATTAGTATGCACGGGGCGTGCATTAGTGAAGGAGTGCGTTAGTGAGTGTTTGGAAGTGGGCGAGCGCTTCGCGCTCGATTTCGTGCGCACTGCGTGCGCACTTTCGCAGCCGTGCTTCGCACGGCCTTACGAGATTAATAGGCCTCTCGCCAGCTTGTGGCGCTCGGGCCTAATAATAATATTTTTAGCAAAAACAATATAGCCGTTTCCACTATAACAACAAATTATACATCGTTTGAAAGTTCTAAGCCTTCCCGATGCCGCCATGGGGTAGAATCATCATTACGAGCGCTTACGCGCTCGTCACTCCCTATTCCGTCGGGATGCCCCGCCCACTCCCCATAGACTTCCATTGATTTGAGCAGATACAAGCATGGCCCATGCCTGCGGCATGGATTCTCGCATACGGGACGATGCCAGGAGGGTTTTTGGAGGAATGCAGCGCTTCGCGCTGCTGTTGTCAACAATCAGACAACAGTCATTGTTGACTATTTCTGTCATAGCAGGAGTAAGTATGCATGATCCATGCCTTCGGCATGGGCTAGTTCACTGTACTTGCCAGGGGCGACGGGGTACCAAACATGCGGGCTGCGCATGTTTGGCCCGCATGTTTGGTACCCCGACAGTTGCAAGAGCGGGAGCAATAGGCCCCCCGCCCTGCTGGGGCTCGGGCCTAACAAGATCAATAAAGGGGAATTACTAAACATTAAACCTGGGTTGCTGCATTTGATGAAGATTTCGATCAACACAAGCCGATGGCGCATGTTACAGCTTCTTTTAACAGTTGAGATAGACGTGGTCATTTGTGACTAATCACACCACAATGTATAGGAACAATGTATAGCAATAATGAATGAAAGTTGTGATTTAAAGCTGCACTATGTAACTTTTGTGGTGGAGGGCATGCCTACCAGCTTGTCTACGTATATTAAAGGCCCATATGTTTATACAATAGCATTAAACTTATATAGACAAGTATGCTACAGGTCAGATCTGTATTTGTAGTATGTTTTGATTTAACATTTAAAGAATAAATACCGTATTTTCCGGACTATAAGTCGCTCTGAAGTATAAGTCGCACCAGCCAAAAAAAGGATAATAGAGAAGAAAAAAACATATATAAGTTGCACTGGAGTATGAAATGCGGTTGCAAGTGTGAAAATAACAAATAATATCACATATAAATCGATCCGGAGTATAAGTATATAAGTATAAATATAACCCGGCCAAAATTATGAAAAAAAGGTGCTGCAAAAGACAGTACTTTTATTAGAATAAATGCAAGTTAGATTGTTTAGACATTTAAGTTAAGCAGTTTAATGTTGTACTTTGGAACAATACTGCCAAAGTAGTAATAATAGCAGACACAGAGTCAGATGGTAGCAGAAGTACTCTGAACAAACATATATCAAGTAATATTAGGTTCATCTATGCAGAGACAGAAAACAAATCCAAGGCTTCATGTCTGAGTCTGTTTGTAACTGTAATAATCATGGATGGCTGGAGGAAATTCTTCAAACACAGTCAATTGTTTCGACGTGTTTCATATTAAAATGAGATTTTAATTGAATCCTGGATAGATACTGAAGGAACTGTATATACTTGATGGTCATTTGTATTCAGAGCAATGTAGATGTGCTAAAAGCGTCATAAAGCACAGCTAATGCACTAAGTTCCTCTTTGGCCCAACACATTGAGTAACACACTTGTGTCTGCTGCTCTAATGCATTGAAGTGTAACAGCGGCGTGCACTTTGCCGCGGGGCGCATTTTACTACCAGCCCCTGCACATGGAGATGAAGAGCTATTCGTGTACACTCAAAAAAAAAGTGTTAATGCACCAGACAGCCGCAGGAGGATCAGAAACAAAGACGCTTAGTGGGTCATCCCAGAGAGTCGACGAGCAGATCACGATTTATCACCGTTGAGAGATGCACCTTCACCGGAGGCACAATACCATAAATAAGCAACGTAGAGTTCATTTCATTTTTACCTTTGTTACCTGATAAGTGTATAATAAAGATATGGGTGCAGGAGGTGAGAGCTGCAGGACAGGAAACCTAAAGGAAAAGACCACAAAGAAGATTTTGGATGTTCTGAAAAAGACAGCAGAGGCTTAAAGACAGCTGTATTATCACAAAGACCATTTTAAATCAACGCTATCTACGTATCTACACAGAGGACAGAGTATGCGAAATATGAACAATTATGTAAAATAGGACACAGGTGAAAATCCCCCCTTTACATATAGGACATCGGTTTTGAACAAACAACACAAACTCCTTTGTACAGTGAGCTAAACAACCAAATTCAACGCATCTTTGCTCCAAACCAGCTTAAACCAGTCAGACCACTCTTGTCCCAGTCTACATACAGGTCAACAAACTGAAGATGTCTAGTATTTGCCATTAACGATAAGACCTTCTAACTATAATTGCTAATAAAAAAAGGGGCATCATACATAAGCACACTTTTGGCAAACATTGGTAAGAAGCATCTCATTTATCATTAGCATGTAGATAAGTCACTCTGACCCTGCAGCGAACATAAATGCAATTTTAACAGAGCGTGGAGGACTGCTTACATATCATTGTAATTTTTCAGTCTTAACCCTTTTTATTGGTTTGCTATGGCGCAGGTGTGGTCCACATTCTGCAGCTCCAGTCCCCGCTCCGTCCCCGCGGCCGATGCGTTGTGCCAGACGACAGATGCCCCTCTCCGCGTGATGCTGCGGGTCGGGCGCGCCGATCTCGCCTCCTTTTAATAACAGCGCTGTGCCATTAACCCCATCGACAGAGAGCGGGCGCAGACGCTTTCAGGGCAGCTACACCCACAGCAACACATGACACACTGTCCAACGTGACTGTAAGAGGTCGTTTCTTAATACATTTCGTTTCTAGTTTGCAGTTGTTCCTATCAGGCTCAAAACGGTGACGAGTGGGAAGAAGAATCTGGCATCAAGATGTTTGACGTTCTGAGGGAGGTGGTGCCCACGTTGATCATAGGTCTGCTTTCAGCACGTTGTAATTTGCATTTCAGAGATTCATAATGGCACTTTGGGGGCAGAGTGGCACACCTTCCAGTAAGTTACAGAAACATAGAACCTATAGCAATAATGAAAAGCCCGACAAATGTGTCTTGACTACTATAAAGAGCTAATTATTAAACATATAACGCCAAACTTAAAGCTGCAGGACACAACTGTATTATTGTAAACGAGTAAATGTCCTTTTAATGTGTTTTAAATTGGACAAAATCAGACCGCTGTGTATTGTATTTGTAATTGTAAAGAGCTGTTCGCCCCCAGTTTCCCTGCTCCGTCTAAAAAAAGCAGTTCTAAAGCTTTTGTAAGAGTTAGGTAGTAGTTAGATCGATTTAAATACATACTTCCTCCTTTCAAGGTTGGAAAATTGGGTAATGCCGCTTTACAACAGAACAGAACAGTTCTGGCAGTCATGAACGTCAACAAACTCACAGAAAATGGTCAGGACAAAAATGGCATAGAAGCATGCTAACTTAAGGTGCGACGCAGATTTATTTTTGAGGTTTCAGACACACAAGGAAATGTAAAAATAGGCCACGCAATAAAATCTCATCAAACGTATAAAACATAGCCAACCTGCCTGGATGCAATTGCAATGAAATAGTTTCCAAATCGTAAAGTCACAATCTTGTTCAAAACATTTGTGCCGTGAGATTAGCATTGGGGCAAATAAAACCCTTGGTCTAACCGCAGACCTTTGAGATGGTTTGGTGTTTTATGGCCGATGAAGGAACGGCCTGTGATCCCACATGAGCTGCATGCGCCAGTATTTACTATCTGGGCCTAATTGAACAAAAGGGAAAGGTTGCAGTTGTTGACAGGAAGTTTAGATACGATCTTATCTATGATCGCTCAGATTACGGCTCGAGACTCCTGGTAAAAGGGAGCTGACAGAGGGTTTACAAGGCTGAACTGCTGTGGAGGAGAGGAAAAAGCAACATTGAGGGACACACTGAAGTTTGAAGTGAAAATATTTGCTGAAACTCAAAATACAGTGTGTTTTTGTTTGCTTGTCCTTGTCCTTTGTGTGGCTGCCTTCACACTTGCACTCGGACGAAACCTGGAGTCACACCTGAACTGTACATGGATTAAACCAAGGCTAGAGCAAGGCCCCACCAAGGACACAAAGGACCAAACCAGGCCAGGCTGTACGCTTTCCTCAATCAGCCTTTAATAAGATGCATAGCCGACACATCGTTCAACTACTACTTGACATTCTGCTGAAGTGGCCGTGACAAAGGACAGATCTTTCTATAGTAACCGTAAAGAGCATTAACCCACCATAACCTTCTACGCTTGAAGATTCTGCGTAAGTCCAGCTGTATAATGAAAATGTAATTGAAATCAGTTCTGCAAATTGGAACGGTGATAATGGCTGAAAAAGCATTTGAGTTTAACAGTGAAATATCTCGCTTAAAACACAGGCAGAGGATTCTAACGCCTATGGTTTTCAGAATGACACAGTCAAAATCTTCAAAATGTTGCATGAACTAGGAAGCTGAAACCCAAAAATAAGTTAATCTTTATGATCAGATATTTTTTGAGGGGTTTAAAGCTTGGATTATACTTCCCGCGTGTAAATTCTGCGCGAAAATGAGACGGGTTCATGCAGTGTCGACAGTAGAAATCTCAGCTAGGCGCTATCAATTTCAGATACAACAAATTTAAAAACGTTCACTGTACTAACTTTTATATCTTTAACAATGTTTTGGAGTATTTGGTATCTCAAATCATGAAAACAAGAACATATAAAAGTCATAATTTACAATACACCACACTAAACAGATGTATTTGCCTACAGTACACGAGTTAGGGAGTACAATGGGAGGGAACCATTCGAAGTTAAGCACATTCCACCTTGCAATTTTCCCTTTTCCCCCAAGTCGAAAGTTCTTCTGTAAAAAGCCGAGTTGGCGCCTTCATAAGTCACATAAAGTCCTGACCGTGCAGCTCTTCTACACGAGCGGAGAGACCGAGCTAACCAAGCCCGGGGTGACGTTAACCACCGCACTGGGGCCTCTCCCTTCTGTGTTGTGACAGTTAAAGCAACAGCGGACTCCGGATTGACATGGGAACCGCCGCCGCCGCCGCATGTGCGCACCGTCCGCGGGATGCAGGTGTTTTGGCTCCGAAGGAGAAACCATGTAACACGTCACGCACAGAAATACCAGCACCCTTGTCCCATCGGGTTAAGTCATCTGTGAAGTCCCAGCCCACACGGCGCTTTCCTGCAGCAGTCCGCATTGATTACCAGCATTGATATGAATGGGGACCAGCTGTCAGGTGGAATAAAAACATAATCAAGCGTTGTACAGGGTCTGTGTCGTGCGGTGGGCTACAGCATGCAGAGAGAGGGAGGAGGAGGAGAGAGCGTTTTATCTTTCCCCTGGACACAAATGCTGGCATACATTTTAAACACCTGTGAGACACGCTAGAGCTCTGGTGTCAACTGTAACATGGTGCACTGCATATGAATGGTTCAGAAAGCTACGGAATATACCTACTTCTATCAATAAAACTGTCCTCAAAAAATCTACAAATAATACCCCATAATGACAACATGAAAGTAGGTTGTTTGAATTATTTGTACATTTATTAAAAACAAAAATGCACATACTTTCCGGATGTACTGTTGTCTTATACAGAAGCATGGTCAAGAAAATGTATCTTTAGACAATCTTCTGGTCAGTAAAGCACCTATTAATGGGTTTCAGCTTGTTCTGTATAGCTCTTATTTACAGATGCCAATTTTCACCATTCAAAAGAGAGAATAGTTTTTTCAGAATTATGAATAGCTTTGATGGTGTTGATTATTGATCACTCTGAAACTTATGGATAGCAAGAAAGAAACCCATTCAGACAAGTAGAGGCATGCAAGCAAGGGTTAAAGTAGGTAAAGTAATTGTGACTTTGTTTGGTGGGATGGGCCCCTGTGGTAAATGTTATAGTTCTACTTCAGTCAAATTGCAGTTTGTGAAGAACACTTTTAGTAGTTTAGTTTTAAGTTGAAAATTACAGGAAATGGAGCTGATTACTTCAACACAATCCCTATGTAATCGAAAGTGCAAGGACAATTCACACCAATCAAACACAACATCATTTTCTGATAGTTTAACCATTAATTTAACAAAATAAAAGGTTCTATAAGATATTATCATTTGTCAAATAAATGTCCTTGTTTAGAGTATGATTGCTAAGTAACAGTCGTTGAATTACCTCCACCTCAGTCACATCTGCTGCTCATGTCCAACCAGGAAGTAACATTCAACAACATCCCCAAAATGTTCAGACACAATTTTATCTTTTAAGTAGAATCTTAACCGTATGTTCACTATGTTTTAATAAAATGTGTAGTCGAACGTGTCACTTTAAAAGTTTTGTCCCTGAGGAAGGAAATATGTATTTTGACCCATTGTTATGGTGAATTTTCACTGTAAAGAGGCCAGTCAGTTCTGCAATATTGAACAGGAAGTCAATAGACCCGTTTATATCATTTTAGATCAATTTTGCTGTATATAATGAACAAAATGTACAATAATGATCCACAATTGTTTAATAACTAATACCAAGAAGAATTCAACATGTGTTTTTTAATCAGCATACATTAGTTCCAACCTTCTAAATGCAAATAGACCATTGTTATTATCTCCAGAACGCATTTCAGGCCTGAAAATAGGGAACAATATATTTGCATCTGAATATAAGACACTGCATACATGTGATTCCATTCTTAACTCTTTACAGTCCAGTTGTTATTTGCAAATTTGTTTCATCTCTCCGCAGCATCGTAGCTCGATCCCGTCTGCCTTCGGGGAGCACAATGTGTCTCAGTGGAGCTTTAGATCTGTTTTTATGCGTCTGTGTTTGTTTTTCAATGCAGAGGCCAGAGGTGATGGTCCTGTACTCAACACGCTCTCAGGCCGGCGGCGAAATGGAAAGCTTTTTAAAACATAACAAAACAAAAGCACCGACATCGCCGGTCTGCTCCGCATCCTCCCCCATAGGCTCTCTCTCTTGCCCCTTGTCTTCAGCCACTGTCAGAGCCGGTTTCAGATGCAATGAATACAATTAAGCCGGCGGTAATGAAATCACACAGTGCTCGGGCTAATGGAGATGTTGGCAAATGGGGTCAGCTCGTGAACTCTCAGAGGGTGCACACATGCGACTCCAGACAAGGAGAGGAGCCAGCTGGGCAGCATATGAAGCACTCACTTGAAGATCTTAACAAGGTGAATAAACTTGAATTAAAACAGATCCACTTTGATGAGCTATTAAATTGTATCTGCCGTTTGGTTTATGGGCATTGTAAAACTTCTGTTTAGTCTCAGTCCGGAGTTTGAGGACACCGTGTTGTAGTCTTGCACCTGTTCTGATTCGTGAACAGGTTACTTTTTTTAGAGGAACGAGGAAGGTAACGATAAATTAACTTTCAGATGCACATTTTGAAAAATTCCTTTGTTATAACCTATCTATTTTGTAGCTGAGGAGTAAATGTAGGGTAACGGCGATGTGGTCAATTTGATTTAAATAAACGACGGTGCTAAAACAAGCGTGTTCTGTTGTTGTGCATCGCTGCTCTTGCTAATCCACAAATTTGATTTTAGTGATGTTTTTCTTTGCTTGATGAAAAGGTCTATACGAGCTTATTGTATGGCATTGTATTGTGGTAATCCGTCAACATAAAAGAGAAATAAGCTCAGTCGGATGCATTTACTTTGCTTGTTTATTTGATATTTTAATGATTATTTTACTGTGTTCAGCACCGCAAATGGATTGTCGGCAAACTATATAGGTGATACGATAATGTTTATTAATGGTAACGCAAGAGTACGCTAATACAGTACTTTTAGAACAAAGTAGCGCAGTAACTAGTTTTTCAGGGCAGTAATGAGGTAAATTTACAAGTTACTTAACAAGTTAAAGTTATGCTACCCAACAATGTTTGTGAACTAACCTTAACCCTAACCCTAACCTAGACCTTAGACCTAATGACAGTTAGTTGGTATGGAATCTTCTCTGAATGCTAATGTAGTAGTTGGAAAATTGACACTTGAGAATCTGAAACCATGAATATTATAAGTTTTTACAGCGTTCAACACATTTTAACTCAATTTGTTGTACTTGATTTCCCTAAAGTTAAATCATTTCGTGGTCTGATGCATGTTCAGTGTTGCACAGTGAAGCTACAGCCAAGGAACCTCACCGATCTGATGCAGTAGAGACTGTCCGGTGAAAGACTATTACAAACTTAATTACATTTTCTTTTCAAATTGACTCCTGTCCAACTTTAAACCCAATTTTATGGTGATTGTGCAAGTGTGAATGAACTCCAAGTCAGAGTTTAATATCATACTGTGGAAAAATACAGGCAAAGCAATGACCTCTTCACGGACGGCTCCCCGACCATAAAAAGTTACACAGTGCACCTTTAAGAACTTCACTGTTGCTATAAGTATGACGACAAGCCTTTACACAGACCTGCTGCACTGCTTTAAATAGAGTACAGAGCTCTTTGTCACCAGACGCTGTGTCGGTAAATCAGCTGTAATGAAAATGGTCCAAGCAGCATAATGAAGCAAATGAGTTAGATGTGCATAGTGGTGTGGATGACTGTGTAGAGGATAAGGACAGAGGGTCAGACAGTATTAAACCAATTGAACATTGTGCACAAGACGGAAGTGGAAAGGGAGAAAAAAAGAGCTTCTGTTAATGTTGTTAGTGCAGCGGCGTGTGACGTCCAAGGGAGGAGACTTTGTCCGGGAAAGTGATGGATGTTGAGGAAGCTATAGGTTAAGTCATTTGAAGTATTGAGGGGTGGGTTTTTCGCTTGAGAGATGTGGGGTGCTTGACTCGTGCCAAATTATAAGCACTAAATCTGTGGTAGGGGGGGAAAAAATCTGTAAAGTCGTAAAAAAATTCAAGGACGCAGACAATGCATTTGACCCTAAACCTTCAGTTCAACGGTGAAACAAGACTACACAAAATGCTAATTACTACCCTTCAATGCTTCAAGTGTGTTTCCCTGGGGCCCTGGTTTAAATCTTGAACTTGAACATATGTTAGTATTACCTAAGTGATAAACAGGCTTTTGTTAAATATGAGACATTTAAGGCCAATAGCAGATATGCTAATAAGAGCAAATATATTGGTCTGTAAAAAATAGATGGAGACTGGGCTCCAGACAGGAGCTAGACCAGAATATCCAGAGGGTAAGAACCAGAACCACAGCGATGATCAGCTGAATGGACCTATCAGAGCTGGCCGTCAGAGCAGTGTCTCCGGCCTCGTCCAATCACAGAGGATTCAGAGATGAACAGGATGTGGTGAGTCGCTCTGTGAGTCTGGACGAGTGCAGCAGACCTCAGTCTAAAACCACTCTGACCAAAATTCTGGACTCTCTCCGACTCCTGGAGGAAGTACACAAGTCGTGGACTCGACTTCTCTGACGGCAGATGACCTCCAGTGTCACGTGCTGCAGAGCTTTCCTCTTCTTGATGGTGGCACTCTTCTGTCTGAGGCTAAACTCCAGAGCATCATGAGTTTCCTGGATGAGCAGGAGAGGCCACTTCTGGCTCACACAAAGAGATGTTGTTGGAGGATGAAGTGGCAGGAGTGGACGGGCCTCAGCCACAGCTGTAGATCTCAGCAGGAACATGACGAGGATCTGACAGGAGCTGGAGGAGAAGAAACGCACGGTGCACATGTTACAGGCTGCGCTGGCCCAGCAGGTGAAGCAGACAGAGCGTCACGTCAAAGAAACAGAAAAAGAACTGAACAGAAACTTCCAGATTCAGAAAGAACAATATGAAGCAACAATACAGCGACATCTATACAGCGACATCTGGCCTTCATAGACCAGCTGATCATGTCCGAGCTAAAACAAGTAGACACAAAGTACATCAAGAAGATCGAGCAGATGCAGGACAGCATGACATGGAGATAAAGAAGCTGAAGGCTGCCACAGAGAGAGTCTGAGGCGAAACATTGATCAACGAGAAAACCAAGAAAATCAAAGAGATTACTGTCAAAGGTCTGGAGTTAATCTCCAAACACAAAAAGGAGCTGAACAAACTTCGCTTGCTGCTCGAAGCCGAGCTGCTTCATTTTAATATAACTATGACTTGTTAACATAAGATGATTTGTAGTTTATTCAAAAGGAAAAAGTAATTTATATTGACACAGTTAAAAGTGTCTACTCCTGATGGTTTAGAAGACGCACTCGTGTTACCTCTGTCACTGTGGATCACTTTTACCACTGCGGGTCCACAACATCACACACTTGTGCTTATGGTTCACATTTAACACAAAAAGTGGATGGGATCAAAGCAGAAAGTAAACAAATGCACACATATTCTTCAGATATGCTTTATGTCGCCAAATGAGCGGTCAGAAGTGGAGCAAGTTTAAAACTAAGACTCAAAAAGTGGAGGGAGGCTACGAGAACAGAAGAGCGCTCAGAGGGACAGAGCGCATATTGAGCAAGAGATCAAAGCTGTGACTCATTCAAAACATGCGGTACAGTTTCTGAAACTTGTTTTATTTTGAGATGTATTGTTATTTACAGCTTAATTTCAAGAGAAACTCAAAAAGTTAAATTACCACAGTTTCTTCCCTGCTCAACAAACAGAGTCACATGGTGTAGAAGCTCTATTAGAAGAAAAACTGCCTTTTAATTTATTTAGATTTTTGAATAAACTAGATTGTATTTATATTATATTATACAAATCTTTGTAAAAGTAATTTAAACTCAACCGTTTTCACCATGTGATATTTTTTGTCCATTGACTGCACTTAAACTGTAGAAATGTTTTATTGAAAAAAAAGAAAGACTTGTGTGTAAATAAAGATACAGTACAGTAACATTATCAACAACAGCAACAGCAGGGAGAAGAAAATAAAAAAAGAAGTAAAAAAGGTGCAGAATGGGCGGTACTAGAGAAAAATAAGTGTGTATTGTTTGAGATGACTGTTTTTAGAATAATGCATCCAGATGAAAATAAAACACAAGGTTAAAGCACACCTGATCCATAATGTGAGCCCATTTAGTCCACTTTATGTCATTTTGTCCATTTCCAAGTTCAGTCCGTATGTAATTTTTTCCATTTTCCTTATGTCTCTTATGATTTTGGTCCAGTCCTTTATTGTTGGTGCAGTTTGTGTTATACATTTTTTTGTGATGGCCTTTTTCCCGGCCGCCAAAAGTATCCTCCAGAGATATCCATTCCCATTGTCCATGGCAGGGGTTCTGAGACTCAAATACATGGATCTAAAGTCTGATGGGATCGTAGTGTCAAAGATGCAGTGCCTTTTTAATTCCTGTCCAATAAGTCTGTACAACAGGGCAGTCCCAAAATAAATGATGATGCTGTGCCTCCTGGCAACCACCAGAGCAAACCTTTTCATTTGCCATCACCGTTTACCTCCAGTGAACAAACTGCCCCTGAGGCCTTTACAAGCAGAACTTAATCCACAATCATTTCTTCTTTTTGTTTAGTTTTTGCTGTGAATAAGAGCTCATGGAAAGGCATCAGACTCCACTCGCCTCGTATCCTTGTATATTTGTTTTAATTAGAACACCCCGTTCGACCATGAGACACTTTCATAGTCAACTGAGTCAACTCTGAAAAGAGTGCGAGTCAATTAATAATTGCTGTAAAATGTCCTTATGTCCTAGGGTCGGAACACCATGTCTTGAAATTGCAGGGTGCAGTTGGTGTAAGTGTCTAATAGTGGGTAAACATGATCTGTTTCTGGTCGATTTGTGCCCCGTGATATATGAATATTGTGTAACTCGACTAATGTGGACTTCCTGTTTTTTGCCTGGAGCTGTTTATGTTTCGACTTCATGTTCGGACTAAATGAATCCATACAGTGTGTACAGGTTAGTATTAAGTGAGTGATTTATTCAAGTGTATTGTCCAGGTCCTCATTGGCACTGCACCTCCTCCCCTACCTCCCCCAGCTCTACCACATCTACACTATGTAATGCTCCCCTGGGCATTAATCAGTTCACTGGCTGCCATAGAGCTTGGTATATATATATATATATACATATATTTACACTGATGCACAAGGATTTTAATCAAAACTTCTACATTGCAAATTGCAGTGTTTTGAAGGCCAGATTAAATTACCACTTTTAATCTTGTGGAGCCAATTTAGCACTTCCTACCATATACATATGCACAATATGAACAAATAAACACTTAGAGGAAACTGCAGGAGCAGAACTTATTTCTATAAGAACTATGGTGACAAGTAGAGTTGTAATGCCGTTTAGGATTAATCAATATGAAAAGCACAGTGTTGATGGAGTTAATTGGAGTTTCAAGATCCTTATTTCTACTTAGTTCTGGTAATGCCCTTCACAAAGGTGCAGTGTACTGGAAACACTATTTGAGAAAGACATTGAAACTAAAGAATATTATCTATGCATTTAAAAGGTTTTGTTGCATGACAACTATATAGCAGCGATTGGAGGTACACTGTTCTGTTCAACTGGTGTTTAGTTGCATAAGAACCATGTGCAAACAAATGTAAGTTGATTTTCTGTCATGGTTCAACATCACGGTGAAAGGATTTTTGGAGTTTCAGATAATTGAACATTGATGTCGGGCCGAGCGTAGTGAGATGAATTCCCAGCGTCTAAAATGTACTGAATGTGCTTCTTCTTTAACTCCATTATGTGTTACTCCCGTCCCATAAAGCCTTAAAAGATAATACAGAGACTTGAAAATTGACAGTGATGTATATATTCCCTCCTTCATGTAGTGCAGTGGTTTCCCCCTGGTTGTCCACACAACAAGTACAAAATAATAAAGTGTATGTATCTTGGCATTGCTGCTGCATTATCCATTTCGATATTCTTTTTTTTGCATGAGTGAAAGTATTATAACATCAGTAGACATTGCTTTGCGCTACACAATTTCCCCCTGATATTTACTTTATTTCACAAGTCTGTTGGAAAGTGTCTGTAAGGATTGTTTGCTCCTTTTGTTTCTGCTTATTGAATCTTTGCCACATAAAAGTCTCCAGTCTCCACCTCCTGCTAACCACAAAGATACTCCCCATGTGCGCCCTCTGCACAGTGAAATCCCCGCTGGAAAGACTTTCTCTGCTTTTTCACACAAAGCAGATATCCAGTTTAAGGGGCCAATATTGGATTTTAAACTGTGAGTGAAGACAATGTTTTAGTCGTCTCTCGCTCCGATGTTGCACCATGCCAGAGAACAACTATCACAGACAGTTGCCTGGCAGTTTCTTCTTTATGGCTTTCGAAACGCCTTTTTTGAAACGTAATTATTCTGAATGAGGACCAACAAAAGCACGGCACAGGCCAGACCCTGATGCAGACATTGTCAAAGGACCATGATCGTTATTGCAGTGATCTACACATTCACCTGCACTTGATTTTCACCTCCAGACCTTCACACACCACACACCACTTCACTTCACACGCGAGATATTCAACAGGGATTCTGCAAAGTGTTCACCTGGGATTTGAACCCGCATGCTGTGATCAAATGACAGTGGATAAGTTGAGAGAGAGAGCAATCATAAGACACACGATAGGACCAAGAAACTATATCTCAGAGTGTTGCTATTACAGCGGTGTTGTGTTTGGTGGAGTTCCTGCTGAAATGGCAGCTTTCACAGAAGGGCAAAGTATATTTATAATAATTTCATCCTCGTCCAAAGACACATGTAATGGTACGCTAAAGGGATAAGTGCTAGTGTGCTTACATTGTGCTCATTCTAAACTGTACTGAGACTGAGTTTCATTGGGAAAGTCATGTGGGAGTTAGGTGAAAATACTGTTGTAAAAAAAGAAAAGCAAAATTATATTGTATTGGATGTTCAATGTATTTATTTTTGACTTACCCAGTTGGTTGTTATAATAAAAACTCTTATACAAACTTTGAATAAAATTAAAATTCCTGTAAATCGTGTCGCGAGAGTGTTCACCACCTGCTTGTCTCCATGGAGATGTTTCTGCTTTACCCAGAATGTTCCCCAGTATGGCATTGAATATAACATTTATTTCCTCACTTGTGTTTTTATTACTGAAAAAAATCTGGAAAAATGTGGAGTCTTCTGTGAGTGGACTCCTCTCTCCACAGATCTGACCTGTAACTTGGCCGCATGGAGCCAGCTGCATTATCTCCATGACGATCACACAAGAACGCAATGCAGTGGAGCTTTAGAACTTCTCTCAGCACTGAATCCTTTTAGTAACCATCTTTAGTAATCTAGTCCCTCACGTTTATGTCAGACGGCATGCAATCCAATAAAATACTAACAAAACAATTTACAAAGCCCATTTGGAAATGTCACGGGGCGCTCTATGACTGTGGACTCATCTGTAGTCCATTACACCCTCCAACAGGCCGGCGTTCAAAGAGGCTACGTCAGTGCTTTTTGCTTCTTAAAAACGACTGTACAAATTGTGACAGGTACACGGAGTCCATTTCAGATATCAGCAACAAAGAAGAAAATACTTCCAAATGGCAAAATGATGTAGATAAAGACACTCGAAACTGAATTATGGTTGAATTCAATATCTTTTCTTATAGAGGCACTTTGTTTTAGGAATCCAGGAAGCCCCTACACTTAACCTTATGTTACCAAATGGGTAACGTAAGAGCTGAATGTAGGGGTCTGGAGAAGATGAGGGCTCTACTCCCAGGTCGGCACTGTCCGGATGAAGCATGGGATGAGCCTAATGTCGTCCAACTTAAACTAATGGGAAGAGAATTTATGGTAACACTTAAAGAATGGGATCGATGGGAGCAGTGCATCCAGGAGAGAGGAAGCAGAGAGAGAAAGGGGAGAGAGGACCAACTCCAGGTCAATATCAGCCCTGGCAGATCAGTTACAGCTTGAATATACTCTCCATAGGAAGCAGAGAGAGAACTCAGGGCTTCCACCTGTGGATGTATAACGGTTATAACTAAATGTGGCATATGCATTTATTAGTCAGTGTAATTGCTCATTCATGATCCATCGTAGTCGTCTGGACAACATTTTACAAATCATGACATTTTGAACTCTGAAAGTTATTTTCTAAGGAGCTGGTGGTCTGACAGGTAAACAAAAGCTTAGTTTCAGGGGAAACTCTTCCCTGAGGGCAGGACTTGGATTCAAAAGCATTGAGCATAAAGCCGAGTTTCTCAGACCAGCTCCTTAGATTGAAAACTGTTTTCGAATGAAAGTCGAAACGTATTGATTTGTAAAAGAATGTCCAAATGACCTGTTTTGAAACTTGTTCTGCAGGTTTACACTTTTATTCTTTATTGCACCTCAAAAAAAAAAAAAAAAACATGACCTAGTGTCTGCGTCCTCAGTTATAAAGTAAGCGTTAAACTATTGACTTTACTGGTAATTAATTGCAATTTTACATGAGATAAAAGAAGTTTGATTTGAATAAACTATATGACTAAAACAAGCGCGTTATGTTGTTGTGCGTCGCTGCTCCTGCTAATTCACCCATTTTGCTATAGCGATGTTTTTCATTGCTTGAGGACAGACCTACACATGCTTATTGTATGACATTGTGTTGTGGTAATCTGTCAACATAAAAGATGAATAAAGCTCAGTCACACATACTTTTCTTGTTTATTTCATATTTTAATGATTATGTTACTGTGATCACCATCACAAAGGGATTGTTGGCAAACGATACAGGTTATTCAAAAACAATGGTAACGCAAGCGTACTCTAACGTGTTACTTTCAGAACAAAGTACCGCGGTAACGTAATGCGTTTGTTTTCCAGGGCAGTAACAAAGTAAGATAATGAGTTACTTTTAAAAGTAACACTATCATACACTGGGTAAAAGTTGTGAACACGTTTTCACTTTGGTTCTCAAGCTGACTATCCAATCAGACAGCAGAATTAGCTCATCGCATGGGTTGCCAGAACCAAGGAACAGTTCAAATTCATCCCAAAATAACTCTTAGCCCTTAGTGCATGACAAATAGCATCCCAGGTTAATTTCTGGTCATATTTTTGGTTATTTGAGAAACAAATCGTTTTCTCTCATTTTAAATTCACATACACATTTTGTATCAAGAGGAAATCACGTAGTTATTAACATTTGGGTTCTATTATGGCTTCAAGCGTTGTATTTTTACTGTGCGAGTAGATCCCATGTTTGCCACCACTGTAACTTCTGTAACACGTATAAATGATGTCAGAGGCGTCCCGTTTTCAGAAACATATTTCAGCCTTTATGCACTTTATGAGGACCGCAAAAAATTCCAGACACCGAAACAGCGCAGAGACAAAGTTAAGCCCTCACTGTTTTCCCTTTTAAATGTTTATATAATTGCCTTATAAAAGTGGCAGACAGGGCCAACATGCAGCCAGCGGTTACAAGTGTGTTAAAGCGAGAAGAGAGGCTAAACCTGGTTCATGGCACATTCATATATTACCGCACTTTTTGGGCTATACGGCGCTCCGGAATAAAAACTGCGTGCACAAAATGTACTAAGAAGAAAAAAAAATACATATATGGGCCGCACCTGTCAATAAACCGCAGGTTCTCACGTTGTACCATGAGATATTTACACAAATACAACACGATGGTGATGCGTGTTTTGAACCGGGGTTCTCGCGGTGCACCTGTGTGATGATGCACAGGTTTTCTTCTGATCCGTAGATTAGGTCGGGCTAAGAAAGTCTCATTTCACTGCAGCAGGTTCTAACTGCAGACCGCCGTATATCGCCTGCTGTCTTTGTGTTCAGCCCCGTCTAGATTCACTTCCTCATTAGACTAATTTCTCTGTAAATATGAGTCTGATTGTAATAAAACATTTTAAATATTGGGCAGTGACCACTGTCCACTTACGTCTTCTTCTACAGTGTGTCAAACGCGTGTGCTTCCTGCTAGAGTGCCCCTGGTGGCCATCAGCCAGTAAAACCTATAAATTACACGCACCGTTGTAATGACCACAGGGTTCAAAGCGTAGGAAAAAAGTACCGGCATAAAGTATGAAAAGTACGGTAATCCCCAAGACTTTAATTTACTGTATAGTGTAAAATCTCAACATTTTTGGCTCGGGACTAAGGCAGAACTAAACAATTATTACATAACAGTGCAAAAAGGGTAATCAAATTTAGGATTATAAAGCAAAATCAGGTCTAAACCAGAATTCATAAAACACACGTCTAAAGATAGAACAAAGTCAATGTGTCTAAACTGTGTCTGAATAAGCTTTAAAACAGGTGTAAAACAAGACAACCACGACCACAACTCATCATCCCTTTCATTCATTCTTCAACAGGACAATAGAACAAATGGATGCAAATTCAAAATTACGAGACAAATGTGTAATTGGTCACATTTATATTGCGGTTATCTATTTCCAAAGCTCTCAAAGCGCTTTACATCAAAGAACAAATGACCCACGCACACTCACATTTATACACCAGTGTACGCAGACATTGGGGGGAAAAGAAACTTGAAACATGCACAGCAAATAAAACCTTCAGCAAAGGTGGTCCTGACCAAGCACACGATCTGCAGGTGGTTTCCCGGGTGCTGCTCCTGACAGATGCTGCTCCTGACAGGTGCTGCTCCTGACAGATGCTGCTCCTGACAGGTGCTGCTCCTGACAGATCCTGCTCCTGACAGATGCTGCTCCTGACAGATGCTGCTCCTGACAGACAGCAGCATTGAAGGACAGGTCTAATGCAGTGGGCACATTTCCAAATGGGGAAACTTAACTGTACTAAAGTAACTTAATCTTATGGCATATGGAACATTCCAGGCAAAGCACATGCAGCTCCGTTGAGAGATGTAGGTGGTCCACCCGAAAGGTTATATACAATCTACATTTAAACTCAGATTCAAACACAAATCCAGAACTACACAATGACTGAGAAGGCTATTGCCAGGTCGGACCGTCACCAGTTGTATACAAAGGCAGGGAATAAATAAATCATCTGAGCTATGCCCCTTTTAATTATACCTATGATGTAATTGAAAGTATTTCGGGGCTGTATCTGTGCTAATACAAAACTTTGCACAAGTGGTTGCCTTTAAAAACACGACACTTACTGAAACCTGGATTCAGTCCTGTTTTATAATCTCCTCTATTCAGTTTCCCATGTGAACTTCTCCTCTTCACCTCATTCTCCAAACCCACAGTCCAGACAGATACAATGGCCCGACTCCCAGATGAAAATAATGCAATTTTAACGACACATCTCTGCCAATACAAAAAATATGTTTAACCCCGAGAGACTTGACCATCTCAAACCTACAATTTAAGGTCTGTCATTTTTATTTTGTTATAACTCGAAGCATAAGGCCAATGTGGAGGAGTTTGACCTTGAGAAAGAGCATGATTTGTTAGAAAATACCTTAAAGATTAAGGCACTGCAAGTGAATAGGAAAAAATCTTAAATTTTAAAACATCAATTTGAATCTTCTTGTGTAGTTTTTATTTTATGTGTAAAAATGGCCAAGATTTCACACATTTGGGACCTCCAAATCTCAAAAACAGATAGAGTCTGGTCTAAATAGTTTGCTTAATTGTGTTCACATATTAGATACTAAAAAAAAAAGTAGCAAATTTTGGATATCTTAACGTTTTGGAGTAAACTAGCTCTTACTAAAAAAATTAAAGTTTGGTGTGTGTGGAGCAAACTGAAAATACATAATACAAAACCCTTTTGCCTGTAGTGACTCGCCTTAAATTACAAGACCCTTGAGTGTGGCACCACCAAATGTGAGACAGGAACCTTCCCTGCTCCACCCCCTCAAACCTTCCAATTTAAAATAATCCTCCTGGAATTGTGTGGGCAGCCTTCAGCTGCAAAGGCCCGCCACGTAACAACAAACCTTTCCCAATAGCCACTTTTATTACAACTCCATTTCACTGCCGACATAATGGTTCAAAGGAAAGAGTAATTGAAGAAAATGTGTCATTTAGAAGTTTATTACCTTGGGAACACCTTTTTGGGGGGCCTGGAACCATCTAGACACGTTAAATCATTCCAAATTAAATGCAATTAAGGTTGTATTGCTAACAAAAATCAATGAAAAGCAGTTTCTATCCACCTGCTTTGATATCCTTAAAGTGTTTCTGTGCAGATGGGACCGTCGTGCAGGAGTGGATAGGTGTAGGACATGAGGAAAAAGGTGTGAAGCCACAGAGATGTGAACAATATGGCAGCCAATATCCTTTTGCTTTCATTGGAAGTTTAATATATTCTCACTTAATGGGTCACATGAAAAGACAGAACCGAGGACCTTGTTGTGGCACCGCCTTATTGGTTTCAGTCCGTTTTGATTTAGTTTCTTGATGTAAGCGATTTCAATAAGTCGGGCCAGCGGGGTCTCTAAGTACGTGCCTGTGATCTACAGAGGAAAAGTTAAATTTATGGGGTCATTTGATGGGAGGTCAATCATTCCCATGCACTGACAGAGAAAAAGTGTAAGATTACAACATCCTGGTTTATACTGGGAACATGTGCAACTTATCAATAGGAGTTACCGGTGCGTCTGCGGTCTCCAGCCTGGTCTATGTTGGGTTTGTTGGAGTCGGGACGTCCCAGCCGCGGCCTGATGGAGTGAGTCGTTTGTGGGGAGGACGAGGTGTTGACAGGGGTCGTTTTTGGCATGGACCCTCTGTCCTCTGCGCCACCCACCCCTCAGCCCTGGGGTACAAACGACCAAGTCAACTCTTAACCCCCGCTGTCAAACAACTGTTGCAGATGAATGTGATCGTGAAGGACTCTAAAAGCAACTGCAAAGGTGTAGATAGAGATAGATTTTGAGGTGTAGATCAACAATAAAGATTTATCCCTATAATGTCACAATATTACATGAATATTATCCACGCCCGAATAAAGAAACCACGTTCACAGAGAAAATGACATTGTAGAAAAACTTAAATTCCTTCTAAAATTGTGTCAAAGTGAGCAACATTAGAAATAAACTGTGAAAGGAGGCAGGTATTTGAATATATTTAACTTATTCCAAGCTCCCATAATCCGTTTGCCAGCTTTGGCTTTTTTAGACAAAACAGTGCAACAGAGTGGACCACCCTTGCACCGCCAGTTCTCCTCCCAAAGCATCATAGTTATACATAGTTATAAACGTGGCTCTTTTTTTCATTTGCAATAGATAAACTGTTTTCTAATCAGATGAACACAGCGTGTAGTGGTCTAATCTTTGTCACAATGTCCTGCTTTAAAAATACACTTTCTGTGGGAAAAAAAGCAATAAATTAGCACATTTATGAGAACAAATTTGGTACTTTCAGTTTTGAATTACAAAGTTGAACAAAATATGAAATGATAATTATACTTTCACTACTTTTGTCAAATGTGGGTAATAATACAGGAAACATTAAGATATACTGTAAACTGTTGAAAAGATACAAATATATTTATATTTTAGAAAAGTCCAAAAATGGTTCACCAAGGAAAATGCATTGTACATCTGTGACTCATGTATCATTTTAACTATCTCCGATTTTGAAATTTGATGTGGTCGCTATCAATAAAAGCAGAAATAAGTGCTGATAGACCCATTATATATTTTGGACAGCAAACAACTTTGCATTGTCCAATTTTCCGTCATGCAGTGAAAACAGTGGGAGTACTGGATGGACACCAAGGCTCCGTTCTCAAGGGCAGCTCGTGAGACAATCCCCTGTAAAATATTACTCTCCGTAACTCTTACATGAACCAAGCCTTTTACGTAACCTTTGCTGTACACGAGCTCGCCCAGCTGGAGGTACTGTATGCCACGTCTGTTCCATTTCAAAGATCCCAAAAAAAAACCTTCTTATTACACAATTTCAGCTCAGCCCTGGGAAAGCCATCAGGAGGTGAGTGTGAGCGGAGCCAGCGCTGATGAGGTTACAGTAGTGCGGGATCGGTCTAATGACTGGAGTTGTTCTGTGCTGTGTAATGAAGGTAGAAGCTCCTTAATCTTCAGCTTGACTTTACAAGGTGTTCTTTCAACTCCAATGGAGCCCAGATAAGAGTAGCATTTCAGACACAAATCCTTTTAAAGCACCAGAGTGACCACATCGGGACCATCTGACAAGTCGCTGACGTGTAACGCGGGATTCGGACCACGGGGTCAGATCTTGGTTTGGTTTTATTGTTGGACGAGATGTTGCGCGCCATGGCAACAGCGATGACCCCGTAAATCTGCTGATGATGGAGGGAATGGTGCACCGGGGGGGACTGCAATTAGTGAAGTGAAAGACCACCAGAGCGGCTGTGGCTCCGACTGGAAACAGCTGAAGGGTAAACGTCGAGCGACAGTGAGACAGGCGCGCTGCAATTGGAGTTGTGCAAACATTTTTAAGATAAGATAAGATATTCCTTTATTGTCCCACATGGGGAAATTTCATTAGTGCAACGCAGGTAGATACAGAGGTAGATACAGAAGAACAGATCACTTATAGGAAGTCTGAAAAACACTTTCAGTAGAAGATCTCCTATAAATAAATAAAAACTCCCATAGACAAATAAATAAATAAATAAATAAATACCATTGCATGTGATCCCGACAGTAATTGCACATAGATTGCACATGAATTTCACAGTAATTGCACATATGACAGAATTGCACATCAGTATTAGGTTAGGTCAGTATTGCGAGTGTTCAGTACTAACAGTTTTTGTTATAAAGTCTGACAGCAGCAGGAAGGAAAGACCTACGGAACCTTTCCTTCACACATTTTTGGGGAGGTGGATGACTCCAGACGAGACTAAAATCATCCCACTCAATTCTCAGCGGAGAGACAGACGAGCAGAGTTCTGTACAAGTAAAATGTCTTCTATAAATGATGGTTAGATGTTAAAGAACACCTATTTTGCATTATTTGTATTGTTATTAGCCTTTAAAAATGGTCTTGAGTACCGTTGCGTTGGCATCTCATGTTTTAGAACTTAAAATAATGTATTTACTGTGTGTTAGGACGAGCACTAGTGGAAGCAGAGGGAATTACCACTCGGAAATACACAAAAGCTGGCTTGCAGTTGTAATGAACTCTCTGTGAGGGATCGGAATGAGACCGACGATGATTCATGGACTTGTCCAAAAGATGTCCGGATCTCCATCTTTGACGCCATAAACCTGTGAAATTTGGATCCAAAGTGTTTTGTGACGCTCTGAGATGAAATAACTTACTGAACAGGAATCATCTAACAAGCATGAATCAAGCAGAATACATCTCCAGGTTTGTGTTTGACGTGGGAACAGAACACTGTGTATCCTGTAAAGAAACAAAAACTCACCAATCAAACAATGGAATAAATGGTGCAATTAACATCCATCCATCTTCTTCCGCTTATCTGGGGCCGGGTCGCTGGGGCAGCAGTTTAAGCAGGAACTCTCAGACCGCCTTCTCCCCAGACACTTCTTCCAACGCTTCGATCTTCGTCCTGATCGTCGAGGCCCCTGCTGTCGACTGCCGGCCAGATCTCTCTGCACCCGCCCCTTACAGATCCTCCTGCAGGTGGTCGGTCCACGGGGGAGCTGTGCCCGGCCGGGCCCCGTGGGAAAAGGCCCGGCCACCAGACACTCAAGCACCCACCCCAGGCCTGGCTCCAGGATGGGGTCCCGGTAACGCCAATCCGGGCAACGTAACTGGCCTTGGTGTCTCTCTAGTCATAAGGGGCTTCTGAACCGCTCTTGGTCTAACTCGTCACCTAGGACCTGTTTACCATGGGAGAGCCTACCAGGGGCTTAAAGACCCCGACAACATAGCTCCTGGGATCATTCGGGCGCTCAAACCTCCCCACCACATTAAGGTGTCTGTTCAAGGAGGGGGGTGCAAATAAGAAGTCAAAAAAGCTTGAAAACCACTGAACTAAATGAGCTAAAACATTGGCCCTATGACGCAATGAGTGATTTTTACTTGATTACTTGATTATTCAACTATGTACTGTAATAATCTACTCATTGAGAAAGCACATTTCTCGGTCCGGTTTAGCATCTGAACCAGTGGAGCAGACACAAGCACATGCGCTAAATGTTCCTGTGGTTAATTGAAACAGATACCTTGATCGTGGGGAGTCTTCCGGGAGCCATTGCTGTTATAACCTGCCATTTCCTGGATCAGAGGAGAAAGTTGAAGCGCCCACTCGCTCTTGCACATTGTTATGGTTACTGTAATAATGATTATGCAGCTTATTCAACTAATTAGCGTCTTTGTTCGTAATGAAGAAATTCTGTTGCCGTTGACCTTTCCTTTGGGGCGCAGGGAACAGAAAGTGAACAGTAATTAGTGTTTACTCAAAGCGCTGCCGACTGATTTCTTGATTGATTGAGTCGGGGGCAATTATGTGATTGAAAAGATCAGCACTTTCCAAACTCTGTAAACAAGCTATTAATGTGTATCTCATTGTAAATACTGGTTAAAGCATAATCTCATACTTTTACAAATGATTTTACCCTGCAAGGACAAAACAACAATTATTTGAGTCATAATTTTACCATGGTGTATGTAAAACTAATCCAGGACTTCAGCACAGACTAAATATAGGAAAACAATGATCATCATTGAACACATTTGCACAAACCATAATCAGGGATAAAAGAGGCCTAAATCACAGTCACTTTGTGCCAAAATGACAGTCACATTTATGACACTGAATGTTCCTGTGGAGTGAAAGACAATCTGTATTTTTTCCTACATTAATAAAAAAAAAATTCGGCCAAAGAGTATCTCAAAAGCAGCACATTGTGACAAAAATGTGACCGCTGTGGGCTGTGGCAAAAAAAAAGTGTTTTATGTCACCAACCAAAAAGAGCTGAAAGCAGCACTTTGATTGGCTGTGCTTTTAGCATTTTTCACTCAGAGTGAAATGTAAAATGTTCAGGATCAGAATCAGAAAGTTTAATGCCATTGTCAGTGAACAGAATTCACAAACTAGGAACTTGCTTTGGCGTTAAGGCGCAACACATGACACGGAATAATAATAGTAGCAAAATATGTGTACAAAAAGGGCATGCATAACATTTTAAATTTACAAATAAAATAAAATATACGCGGTCTGAATAAATACACAAATTACAGATGGTCAGAATGGTACAAAAAAATTGATTTGAATAATTGTTAATAATTGTTTGGCTGACATGCCACCTACAGCTTTCACAAAGGTCAGATTTTGAGGTGATTGTTGCCAATATTCACAGTATGAACCTTGTGAACTCGCTCTGCTTTGATCTTGCAGCTCTCTCTCTGATTGGTCAGAGTGGTCAAATGGTACTCAAGCTCGCGCTCCTCACAATCGCTCTTGTGGGAGAAGAGCACGACTGCGCATGATCGTGGTCTGTGGACTACCGGATGTAGCTAGCTAAAGGCTAAATGAGCGCTCCTATTGGCTTGAAAACATGGCCAAAGCTTGTGCGCAAGTCTGAAAATGAAAGCATGCGATTTTGCGGTGTTAAAATCAGGTACCACAGGTTTAACATTTATTAAACCAGGAAAGGATTTGGCATCTCCATTTGAGGGGAGTCCTGGCCCCAGCGGCGAGCATGTTGTATGTATGTTTTTTAGTGGGATGGGAAACCAGAGCACCAGGAGGAAACATGTGGCACGGAAAGAACATTCAAACCCCACACAGATAGTTCGCCTCGCAGTTTGAAAACCACACGCCTGGATAGCCACCGCTTTAAACTAAAATTTGACCTACCAATAATTGTGACCAATCTTGACCTTCAACCTCTCTAATCACCACAGGAGCAGCGAGGAGCGAAGCCCGGACACTGGCCCTCCGTCTCGGCCTCGGAAGGAAGTGACGGGTTAAAACGACTTGATGCTTCCCACATGTCAGAGCGACTGCGACGCACCCCCAATCACGCATGGCCCGCAGATATGTACACAGCAAGACAAACTTTCAAATAAACCAATCACGTGTACTATTCCCACGGCGGACATTTATATACGCAAGGCAAACTGTAGTGAGAGGGTCATGACGGGCGGGAAGACAATTACAGGAGATGTTTGGCCCCCAAGAAGAAACGCTGGTGATCGGTCAAAGTTTGGAGTAATGGTTTTAACCGGCACCTGCGGTAAGTCGGACCTCCAGGAACCATTAGTACCGTGTTTTTATTATAGGCTGTAAACCGCACAAAGAGGTTTAATTCAGCAGAAGGTTTGGGGAGTGAAAAGACTGCGGAGAGTCCAACACATTATTCCAGGTGTTTATTGCCCAGAATGTGCCCATGTAATCTGAATATCAGCAATCGTTCACTCTAGACGACTTTTCCTTTTCTGATTTGTTGTATTTGATAATATTAAATTACTGGGCTTGAATTTGAAGAGGTAATACAAGCCAGCCTATAAAGAATGTGTGCAAGAAGTTACAGGGGAATCAGTGAATTGACCATTTCCCTCTTATTTTTGTATTGGTTTTAAATTGTTTCCTTCAAAGAAATGCTTGTGAAATGAAGAATGAAAGACGCCAAATGAACGACAAATTGTTTTCCATCTACATTTATATTCGGGCTGAGCGATAGGACAAAATGATTACCAGTTGATTTTTCAAAATGTTTGATTTGATCTTATTTAGAAAAACAAATAACATTTCCAGCAGTGGGATCAAGTCTAAATCAAGAGTCCTCTGTTGTGAGTTTAAAGTCCTTTCATGTCTTTGTACCAAATGATTGAATACAGCTTGTATTTTTGCAATTGTTATGATTCATGTAAATCTAAAAACAAATACAAAATCTTGCTAAAAAGTAGGCGGAGGGACACACTTCAGTTCTAATCTTTTGGGGTGGATAAGTCGTCTCAGGTCCACAGAGCTCCAAGTCCATGTGAAGTCCAGAATATCTGACCTTCTTATCGAATTGAGTTTTAAGTCTGACTCGTGTCCAATTTACGATGTGCAAATTAATTTCCTTCTCAACTTAAACAATACAGACTTTTCACTCTTTCTTTACACAAAAAACTTGGCATTTAACATTAAAAATAGTCCCATTTCTTCTTTCTGGTCGGAAATCTGTGCCAAACTGGTCAAAGATTTCAGCACATAATGATGACTGATGATAATTTTCATCTCGATTAAAATTGGAATAACTACACAGCCCTAATCTAAATCTCTTTTGTGTGAAAACAAAACTGCCACAAATTAATGAAACTCTTTCTGTTTCCTTCTACTCCCCAATATGCAAGTTTAGACAAAGAAAAAAAAAAAGAACATGCGGAAAACATCTAGTAAACGAAAGCAGGAGCCGAGGGGCGAGGGTTACCAACGTTTACATATCATAATGTATGCTAATTAACCCTGACTAATTCCTGCCCTGATGGAGTCGTCGTAATGTGTGTACAGTAAGAAAATATTGAACACAAAAGACCTCACAGACGGACAAATCCCAACAAATCTGACACTCGGCCTTAATGAACCACACTCGTTTCCCATCTGGACCGAGTGGCCATATGGTGTGGATAACTTCATTCCTCTCGTTCAGTGACCTACAGCCTTTGTGTTGGGTTCGCTCACGTAACCGTCGCAAATCAATTACTCTCCTGCTCACGGTACAAAGCTGCGCGATGGAATAGCTGTTGAAATCGTGCCGGCCTCTGCTGTTAATAAGCAGAAAGGGCTTACCTGCCGAGTGAATGTTCAAATGGTCCTGGCTTTTCTGCGAGTGGGAAAATCTTTTATAGATGGGACCGAGTCAGTGTGGATTATGAAACCGATGTGTCTGACGGGAGAGGAGCAAACCCCGTCACACTGAAGGAACGTGTTTTTTCTTCTTGGTGTGTGATCGGGGACTAAGAAAAACACTAGACTATCATCCGTCCAACTACATTTTCCCTTAAAGAAACAGCTGTACCGAAGACACCTTTCTGTGTTGAACATGTGTCGAGTATAATATTTTCAGTCCCGTCCTTGACAGTCCAACATCCGATTTCTAGTTGATGCACATGTATCCATCATGTCATTTCCATTGTTGGAGTTTTACGTCCGAGATACTGTGCGTTGTTTTAAAGTCAAATGGATTCACTGACAATGACAAGAAACTCTGTCCACTCTTGTTTATTTTTTGTATTTGTATTTTTTATTTTTTTATGTCATGTGTGTGTGCATGTGGGGTGTTTCTTTCATTCATGTATTGTTTTTTTTTTTCTTCTTTTTCTTGTCATTGTCCTTGTTGTACAGTATATGTAAAATAAAAAAAAAAATAAAAAAAAAAAAAGAAAGTCAAATGGATTATAAATAAATTAACAATTCTACGTATGCCAAACCCTATTTCTCAGGAAAATGTGCAAAATGTTATAACACACACCCTTTTTTAGACAATAGTACATTCATCTCAAGATAATAATTTATCTATATTTGTATATATCTATTATATTATATATATATTTTTATCCTATTGCAGATTTACATAGGTTGTTTTACCATTGTTCATTGTTTAATGTTGCAGCGTGAATTCTGTGCATTGACATTCAGATTCTGATTCAAGAAATGTTGTCCTATTTATGTAATTTTCTTCTGTATCTGCACTTGTTCAAATGAGTATTTAGTCAGTTTTTTAACCAGACAATAACAAGACAAACAGCCTCCTCCTGCCCTTGGCCTTCCAGTGATTGCAGAGAACATTAAAAAATAATTACTCCTTCCAAAAGTCCTTCCTTGGTCCCCAACTCAAATGGTATAATTATTTCATCAGAATAATAGGCTCAATAAACTATTATTAAGATGATGAAACATGAGTGACTTTGTTGAAGGCTTGGCACAGACAAACCACTGTAGCATTTACAACTGACCTCTTTAGATCTATAAAAGACCGAGGAGTAATTTAGGTTCAGTGAGCATGGAAACCGTCACCGTGAAATAAAAGTGTCATCACCAAACACACATACTTCGCATCACCCATCGTAATAACTGAATCTGCGACTGACGAAACTTCGCCTTGACCTCCGCAGTGCGCCCAGATTAGTGAGTTATGGTGCAGAGGTGGTCCTGGCAGCCTCGTCCTGGGTCAGCGCTCAGATGAAGCCAGTGAAATGTCCTCCCCGCAGTTTGAAGCCGAGCGGGGAGAGAAAAGCTGGAGCACATCCAGAGAGTCGTCTCCTCTCGCTGTCTGCGGGGCTGGTACGTGTAACGCTTCACTGTACTCTGTGGGTGTCGACGCTGACATTTGTGAGAGCTCACTGAACTGAGGCTGATTCTGGTTACGAGTTGTATCAACATTGTCAAACATCTGAGTCTCTGTGTTTGGATTTGTGAGCAGAGGTGAGGGCTGGTTCCAGGGCTGTTTATGCTGTCAATGCTGTACATCCACACTGTGTACTTGTTTTGTAGTGTTTTACGTGTATAACGACCATTTATTTGTCAATTAGCTTCGCATGTGACAGACGGTTGATAACACGGAGGTTTATTTTCACTGGACAAGAAAAAAATATTGTCAGAATGAGAAAAGGTTTATTGCCTTTGTCAATGAACAGAATTCACAAACATAGGGACTTGCTTTGGTGATTCGGTGCCACATAAAACAACAAACAATGAAGAATGATAAAACAACCTATATAAGGCTACCCCAAATAAATTGCCTGTTTGCTGTAACCCGAGCCAACATTTTTCAAGTGGGTCGGACGGCAGGCAAATTCTTACTTTTTTTACTTTGAAGGCAAAAAAAATATCAAAATTTTGCCATTTTTTCAACAGTCCAGGGGTCAGGCTTCAACAGTCAATGACGGAAAATGTCGCGGTCAATGACGGAAAATGTCGCGATCAACCCAATCGGTAGACTAAATCTCACGATTTTAAGATCGACCTTTCGTACCCCGCTATCCTTTACTTTGGTAGCGAAGGCGAGCGGGGGGAACATGCGGGGGACACGGGCGCCGCCATGTTTGTTGTGATGACGCTGCTGGCCGTGTTTCAATCCCAGAATGCATTGCGTAAGTCAAATTTAAATCAAGTCACACCCTGATAGAGCGTGACATGTACTATGGACACTTGAGTGGCGCCGACAGAGGCAAACCAAGTTGTAAAAAGCAATATAATAACAGTTAAGCGCGTTCTATTTTGTTACAGACGCATGTGGATGACCGAATATGAAGTCGCACATGTATTGCGCAGTGCGAAAAATTAGTCCTTTGGGATGAAAGATAGGTTTATCAGCGTGACAAAAATATTTGACACGGCGGTTTAGGAAAGACCGATCAGTGAGTCAGCGAAATAATTAATTAACAAATAAAAATTAACAAAATGCTGTTATTTTTTTTTCAGTCGGCTAGTTTCATACCGAGTCGGTCGGGTTACGGCAAACAGACATATTATTTTGCTCAGCCAAAGTCAAAAACAATTTAAATCTGTTTTGTTGTTTTGCATCTGCAGTTGAACCTCATGTCAATATGTTGAAGTACACAATGTAAAGAAGATGCATGGTGCAAATAGACATAAAATACTTGGAATGTCAAAGTGTACATTTTTAGTGTTGTGATAATTGTGAGAAGAAATTTCATGATTTTACGATTATACACAATTCCGAATCCACTTTATTGATACAGAACATTTTATAAACACCTTTCCAAAGAGCTGCACAGACACAAAACATCCACAATAAAAAGGAAGAAGTGTTCAATTTGATCTCCCTAGTTCTAAAACAATAAAATCAGTCAAATAAAATTATAAAACCATCAAATAGCAACACATAATATGTAAAATAACCACATATCACATCAGGTGTTAATTACTGAAACATGACCAATATAACATAGCTCTATGTGACCAGATTTATGAACGTAAAGTTAATACGACCTAATCATTCAGGACACAGACACAAACCATTTTTGATTGGAGAACTATCACGATAATCATTTTATTATTTGGTTCTTAAGATTATATTGTGGCCAGTTTGAACATGAATAACTGGGAATAATCTTGCAAAACAGAACTTTTCCTTCAGGTCCCTGTCATGTAGATCCTCACCGTATATAGGCCTATTATATCAGATAACTACAGACATAAATCCATTAGGTATGTAATCCTCTGTCTGTTACACATCTATGATACATATTCAATGCAGAAACTATGCGCACTATAAATCTGATTCAGACTTTCCTGCACATGTTCCCCTGCTGCTGGTCTTGATTAGCACTTTATTATCTCTCGCAGCTGTCTCCCCATTGTTAGAGAGAGATAAAACAGAGTCAAATGAAACTCCTTTTGACAACTTAATCATTGCTTGAAAGAGATTTGTATCTGAAATCACTGATAACACACCATTTAGCTCCCTTCACTTTCTCTGCACCACCTACACTGAGAAACCGAAGTCCAGAGCCACTAGCCATTAGAGAACAAGAGAAAAGAAAAATTAACTTGTCTGAGCATCTTAAAAAACAATAGTGTGAATCCTCTATCAGATTAAACATGACAATATTGATCTTAAGAGGAAAAAGCACCACTCAACGGAGGTCAAAGGTTGGCAAGGGTCAATTATTGGACGGCAGCACTCTGGAATCACTTTAGTAAATGGATGTTGATACGTCAAGGAAACGATACCATTATAAAATGCAGTGGATTTGACAAATAAAATGGAAGACTAACAGTTTGTCAATGTAATCCCTCATTTAGTCAGGAGCAGTAGTATGCTAAAACGCTGTATAAAACGTAACTGGCAAATGTTACATGGTAATCAATAAAGCTCCTCATAAACACCTGACTCGCCAACTCGATTTGATCATCTTTGTGCCCAAATTGATGTCTCTGTGCAGCAAATCAACTCTAGAGCTTGCTTTTTGTTATTTTTACCGTATTTTTCATATTATAAATCGCTCCGGAGAATAAATCACAGCAGCCAAAAAAATGCATAATAGAGAAGAAAAAAACACATATAATTCGCACTGGAGTATAAATAGCATTTTAGGGGGAAATGTATAAGATAAAATCCAAGCCCAAAAAACGACATTTAATCTTGAAATGCAATTTAAAATATTAACAGATGAGAGAACATGGTGAATAGGTGTACGTATGCTAACGCTAACACCTTCAGCTACATGAGGCACAGACAGAACTGTGGTAAGTGTCTGGTATGTTAACGTAACATAGTCACAGTTATTCAGATAACTATAGCATAAAGAACATGCTAACAAGTTTACCAAAGTATCAGTATTACCCCAAATCACTACATCCATTGAATTATTCTTCCTCTGTGTCACTTCTAAACAACTCCACAAACTCCAGAGGTAGAGGAAGTGCAGATTCTTCTTCTACGTCGCTTAGAGCCTAGAGCGCCCTCTTGTGGTTGTCAGTGTGAAAATAATCAACATGTGAAATGCGGTTGAAAATAACGAACAAAATGATATGCTAATGTGTTAATAATATCACATATAAGTCGCTCCAGAGTATAAATCCTACCACGAGCAAAACTGTGTAAAAAGTTGCGGTTTACCTCATTATGATACAAAGAGATGACAGAATTCCACACAAAATTATGATTATGTTTGACGTGACAAATGTTTTTGTCATTTGGTACATATTTCCCTCTCTCCATGTGTTGGATCCATTAGCACTTTATTCATTACCCACAACTATGTAATCCTATGTAAACCTACCTGAACATGTCACCACTCTGTTATGGACTTTTTACAGTAAAGTTTAATGGACTGGGGTCACGTGGAGGAGGTCAGAATGTTTCACAGGGGCCAAAGGTCATCTAAACTGTGTCAATTTTACGACTCCTCAAAGATGGAAACAGATGACATATTATTGGCCCCACTAGTGTTCTAAACCAGGCCTGTATTGGTGTGATAGTAGACAAAGGTTTGATTTTAGTCCATAATTCAAAACATTCTGCAAGCTTCAATTCTCTGCCAGACAAGGAATAGTATTATTGCAATTAGGGTACAAATAGAGTGTGGAATAGAAGCGTTTTGCATCATATATTCACCTTGTTATAATCAAATTAATGGTATATGTTGTATAAGGAAGAGAGATGTTATGTTCAGTGGTTTCCAAGTAGTGAGTTATAAGAAAACTGATTTACAGTTCTTTCTTAGTCATCACCTGCGAGTTGTACAACAAAATTATGTGGATCAGATGGGATTAGACTGTGTTTGGAGGCAGGGGGAAACCAGAGCACCAGGAGGATATGCAGATACAGGGAGAACATTCAAACTCCATTAAGAAACTGAGAGGTGAGACCACTCAACCACTGTGTTGCCGTAGAAAGATGCTGAAATAAATCAAACTATAGTCAGTCTCGCTCATATTGATCATTGTCCAGAAGAGAGGAACATGAATCGAATGAGAATATCATTTTATCAGCCAAAAAATTTAATATAAGATAAGATAAGATAATATTCACACAAGGGGAAATTTCGTTGTTACAATGCAGTAGAACAGGAGGAAAGGACAGATTATAGGAAGTTAAAAAAACAAAAACAAAAAAAAAACACTCTTAATAGAACATTACATAACATAACATAGAATATTAGACCTTCACGGGAAAAACATAGACAAATATAATGATGACTTTGAGTATACATAAGCGTGATTACTTGTTATGTGTTAAAGGTGCACTACGTGACTTTTCCTGTGAAAGGCCAGTCACCAGTTTCTTTTTTGCCTGGAAAGTTCTACGTTGATTGACATTAACATTACATACAGTATATGGAAAAAAACTCAGGAAATAATCTAGGCCAATTTACAAGTCAGATCTATGAAAAGGCGAGCACATACATGTTTTTAAGGTATTTCTTCTGCAACACAAGCACCTGCAGTTAGATGAATGCAAGATATGTTTAATGACATATTGGGAAAAGCAGGAATCCCCAGGAAAAGTTACATAGTGCAGCTTTAACACAACTGGCGGTGCATTCTTGCCTCAATCTGAGCTTTGTCTCCACAGAAAACATGCATAATTTGAGAAATCTAATGGTTTGTGTGACCAGTTCACAGCAAGGCTAGAGGAAAGAGTCCCTTTTCCACTGAACATGAATCAGCAACTGTGTGGTGAGCGCCTGGGGCCTTTTTCTGGAACCACTGGTGATAAGTCATTGATGAAGAGGGAGAGAGAACAGACTGTGGGCCGTATTTCAAATGACTGCACATCTTTGCTTTTGCTGCTATTCAACATGCATTTCAGCCTCTAAAACATGTCTATTTACTTTTCTAATTTGAGTAAGAACAAGCGTGTTCTGTGACAGCAATACAAAACAACGTCATTCAGCGTCATCCAATTGTATTTAGGTTGGTAAATCAGTTTGCCATTGTTATTTCTTAGACCAGAAATTGCATCTTGCTTTGCCAGAGGTGTGAGGGGAAAAATAATGATGTGGACTATGAGTCAGCTAAGCCTGTGTTGCCCGTCCAAACATCCAAACAAGTTTTTAGTGCCGTCGAAAAACAGCATTTCCACATCCAAACGAGCAACAGAAAAAGTTAGACCTGCCACCAAAACTTACAAAACAATTTAACTTCATTTTCTAAAAGGTCTTCTGAGGATTCATTAAAGAGACAATATCTCTTGACTTAAGAAACAGAAAATAGATAGCCATATATACTGTACTGCACGTATAATTAATTTTACATCTCCAGGGTTTGTGCATCTCAGTAACCACCCACAGGACAGGGGAGGAAGAGGAGGAGGATGGAGTGAAGAAGGGGACACATTCATCTTGTCCTCAAATGGAGATAACAAAGAGAGTAGGACACCAACCCGAGGGACTCCAGGCGTTCGGACAGAGAGGAGTGCACAGTAATGGCATGAGAGTGCTCTTATAAAACATGTCAGCTGTTGTGGGCGGGATGAGCGAGCACAGACTTTGGTTTCTTTGTGAAAGTTTCCATGAGCTGATCGTTTAAAAGAGCTGATTTAGGAAAGTTGGGAAGGTTTTTTAACTGACAGGCAAGTCTTTTTTTAAAGGTGCGTCATGTACATTTTCTGAAGGGTTTTACCAACTTGATTGATGACGCTGTTGCATAGAATAGCAAAAGAACAAAAGGAGAAGTACTGTATTTCTATTTTCAAACATGAATGTGTTTTGCCACTCATCCAAGTATCTTCTCCAGTTCTGGCCGGGTTCTGGTAAGTCACTGCCCTAAATAACTGTCTGAAGGTTCTGTCAGTGAACTCAGTTTAGGCAGTGACTTACCAAAACCCTGTCAGAACTGAAGAAACTATTGGACGAGTGGCAAAACGCTTCAACAGTCTAGTATCCTACCATTTATCGGTCTTTTATAGCTCAGAAATACCTCTTCACAGATCAGATTAGTAACTTGTCATCACCTGCTTGTCTCCATGGAGATATACAAGTTTAATGAGATACTGTAAAACATTCCAGGCAAAGGAACTCCCTAGAGGAAAGCAGGTAACGGACACTCAGATTGGTACATTTTGATTATTCATATTATATAATGTCTTACTTTGTTTTTTGACTTGAAGGAGTCATAATAACAGCTTATAATATCATAATATCAGCTTCTTACTGAAATGGGCTGACCAATAGGCAAATAGGAACAAATCTGTTTTGCCGATGCCAAGAAAGACTGTATTACTCAATAACAGCTGTAAATAAGAGGTTTTTATAAGAGTTTTTTTTTAAGTTATCTGTTTTTTTTAAATAATTCTATTTCTGTGCCTAATCTGTTTATGTACCTAATCTGTGTTGCAACACTAGAATTTCCCAATTGTGGCACAAATAAAGGTTATCCTATCTTATATTTACCAGATTGAATATACCGTAAAATAAAAAAAAACATTAACATTAACAATAACAACGCCATCTGTTAAGTAAGTCTTGAGCGGGAGATTTTGTTCCAAATGTCCTACTATTAAAAGTCTGTTTTCTTCTGAAACTCTTGACGTATTTATACTCAATACAACTTCCACTAGCAAAGCAAAAGACATCTACATCTACATCTACGTCTACATCTCTTCACTGTGTTTACACAAGCCAACTCTGCTGTTTTTGATGCCTCTGCTAAAAAGTTCCAAAGCCCAAACATAATTGAACGTGACTAGTCGGTGGGCAAATTAAGATTGATGCGCCACGGATCGATATGACGCGAGTGACCAGCCGCGGCGCACATCTCCACTGGACTCTTTGCTTTGGCTGCTCCCTCTCCCTCCCGTGGCCCTAATTCTCACCACAACATCCCAAACCCTCCCGTGTGCGTCTGTGCGGCTCATTAGGGCCTGATGGAGCGGGGCGAGGGGGGTAAGAGCCAGAGGCCATTACAGGAACCACCTGCCTCTTGACCATCATCTCACTCCGTGCTTTGTACTCACTATGCACTCTATACCAACCATAATAGCACTTAAAAGCCCTCTATATCAGAAATCCACTTTTATAAGATTAAAGGGAGGAGCTGCAGACACCAGCGCAGGAGATGGATGAGTGAGGGTGGAAGGGGGGGGCGTCGGGGGTGAGCTGCGCCATAAGGAAAACTCGTGTTGCACCGCGCCATTGCCAACGCTACCGAGCTCGGACCTGGTCTTCAATTTGACTTGGGTCCGTCTTGGATTTCAGGCCCGGGACCAGACCAAACTGACTGAGGGTGCATCGGCGTTCAAAGGAGTGCAAAGACGAGCCTAAAATGAGGGTGAAAACACTTTAAATGAGGTTGTAATGCACCTTTAGAGACTTGGGGCTGAATTGGGTATCAACATATCGTTTCTAGGACTTTTTCCCCATTCAAAAGTTATACTATTCCACTTTTTAATTGTTGATAATTACGACAACAAGGCTACATTTCATCACTCTGAAACCCATGAATGACAACGTTTATAAGGTGTAGGGTTTGAATACATTTTGTTATAGAGATCGGAATCAGAATGTTGTAGATGTTAGCGTTGTTTGATGTAAAATCCTTATAGCATTCGACAATGTACGAGTGTAATCCTTATCTATTGGGTCGATTTAAATATAGTGACACAATACGTTTGAGTGAAGGCTTTCTCCAGACCAACTATTCATGCTGAAATTGGTTTGAGCAACTTGTAAATTCTCACACTCGTTTGAACGTTTTTGATCCCGTCTTGATCCTAACTTTCTGCCATTTGATCTCGATCTTAACCTGCTTGATAAGGACTCGTTCTTAGTTGCTAAAAGTCCTGTACTTGGGTTAGGGTTAGGGTTGCAATTTGTTCTTGGACTCTTGGTGGATTTGTACGTTCCTTTCTGCCTTCTCTATAGTGCAAAAAGAATGAATGGCTGAGCGAGACAGTGGGGCGATTCAGCTCCCGATAAATGAAACCTTTATGAGCGTGGTGATGCGCCGCGCTGCCGCTTTAGGACGCGTGCAATGCCAGTGTGTGATTTTACACCAAGACGGATGATGAACTGCCGCAGGGTCTGAATACAGGGGGAAAAGCCCGGGTTACAGCGGGAGTGAGAGCGGGTTTGTGAAAAATGTTGCATGTGGCCCACACATTTGAACTTGGAAGAAAATATGAAACGGATAAACCATCGGCATTCCCAAGGCCATACGAGGAAGTGTAATCACGGCTACAGAAAGTGACTACAAAGCCATTTTTCAGAAGGACATTCAATACCGTTTAAGTGACTGTAGCTGACTCAAACAAACTGTATAAGACGCAATACTTAATGTACTATTCATGATCAAAAACTATTCCCAACTGTAGCGTTATGAAAGTAATTCCAGTAACACGTTTTAAACATTTACAAACCTTTTTATTGCCATTATGAAGTAGGTTGAGTGGTTTTTATGTCCGTATCTGGGACACGTTCTGGAGTTCTGCGCAACAAAACTGAAGATACTGAAGATGGCTGCGAATGAAAAACTATCCAGTTGAACAAATGTTATAGATTTGAAGATAATTTGGATGTGTGCTCTATTTGTTTCACGAATTACATTTCTGCGGCAGACAAAATATTCAGAATCGCATGGAACTTTTGTTTGCTTTTCAATTTAGTCAACTTTTAAGAGCTTAACTCGTTGGTATTTTCAATTTCTTTGCGGGCAGTTTAATGGATTAGCCTCTCCCAGTTCAAAAGAAGAACAAACGGAAAATAGTCCTTCCTTTTGGGGAAAGATCAATGGCACCCATGTATACAACCTTTTATCCACAGCAGGACCACTGTTTGGACAGCGGCACAGATGTGGTTACACACAACTAATGAATCGCATACACAGTCGTACCCTTAGAGCGACGGAGATGCCCAGACGACATTGAACGAGTCCACTTCACTATCTGTGGTCCGCGCTGTTAGGAGAGGGGATTTAGAGCAGATGCACGACCAGCTTCAAGTCACTTTTAGCCACGAGTTTAATCCTCTGTGGCTTGGTAATAGAAGATAGAGGAATATGTCTGCGGGCGATGGAACAATGGACACCTACAGAAGCTCTTTTGAAGAACACATTTTGTTTGCATGTTTATTGCCATGTACAGTATCTGTTTTTGTTTTAAATGTAGCTACTGTCACTGAACAACCATGCATTTGGCCTATGGGACAATAGACAACTGTAAAGACAAGTATTATAGGGCTATGAAAACGTTACAAGCCATCTATAAATGCAACTACTTATTGTACTGACTAAATTAATGAAACACAGTTATAACGTTGAACTTAAGAATACAGATACTTCGAATGTATTTTTCTGAATAATTTTTTTCTTAATATCCGGCGTATTTACCAGCGACTCCATGGAGGGCTGCATTTTCATAAAAGACTATATTACTTCCTTCAAAAGCTCCCATTTTGCAATTTGGAAAGTACATTTTGTATTTTTAGTTACACAAACAGCTACATTTGAATAAACACAAGCTGCAGCTCCAGTCTTTTAATGTTAATGTACTATACATTTAAAATAAGGATTCACAGGGATTGTCCAGCTTTTGTGTTATTGTGTCAGTGGCAAAAAGTAGTTTCAATATTATGGTTTATCATGACTTTTTTGGGAGCAATATTGCATATCATTCTTCAAAATGTGTATTGTGACAGGCATACTCTGGGACTCTCCACACAGCACACCTTTAAAATGTAATTGGACCAAAGGAGGGGGATTCAGGATAACAAGAAAATATAAGGTGTTCTTTTTTTTGATGATTCTCGAGGATGATAAGTGCAATTTTGGGTCAGAATACCCCTTTTATGTAATACCCACCAGCTGTGACAGGTAGTAATGTGCGCTTTTCAGCTCGTTCACCGAAATAAAGCAATAACATGAGAAAGTCCCAGCTCAAAAGTGGTCATTTTCCTCCCAGGTTTGGCTGTTTGATGGACACAACCAAGGTGTAGGCAGTGCCAAAGTCGCAGCGTGATGAATGGGTACCACTGTGCGTCGTGACTTACCCTCATCCCTCTCTCTCCCGCCTCTCTTCCAAACTTCACTCCGCTGCCTGTATCTCCTGCAGCGGATGACTCACTGAAGGCTGTTACAGTAGAAGAGCGAGGAATTAAGACAATGTAAGAATGAGACGACCGCCATTAGGGGACCCTTCCTGGCACGCTCCGACGGAACGCTGATTTAATTTCAGTTTTTAATCCGAGAGAGGAAACTGCGCTTTTGGCTCGCCATATTTAGCCGCGGTCTTGGCAGGAGGAGTTTGGGAGATTTCTAAGGCGAGTCCTAATTGTTTTAAGGTGGCAGGTGTCAGCAGTGACATGAGTTTAGAGGTGGAAGGAAGGGCAGTGGTGGATATGGATTAGGCTTTCAGCAAAATGAGGCGTAAAAGTGTCAGGAAATGTACAGTTCTCCAACAGACAACCATTCAAAAAAGGACTCACTAAAAATGAAAGCAGTCAAGCAGAACTTTATAACCACCTGCAAGCTCTTGCCAAATGTGTGACCGGTCATGCAGCAAATTGTGACGTATATTCTTCAAGCAGTAATGCAGTAATGCAGTAAAGTAGTAATATCTTATTCTAAATTGACTTTTTTGAGCTCAAAAACACTTTTTTCTGAATTGCCTCTATATTGGCTGTTTTCTCGATCTGTGACGTGGCTCTGAGATTCTTCTCTGTTGTTGTCAAGACCATATATCATTGCCGGACTCGTTCTGTGAATTTCTCTCGTCGAATCATGATCAGTACAATTGTGTGCAGAGACCCGGAACTGAGAGGCCAGCTTGAAATGTGTAACTCATGGATCTATGTCGGTGTAATCCCTCATTATGTGTGCTTTTTAGATAAACATGGATCAGCAATACAATACAAATGATGCATATTTGTCCTTTAAAAAAAGTCGTATTACCTGTGCCTGCTATATCACTATAATCTATAATAACCGTGGATATTGTTATTTATATTGAAGAGTATAGATTTATACTTTGAGGAGCTGCAATTCACAATAAAAGCAGCTGATTATTTTTCATTTGTGCTAAAATGGCTACACAACACTGCCAAATCCTGCATATGTCACTATTCCACACTGTTTAAGAACATAAAATTGCAGAAGTGAGTGAAGAGCAGTGGGCGTGTGTCAGTGGGGAATCTGGGGAGCGGTGAAACGGGGGCTGCCAGAGCAACGGCGTCTTGTCCTCAGGAGAATAAAGATTTGTCAAACATGCATGAATCACTAAATACAGCCCCCTCATAATATGGTAAAAGTACCTAAAAGTTGTTTGGATACAATAGGTCTGGATGGCCACTCTTCATTATTTTATTCATTTTAAAGCCATTTACTTGAAATATATTTTATTTTTCATTAAAACCGTAGACGAAACCCATACAATAATAATTTGAACTACCAGCGTAAGCAATTTTTTGGGAAATGTATTTGACAAAATCCAAGACCAAGAACAGAAATTTCATCTTGAAATTGCTATTTAAAATAATAAGAGATTAGAGAACATGGTGAATAGGTGTACGTATGATAACATAACACCTTCAGCTACATGACGCACAGACAATGAACTGTGGTAAGTGTCTGGTATGTTAATGTAACATATTAACAGTTATTCAGATAACTATAGCATAAAGAACATGATAACAAGTTTACCAAAGCATCAGTTTTACCCCAAACCACTAAATCCATTGAATTCTACTTCCTCTGTGTCACTTCTAAACAACTCCACAAACTCCGGAGGTAGAGGAAGTGCAGATTCTTCTTCTGCATCGCTTAGAGCCTAGAGCGCCCTCTTGCGGTTGCCAGTGTGAAAATAACAACAAAATGATACAATAATGTGTTAATAATATCACATAAAAGTCGCTCCGGAGAACAAGTCCAAACTATGAAATGCGACTTAGTCCAAAAAATACGGTAAATGCTTGTTGGGAATTGCAATCTGGTAAGACATTAAATGGACCACAGTTTTGGCCTCGGTCACACTGAAAGAATATTGTATATTCTAATCCATCGTCAATATAATATACCGTGTTTACCTGCCTTTATTCACAGCGCCACAACTTGCCAAGTACATGCCTTTGACGCATTAACTCTGAGCATCTATCACATCTAAGCAGGTGTTCGATCGCCACGTGGAATGTCTCATTTGTTCGGTGTTGACTGAATGGCCGAAGCGTCCTCTCCATGACACGGGGACGCTCTGAGATTTACTCCTCTAATGATAGCTGTAGTAGTTCATATGGCGGTGGAACAAGAGACGTGGAATCTAAAAGCAATTAGTGTCTCCTCCACCAGGCATTATCCCGTAAGTGCGCTGCATTGTTAACGCGGGGCAGATCTAATCCGGGCCGTCCCACAACAGGCCGAGGAGGGCACGTTGTATTAGATTGCATGCCGATCAGCAATTTTTCCTAATCTTTGTGTATGCAATGATTCATCAGTTTATGGGGGACAGCTGCAGGCCTAATACAATCCAGAGCAACAATCAAAGCCATGTCAAATGTTTGGTTTAGGGCGCTTATGAAGGGCTCTCGACAAGAAGACCTGGAATAAACTGGACGGCATGAATCTTTTTTTAGTAAACTGCAAAAGTGTGATTCGACTCGACTGAGTGTCGACGTGAGCTCTTGAACTGAAAATATCTTCATTGCGCTTGAGTGAGGAGGTGGCCTATTTACCCAGACTGTAGTTTTTACTTATGAATGAAGCTAAATAATGCATGTTTGCCCGTCTGCTGCTGCCATTATCTAGGCCAAAGCGTTCAGTCATTTCTTCATGTTTTTTTCTGCCCGTCTCGAAAGATTTTGTGAGTGTGTGGGGTTTGAAACAGCAAGTATTAGCCTTAAACGGAAAGCAAACATGAAGGCAACAATTCACACTTTGATTCACACTGCGTTTGTTGGATGGCCAAGGGGTTTGGTCGCAGCACACATGCAAGGCGCTGAGGCCGCTGCAACAGGATTTAATTACTTTTCTCACTATTTACTCCCATTTAACAACACTGCACATGTTTCTAGAAGTAAATAAGATAAACTACTGAGGAACATTTTTGGCAATGAAGCAAAGCAATAATAGCTTGAAGATACTACATCAGAAAAGTTGCATAGAGCACTTTCATCCACATTTATGTCTGTGCCAACAATTTGGAGTCACCTACTTCATTAACACAGGCCCACTTTGTATAAGAGGGATAACATGAAAACGTTGTGTTGTTAATCATGCAAAGCAAACTGAAATATTTATGGATTTTAGCATTTTGTTGTGAAATGTGAAATTTTTAGGCTCACATGACTTTTTGGTCTTTTTGATGTATTCGTTGTAATTCAAAAATAAATAGGGTTAAACAACACTTAAGTTTGGATCAAGATTTGAAATGTGTTTTTAGGACATGCTTCGCATTTTTTGGAAAATAGTGCGTCTTTTTTGCTACTTTGTTTACTACATTTCCTCATTAAGTTAATACTGTGTTCTGTGATTGAAAGGCAGAAAAACCCACAGATGTAAAGCAGGTCTCCTATCTGCAAAAGAAGTTCGGAGACATAAAACGCTTGCGAAAAACAATGTGGTCAAATGAAAAGAAGGAAAAAAGGAAATTATGTCTTAAAATGGTAACAGATGAAGAGTTAATCTTTCATGATCAAAGCAACGCTTACATTTTATTCAATGTGCCTGGGTCCTTTGCATTGCAACATCAGACAAATATGCATTATTTATGTCCAGTATGATATTTTATTGGAATGTTACAACTCATTTAACTTTTATTTTTCTTAATGCCTGTTTGTCTTCTGGTTTCCATTTTTTGTGACTCTCAACTTAGCAATACACACACTGAGTTGGAGTTTTGAGTACTCCAGTTTTACCCATCAGCATAAAACATATGAACAATATTCTAAAATGATATAGTTTCTCCTTGATCTACAGTCACCCGTTTTGAATTTAACTTACGTTTTTTTACAAATCCACCTTATTAAAGCAATAGCAATGTCTATTACATACATTATCACGTGTCCTGCAACTTTCACGTAACTCCAATCAATTTGCAATATGTCTCTGTACATTTAGTCTTCAAGGAAACTATATTAGTCTAAAACGGGCAGAAACAGAAGACGTGAATTAGGCGTACATGGTTAGCTTCCCCTGTTCGACGGCGGCTACAAGCAGAGTAATGAGCTATCCATTACCTTTAGTCCGCTCGTACCGCTCATTAGGCCTGAGCTGAGTCTGCTGCGGGGCGGCTCTTTCATGTGGCCGTTTGTTTGGAGTAGATCCAGCGTCAGGGGAATTCTAGAGCGCGACACTGTGAGCGCCTGGCCTTAAGTGATGGACTGAATTACCACGACTACAATAAAACCAATGACAAAGTGTGCGGCGGCAGGAGGGCCTGTTTATTATCAGAGACGTCGGATCCATCACGTTCAAATAAAAATACCACCTCTACGCCTTCCGACATGTAGAACTCGTGAAACTCATGATGATTTAGATGCCTCTTACACTCAATTAAATGAACCCTAAATATATATAGTGAGTCACCTTCCATTTAAAGAAACCTGAAGCAAATAGTGTCGTTTTAAAGGGTGCATTTTGTAACTTTTTCTCTTGCCTTGAATGTTCTACAAGGTCAATTATTTATTTACAGGTGTTTTTATTGCACAAAATTATCCCGAAAAAACCCTCAATTCTTCCCGTGAGCAGACTCGCCTCTCCACGGATGCAACCAGTAATGTGGCCTGGTGACATCATTATAAGTTTAATGCCATACTGTGGAATATTCCAGGCAAAAGCAGGTGGCAGACCCTCCATCAGAAAGTCAATTCTGCACTCAAACGTTCATTCAAACAACAGAAAGTTTTAAAAAATCAAACGATGAATCATTGGTCAATTAGAGACAAGCAGATTAATCAACATTCACAAGTTACACAAAGCACATACATGAACATACATTTTTAGATGCAATAAGGTGACTTACGAGATTTATTTAAGATGAACATTTCTTTTTTCACAGAGTATTACGTATTGATAATCATAAATAACACAGCAAACATTGTGGAATTGTATATTCAGCAACTCACCAGACATTTTTGCCTCTATAACTCTAAGCTGAAGGATCAAGCAGTAATTTATACGGAACTGGATCATGGACTTTATAGAGAAATCAACACTCAACCAACAATAAACCACAGAGACACAGGAGTGGCTGTATATCAAACGTGCTGGATCCATCACGCTCAAATAAAACCACCACCTCGCCGCCTTCCGACATGTAGGAAAATAAACGCAAGAACAGTGAGGGAAAGGTTTACCTGCCCCCCGAGTGCCTTGTGTTTTCAAATGACCCGTGTCAAACTGGACCAGGGCTGGAGTGGAACCTTGTGCTCCCCTCACAGCAGCGGCACATCCTCCTGCCCTAAATCACTGCCCTTTTCTCCTGACAGCGTGCGATGGTGCTGAAAACATCTTTCCCAGCTTGTGATTGCGGCCAATTTGCCAGTGCATAAATCTTCATAACCGAGATTTCTTCTTTCTTTCAATTTTTACATGAAAAAAGACACCGGTGCATATAAAAAGTATCCAAATCAGCCTTAAATCCGGGGCTCTGTGTTGTCATTGTCCAGATTGTCACGATAGATCAAAGTCAATTGCAATACTATGGAAAAACAAAATGTATATATATATACTTTTAATGCTAATTTTAATATCACAAAGAAAAAAAAACACTCTTTCATAACAGAACAGAAGAGTCTTTGTTGTTCTTTACAATGAACATCTGTCTCCTTTACCATCTCCACATAATCATTTGTAGGCAAGAAAACATATTTTTAAACACATAATTATGATATTTTCTGAAGAATACTGAGAGTTCTTTGTATGAATGTATGCGTAAATGAGAATCCAAATTAGTTTAGTTGGGTTTAATAAATATGAAGATATATATCCTCTTCAAATATAAAGATTTGTTTTAATTTACACCTAATTTTGTCCTGATTTGAACCTGGTTTAATCCACCATACTTGGCAAAAGAATTAACAACTACAACAATAAAACAAATCTAAAAATACCTCCATAAATTAAACCCAAACCTAATCTACAAAATGGCCCTGTTCCTCCTAAAGATGTTATGGTTAATTCTTAATGTTGAAATTAATCATGAAAGTGACATATTTGAATAGGTCAAAGGTGACATTACATCAGCGCAGTCATGCAGTGATTCATTGATGCTCTGGCCGTTTTTCCATAAATACCAGCAGGACTCCAGTCAAAGACCTACAGTGTTGTATCCGGGCAGAGCGGAGATTTAGGGACCGTGTGTCAACATTTTGCCCTCCATTTAATGCAAATTGGACCAAACTCATAGCTTTAGTCTCTGAGAATTATTGTTTTCAGTTTAGAGCAGCGTGGAATGTAACCAGATACTTTAGTAGCAGTAGATGTTTAAGTAGTAGTTTGTTACTTTACTCAGATTACAAGCTCTGCATAGAAGAAAATCAGATTTCCAATTTTTGGGGATAAATATACAAATAAGAAAAGCTGCAGTTGGACGGTATTGACGGACAGACAGTAGATTGACATTGTTGACATTTTTCCTTTTTTTTTTAGATTTAGAGCAGGCCTTTATGTACAGGTACGTTTGATTTATAAGGGATCTAATCAAAGTTTGCAATATTTTGAATAGTGAAATGTCCACAAAAAGTTGCCTATGACAGGAAGCTAAAACTACTACTTTTTTACAACTTTTTCCACATCTGCATTTTAGTATTCAGAGTACAAACCTTCAGATACCAAGCCCAGATTCTCATGAAAGAGAAAAATATTAGATCTTTATGGCCACAAACATCCTTGGAAACATTACACAATATGAGCACATGAGTGATTGGAGTCAGCAGGGAGCTGATTGGCCGAAACGATGTGTGGAATTAAAGCAGGCTGTTTCATGGGATCAATCTGTTTCCTTCTGTAGTCCCCGACCGAGCCAGAAACACATGGAACGGACAAAAGTATAAAGTAGTAAGGTAGTTCTACAAACGTTGACAAGAACTGCAGAAAAGTGGGAGGGAAATATGATTGAACACCCTAATCTGGACGATTACTTTTCACTGATACAAACCATGGACTGGAAACAGAAATACAAAAAAGAAAGAACAATCATTTTTAATAAATGTCAGTATTGGTGAACTTTTTGGGACCAGAGACAATATGAGTACATTAATTCACAGCTAAATAAATACATTGGTGATCATTTTGGGATTGATTGGGACTCATACGCATGGCATTTATAGTACAAAAAAACCCCAAATTAAACAAAACGGGCAATAGAAACCAATCAGCATATTTTTTTAAGCCTTTCTTCTTCTTCAAAAAAAAAACCTCATACATTTATTTTGGCAGTATCTTTGGTAGTTAAAATAATCTTCCACCTCAACAATGGCTTAACAATGAAGATCAGAATTCATTTAAACAAAAGCAGTTCAAAGGTGATGCAGTAAAAGCAAAACCACGGTGCAGTCCATGCGTTATATTGCATTGGGCAAGAGGAGCACACGACCATTAAAAGCTGCGTATTGGCAAATATAAAAATGTAAAACTTTTCACGAGTTCACATGGAAAAGCGTTTACCCAAAGAAATGCTGCAGACTAGAATTACATTGATGTATGACTTATTTGACCCGCCTTCTGGGATTGGTGTACTAACACTGTCACAGCCCTGGTATAAAGTTTATTTTGTTGGTACCACCCGCCCGACAGCCCCCGAAGCATCCATCACAAGCACCTCCCACACTCATTTGCCACAAGGCCTTCAACGTTTGCCCAACATGTGGATAAGTGGAGAGTTTCTATAAAGCAGCACGGACACAGCAGCTTATCCATGACTGATATGAACCTGCTCACCAGCCCGGAGGTGCAACAGGGGTCTACCAGCTCAACACGCAAGATTGTAGACAGAAATAAGATAAGATAAAAGTACGACTGTCAATGTTTACCATCCTTCAGTGTTTTGTCATTGAATATCTTGATCAGATCTAGCGCTAGGCTTGATCAGGACTAACTTATCTTGACCATTTTGCTCATTGATGGTGGAAACAAGACACAGGGAGAAATAAAGTAAACTCTGCACAGAAAGGCCAAGAACCTGGAACTTTCTTCTTGTGAGCCAAGCAACTCCACCACAGTGCAGTCCATTTTTAACAGAAGCAAGCACAACTCAACAGTTGTCTTAGTTTTAAGGTTTAAGTGCGTGAATGTAACAAACCTCGCCTTCAATACTTTAACTGCAGCCATTTAATTTAATTGTATTAAGGACATAGCATTTACATTGGACAAACCAGATGCAATGTTTTAAGTGTATGTAGCAGAATATGCAAATTTTCAACACCTGTCCATTGGGCCAATTTAGAGTTGCCAATTTTACCTAACACATGCATGAATGTGTTGACTATGAATGCGTCGAGCGGGACGAGTCTGAAATTAGCGACAGACCAGTGCATTACTAGATCTAATATCAGCCACCGTCCACCACCACCATGACCCTGACAAAGGCCGAAAAACATTGGTGTGTAAATTTTAATATTTAATACGCCAAGATGGAATAAAGGCTTTTTACCGTATTTTCCGCACTATAAAGCTATAAGCCACGTTAAAAGCGAAACAAAACGTGTACCAAACAAAATCGTTTCAAGGTCAGTAAGCACAACCAGAATTAATCCATATATGAGGAGCGCTGGGTTATAAAGCGCACTGTTGTTTTTAGACAAAAAGAAAGGTTTTTAAGTGCGCCTTATAGTGCGGAAAATACAGTAACTTTTCTAAAACGGAATGCCTTTTTTGTCTGACTTTCTACCACTCTAATATATCCGTACAACTGAAAATGAATGCTTTGGAAATAGCTTTTTTGCTACACGCCAAGCTTTTCGGGTAGAGCTTTTTAGCATTTCCTCTCGGACATAGACATCGCAGTTTCTCCGTGACCGATGCAAAACTGTTCTCGGGTCTCAGAGGCACGGCCAGGAGTCTGACAGCTGGTAGTTAACGGGAGGATCATCTCTCTTTGACACTGACAGATCAAACGCAGCTGAGGTGAATGGGCCGCGCCCCTCTGCTCCTCGCCACCACAGGGTATTATACTGCCCACAAAAGCTCCACACTTGACCACAGTCCGCTGAGATTTGAACACACAAAGGCTCGGGTCAACGTGAGAGCAGCAATCAGGGCTTTATGGGGAATAGACGCTAAAAGAAAAGATCACATACACGTACATGAAATAATACAATTGATTGAGATTCGTACTGCGCAAATCTCCTTATCGAGTTGTCATGCTAATTTGTACTTTGTATGCAGTCCAAGCCAACATATAGTCCTTTCTCAATATCTGATCTCACAAGACTGATGCTTCTCTCGACGAGGGCTCTTTAAATCCATCACAAGCTGTTTGTCATTGGCAGCTGAAAGTGTTGACAGGTCAATGGGTCCTCTTAAGACTATAGTGTTACTAAAGCATGAAAACAGAGCTGAGCAGACAGGGTCAACAAATCCATAAAACAACACCAAATAAAGACACGCATTTTGAAATGTTCGCCTGAAAAGCAAAACAGTTGCTTTGCTGGATACATTTATATAAGCCATGACAAAGCATCTGCAGCAAGTACATTATAAAACCACATTAGCAACATTGCGATACAGTAACAACAAATTCAACGTTTTCCATTGTCTAGTTTAAACATTTTGCTCTATGTTACCCATGTTAGCGTGTGTTCAGATTTGCACACACACCACATCAGAATTGGGACTCAGCTGGAAATAAATCCAGCACCAGAGTTGCAAAATTTCCGGAATTTCAAAGTTGGAACATTTTCATTGGAATTATTGGGGATTCATGGGAATGAATGGAAATAAATGGTGAATTGCTGCTTTTGTTGTCTCTGAACAAGTGTTGTACAGACTCATACCATCCTACATTTATGGAAATGCACTTTAAATGCAGAGAGAGAAACAGCATCGGCAGCAAGTTGTCATCTCCAGATGTGACCACTAGGGCTTGATGAGGAAGACATTTTGGGCATTGAGACCAATTAGTTTGGCATTTAAGGAGGTAGACATGTTCTACCAAGTGTTACATGGTTTTATTCAGGCGCTGCTTTCTCACATTATTTTTTCTCAAACAGATGAAAATGAGTTACGCCTGTATTTGGGAACACACAAAGCAGATGACAGTTTGATGCATTAAACATCACATAGAATGGCCCAAAAGAGGAGTGGTAATTAGGGGAGGTGACACTAGACACAGTTTTGTATATTGTTGTGTAGTTGGACAGGATTAATGGGACCTCATTGTTGGGAGAGGCACTTATTGTTGGGGGTTTAAAGGTCAATGACATTTAGCACAACTAATACTAATAACTAGACATAGCCAGGACTAAACCAGGACGAGATGAAGACCAAACCCAGTCATCAAGTCTAAACTGGGCTGTGCGCTTTCCCTCACACAATAATGAACTTAAAAACAGCCGGCTAAATTAAACCATGCTCGGATGCACACAGCAATGAAATGAATATGATAAGACTTTAGGATGGACTTTGCAAGCTGCAGGTTGGGGAGGATTTCAATCGATGGCCGTGCCCAGGATTACATTACGAATTGAGTTTAGCGGGGTTGCTTTCCCTCTTTTTTCCCCCACTTTGTCCGCCAGCACCAGCAAGCCTCCAGTGCGGGCTTGTCCACGGTGCCCTCTTCCCACAGTAAGTTAATCATGTCGGCTCACAGCTCCTCTCTGAAGCACAACCCGTTTTGTATGGACTGCAGTCGCTCCGAAGCACCCAATCAATCCAGGAGTGGGAAAGGGGTCGTCCCAAGACCGGCCCACCCCCTGTGCACCCCCCGGCCCCCTCCCCGCCGCTCAATACCAGGCATTATTCTGATCATAATTGCATTAGGTTTTTCACAGCACGCAGCAAAACGTCACACACTTACCAGCAAGAGCCTTAATAAGCTATTGTTGACCCATAGCCATTGGCCTAACCTGCTTTATTGACTCCACTATTGACTTTTTATTAATGGATTTCATCTGTTGCCGTCACTGTGAGGCAAAGTGACTCGCCTGGTGATCAAAATGTCTTCCAATTATGAAAATGGTGTATGCAGGAAGCAGAGTGATCATTAAAAACACTTTAAGACTAAGGCGGAGTTGGAGTAAACAAACCATGCACCACTCTCACTTTTCTTGTTGTGTTTTTATATCCTTATCCATAATATTCCAAAAGCATTTGCAGTAAAAGAAGAAACGTATATATCACAATGTTTTACGTGAAAAACTTTGTAAAAAGACCCCATTCCTATTGAACCCTCCCTAAAGATTAAGATTATTAAAATGCTGATGAAAAGAAAAGAAAAAAAATGTAATCGTGACAATAAGAGGATCAAATGTCTTGTTTAAAATATATATATATATATATAATTTACTATAAAGTTAACAGTACAGAATGACACCTACTTATAGTGAAATGTATTCTTATTATTTTGTTTTGCCACAGTACTGACCTGTAACTTTGACTGGTTACCTATTACAGCTCAGATCTGTGTTAAGGCGACCCTTCTCACATAAGAATGCATCTAATATTTGTGCAAAACTGATTTACTAAATTAACCTACCATTGTTCAATGACTTATTACTAGGCCAGTCGTGATAGCAAATGTTTTAAGCACAATATATTTCTACATAAAACTACAAGATATGATAATATTGCCACTCACACAAAACTCTAAAGCACCATTATCATTGTGAATCCTTTTTTAAATGTACAGTATTGTTAAGTAAAGAGCAGAATATAGGTATAGAACATATATATATATTATAATATAAATAAATATAAATTATATAAATATATAATATAATAAATATATAATATAATATAGAATATATATTTATAGGGACAGCAGCGTCTTGATTTTCACAGAGACCTGGTTAACAGCAGAAATGCCAGACTCTATTGTAGGTTTGGACAATTTTCATCTGCTGCGGGCGGACAGAACGAGAGAATCCGGGAAGAAAAGAGGTGGAGGTCTGGCGGTGTATCTGAACACGAGCTGGTCCAAACCCGAACACTGCACAGTGAGGGAGCAGCTATGTAACAAGAATATTGAACTATTGGCTATTGGCATGAGGCCATATTATCTGCCCCGGGAGTTCTCACATGTGATTTTGATAGCAGTCTATGTGGCCCCGTCTGCCAATGCTGAAGATGCTTGTGAAGCACTGCTCTCCTGCACTTGTAGGCTGCAAACACAGCATCCACAGGCTCTCTTCCTCATCTCTGGTGACTTTAACCACGCTTCTCCCTCTTCTGTTCTACCAACATACACCCAGTATGTTACCTGCTCCACCAGAGAGAATAGAACATTGGACTTGTTTTTTGCCAATACCAAGGAGGCTTATTCTTCTTCCCCCCTCCCTCCCCTGGGCAGCTCGGACCACAACCTTGTACATCTGAGGCCTGTGTATGAACCCATCGTGCGCAGGCAGCCTGTGGTGTCCCGTGAGGTGAGGATGTGGTCTGCTGAGAGCGAGGAGGCTCTGAGGGACTGCTTCAGTACCACTGTCTGGACTGAGCTTTATGACCCACATGGGGAGGACATCAACACCATCACAGAGTGCATCACGGACTACATCAACTTCTGTTTTGAGAACATTGTTCCCTCCCGGACGGTGCAGTGTTTTCCAAACAACAAGCCATGGCTTAACCGTGAACTGAAGGCTCTGTTGAAGGAGAAGAAGAGAGCCTTCAGGTCAGGGAACAAGGAGGAGCTGAGGACTGTGCAGAAGGAGCTGAGGAGGAAGATCAGGCAGGCTGAGGCCGGCTACAAGAGGAGGATGGAGGAGCAGCTGCAGCAAAAGAACATTCAGGGAGTGTGGAGGAGCCTGAAAACCATCTCGGGCTTCAAAATCCCCCCTGCCCAGACAGAGCGGGATCTACAGTGGGTGAATGATTTAAATGCTCACTTCTTGAGGTTTGATCGGTCACCCGCCCCTCCCCCTGCACAGCTGCACGCTCCCTCTTCCACAGCTGGACAATGCCCTGCATCTGTTCCTCTTCGCTTATCTGCCCCGGACCATCAGCTCCCCACTTCGCCTGGATTCACCCATCCCCCCGGCACACAGTCCCTCTGCCAACCACTGACTGTCACAGCAGCACAGGTGAGGAGTGAGCTGAAGAGGATTAAAGTGAGGACTCCAGTCAAAGACCTACAGTGTTGTATCCGGGCAGAGCGGAGATTTAGGGACCGTGTGTCAACATTTTGCCCTCCATTTAATGCAAATTGGACCAAACTCATAGCTTTAGTCTCTGAGAATTATTGTTTTCAGTTTAGAGCAGCGTGGAATGTAACCAGATACTTTAGTAGCAGTAGATGTTTAAGTAGTAGTTTGTTACTTTACTCAGATTACAAGCTCTGCATAGAAGAAAATCAGATTTCCAATTTTTGGGGATAAATATACAAATAAGAAAAGCTGCAGTTGGACGGTATTGACGGACAGACAGTAGATTGACATTGTTGACATTTTTCCTTTTTTTTTTAGATTTAGAGCAGGCCTTTATGTACAGGTACGTTTGATTTATAAGGGATCTAATCAAAGTTTGCAATATTTTGAATAGTGAAATGTCCACAAAAAGTTGCCTATGACAGGAAGCTAAAACTACTACTTTTTTACAACTTTTTCCACATCTGCATTTTAGTATTCAGAGTACAAACCTTCAGATACCAAGCCCAGATTCTCATGAAAGAGAAAAATATTAGATCTTTATGGCCACAAACATCCTTGGAAACATTACACAATATGAGCACATGAGTGATTGGAGTCAGCAGGGAGCTGATTGGCCGAAACGATGTGTGGAATTAAAGCAGGCTGTTTCATGGGATCAATCTGTTTCCTTCTGTAGTCCCCGACCGAGCCAGAAACACATGGAACGGACAAAAGTATAAAGTAGTAAGGTAGTTCTACAAACGTTGACAAGAACTGCAGAAAAGTGGGAGGGAAATATGATTGAACACCCTAATCTGGACGATTACTTTTCACTGATACAAACCATGGACTGCAAACAGAAATACAAAAAAGAAAGAACAATCATTTTTAATAAATGTCAGTATTGGTGAACTTTTCGGTCTGGCATCGGAGTGGAGGACGCCGTCATCTCCCTGCTGCACCGCTCTCTCTCTCACCTGGAAAAGCCTGGCAGCTCTGTGAGGATTCTGTTCTTCGATCTTTCCAGCGCCTTCAACACCATCCAGCCGCTGCTCCTGAGGGACAAGCTGGAGACGGCTGGTGTGGAGTATGACCTGGCAGAGTGGATCCTGGACTACCTCACAGACCGACCCCAGTTTGTGAGAGCCCGGAACTGTGTGTCTGACACTCGGACCTGCAGTGTGGGGGCGCCCCAGGGCACTGTCCTCGCGCCCTTTCTCTTCACCCTTTACACTGCAGACTTCAGACATGACACGGACAGCTGTGTCCTGCAGAAGTTCTCTGACGACTCTGCCATCATCGGACTCATCACGGACGACGATGACGCGGAGTACAGGGGACTGGCGCAGGACTTTGTGGACTGGTGTCAGCGGAACCACCTCCTCATCAACGCGGGGAAGACCAAGGAGATGGTGGTGGATTCCCGCAGACGCCACTCCACTGCCCCCTCACCAGTGAACATCCAGGGATGGGACATTGAGAGAGTGGACTCATACAAGTACCTGGGTGTTGATCTGAACCACAAACTGGACTGGACTCATAACACAGACGCACTGTACAGGAAGAGCCAGAGTCGGCTCTACCTCCTGAGGAGACTCAGGTCTTTTGGAGTGACAGGGCCACTCCTGAAGAACTTCTACGACTCTGTGGTGGCATCGGCCCTCCTGTATGGTGTGGCCTGCTGGAGCAGCAGCATCACAGAGAGGGAGAGGAAGAGGCTGGACAGAGTCATCAAGAAGTCCAGCTCCGTCCTGGGCTGTGCTCTGGACTCGGTGCAGGAGGTGGGGGACAGGAGGGTCCTGGCTAGATTCACATCTATGCTGGACCATGAGTGTCACCCCCTGCAGGACACTCTCTCCGCTCTGGAGAGCAGCTTCAGTGAGAGACTGATCCACCCTCGATGTGTGAAGGAAAGGTTCCGTAGGTCTTTCCTTCCTGCTGCTGTCAGACTTTATAACAAAAACTGTTAGTACTGAACACTCGCAATACTGACCTAACCTAATACTGATGTGCAATTCTGTCGTATGTGCTGTTGGAATTCATGTGCAATTCATGTGCAATTACTGTGAAATTCATGTGCAATCTATGTGCTGTCGTGACACATATTCATGTGCAATTACTGTCGGGATCACATGCAATGGTATTTATTTATTTATTTATTTATTTATTTATTTGTCTATGGGAGTTTTTATTTATTTATAGGAGATCTTCTACTGAAAGTGTTTTTTCAGACTTCCTATAAGTGATCTGTTCTTCTGTATCTACCTCTGTATCTACCTGCGTTGCACCAATGAAATTTCCCCACGTGGGACAATAAAGGAATATCTTATCTTAGAATAAAACTGTAACTAGCCAGAGAAGTTTCTTATTAAACCCCTGCAGCTCAAATCTCATCATATTACAAAGAATGATGACAATAATCTCCCCTCAATTGCAAAAAAAATGCACACGTAATAAATATTGTGCCCCAAAAACATTATTACATCATCTATTGAACAATAAGTCAGTCTATATGCAAGAGACTGTGATTGTGTTAGCGCTATTGTGATGGGATATAGGTTCTATACATTACACAATCTACTACATCCTACAAAAGGCTCCATAGACTAAAATATATTAACAACCCCAAATATATTATGTACAATGGATTATGTGATTGTCAACAGTTCTGCTCCTGGAGGTGTGAAGTTTCATTACGTATTTAGCTCTTCCATGCTGGCTTCACATTTGAGGTTGCCAATTATATTTTTAAAAGGTGGCAAATCTGGCAAAAACTCCTAAATATGTTATCGTGGGCCATTAGCAGTTCAAAATGCAATGTTTTTTTTATTGCCAGTGTGTGCCTAAACTGTATAATGGAGGGTTAGGCTAATTGCAACGCGATGTGTATTATGTGTGGGTGAGGCAGCGCTAACAGGAGGCTACGTTGCTACGGTTGTTTACGAGCCCCACCGCAGGAGTAGGCAGTGGGGTAATTGCCGTCAAAAGTAGCGCTCCTGTCGGTAAAGTTAAAAGTTAGAAAGTGCAGAGGGGAGAGGAGGGGAGAGGTCAAACATGTGCTACTTTGGAGATGTGATCAGTCAGAGCTGTCCATCAAGAGAACGCCTGAAGCATAGAGGGGAAGATATGCAAAGAAGCGTATCTTTTACAGTAACCACATGACCAAATAGCTGCCAAAAAACGACTAAAAATGTGATATTTCTGCACTTTTGTCTTTAATTTTACACTTCATTCATTATTAATAGCCTTGTGTTATTAAGTTGTGAGACAGGCCCCCACCCTGGCTGTGTTTAAATCTAAGCTAAAGCTTTTAGCCGTGCCTATGACTGAAATATTTGTACCTGTTTTTTTATATTTTAAGTACCATGTTAATTTGCTTTTATGTTTTTATTTATTTATTTTGATACACACACTGTTTTATCCATCCATCCATTTTCTTCCGCTTTATCCGGGGCCGGGTCGCGGGGGCAGCAGTCTAACCAGGGACTCCCAGAGTTCCTTCTCCCCAGACACTTCCTCTAACTCCTTCAGAGGGATCCCAAGGCGTTCCCAGGCCAGCCGAGAGACATAGTCTCTCCAGTGTGTCCTGGGTCTTCCCCGGGGCCTCTTCCCGGTGGGACATGCCTGAAACACCTCCCGAGGGAGGCGCCCAGGAGGCATCCGGAACAGATGCCCGAGCCACCTCAGCTGGCTCCTCTCGACGTGGAGGAAACTCATTTCGACCGCTTGTATCCGCGATCTTGTTCTATCGGTCATTACTCAAAGCTCATGACCATAGGTGAGGGTAGGAACCTAGACCGACCGGTAAATAGAGAGCTTTGCCTTTCGGCTCAGCTCCCTCTTCACCTCAACGGTCATCATCACTGCAGCCGCTGCACCGATCCGCCTGTCGATCTCACGCTCCATCCTTCCCTCACTCGTGAACAAGACCCCGAGATACTTGAACTCCTCCACTTGGGGCAAGGACACCCCGCCCTGTTAAACTGTTTTATATTTTTTATAACCTATTGTGCTTTATTTTTCAAACGTGTTTTAAACATTGTAAAGCACTTTGAATTGCGCTTCTTACGAATTGTGCTCAATAAATACATTTGATTGATTGATTGATTGATTGAATTAGTTTAGTACTTTAACCTTATTGAAGTCATTTACAGCCATGTATTAGCAATTTTTTTTGATATATTGCCAAAAATACACCCTAATTATACCAAGGTATTATTTTTTGACAATATCAACCACTTTTTTCTTACTATTACTACAATGGTAATCCCAAAACTGACTAGGGCTGTAGGTGAATGCACTTTTTCTTCAATTGACCTTTTAATGGGAGGGAAAACCAGAGCACACAGAGGAAACCTGCACGGACACATGGAGAACATGCAAACCACACACAGAAAAGCCCCGCTCCACCCGGGAATCGATCCCAGGACATTCTCGTCCCTGTGGAAATAGGATAGAATTGCTTACTGGGCGAGTCACTGTCACCACAGCCCTCCACGGAGCTGCAAGTTACAGAAAAAAACTCAAACCGCATAGGATCACCCACTGGGCTTCTGAATATGACTCACAAACATAACGCCAAGACATGAGAGATGGAAAGAGGCAGCACATAACGGGGTTTGTCTGAAAATTGTGTGCCTTCGGTTACAAAAAAAACAAAGGGGATTTTACAGTTTCGGATAAACAACGGCCACAATAGCGGTAATGTTGCAAAACCAAGTGTATACAAATGAGATTAACCCTGCGACACGATGAGCAGAAATAGACTTTTCACATTTGTTTTGGGGGAGTAAAGTTTGCAATGTGATGAAATCAATCAACAAATATGACAAATTCAAAGCATTCACACAAAAAAACATTGCAAATTCTGATTACTGGTTAAAATGTTGTTGCCAAACCCCAATATCTTCATACTTTCAGCCACTTTACCAACTTTAGTTGTGAGACAACGTTTTTAGAGTTACATACGTCATAAAACAGATGAACCGCTGTGTGCTGATTATTGGTCATTGATTGGTAAAGTAACTTGCAATGACACCGGCCACTTTGGGACCGCGAAACCTGGACAAGTCTGGTGTCAATTTCGTACGTGTGAAACTTGAGAGACAGGACGAGCCCCCAATTACCTCCCCGCTGGCTGCTGTATTATCAAAAAACACAAAGGGCGACGGGTCAAACACCAAGACATTATGACGGTGCTACTCCGATCTGCTAAATCAATAAACTTTGCTCCCACAACGCTTTTCTTTCGTATTTGTTTTAGCGCATTGCCGTGGAAACCAAAAACACAGAGCGGGGCTGTAATTGCATGAGAAAACGCTGAAAACGGCGGGGTTGATGAACGAGGAACGGTGGGAGGAAAAGGGGTCGGGGCGAGAGGGACGGGGCAAGCAAGGGAAATTGTGCAGTAATTACGGTGATCATCTTGAGGTCTTATCTCATCAGAAATAACAAAACCGTGTTATTAAAATGAGCGCAAACCATCTGAGAACGACAGGGAGGATTTTGCTATGATATATTTATGGAAAGTACTTGAGGAGGGAGGTTTGTGGAGCTCGTGACGCAATTTGCATTCAAGGCTCAACATCGGGGTGTGAAAGAAGTAGTGGAGTCAATATCCTGATAGTATCGATAAAGAAAATCATGAAAAAACAGACGGAATAATCCTGGATGATTTTAGAATGAGCTACATCAGAACTATAAGAACATGCAGTAATACTAAAGAGACTACTATGGTTTTGAGTCGATTTATAAAGTGGTATCAAGCTCTTTCCTCGGCATTGGGACTAGGGCCGGGCAATCAAGCCAAACACTGAGCGACTGAGATTCAATAATGTCCCCTCGTCAATGATCCTCATGTGGTTTGTGTTAAAGGAATTATGGAGGATCCAATCTAAGTCTCATTTCCTCGTGGCGTGGACAGTCGATTAGTTCATTCACATGTCAATCATAGGACGCACCCACTGCACACCTGCAGCCTCGTTCTGGCTCATCCCCAAGAGAGCAGCATGTTTCCCAGGGTGCACATGTGTGGTTGATATGACGGTGTGTGTTTAGCGAGATCCTTCAGTGAACAGTACAAAATGACGACAGAGAAAGACGAGTTCGAGCTCAGAAGAGACAAATCTGGAGACGAGAGATGCGATGTGATCTGTCGTGCTAATAAACAAACGTCAAACAAAAATCTTCTATTATTCGTTTAAATGCCATTGATTAAAAGTCTGTATCGTTAATGTGTATGAAACCATTAGTAAAAGCAATTTTTGTTTTGTTTTGGAAAAGACTAAATCAATTTGAATCGAAAATGGTGATTGATCAACATGAAGAAACATATCTCTATTGTTATTTTTTCCATAATAACCAGTTCTAATTGGAACCAAATAAGAATCATTTTTAATTTAACAACACGGATAACACTGAGCACATTTTCAAGTCAATTCATGCACACATAATATCTTTGTATTGCCTTGAAGACGTAACTAAAGTTATCATCGTGTTCTTAAAACTTTACACTTTACATGACGGGTCCAAGACCGAAAATACATTTGTTGGACTATGGAGAAGTGTTTTATACAAATGCAACCTCAAAATGCATTCAATCCCTTTAAGACTGTATTATTGTGTGGTTGACTCACCCATCACCGTGGACTGTCTGCCAAGGCAAGGTTTTATTGACATTTGATCTTGATATTCTGCACTTGTTTTATGTGCGTTTTGTGAACACAGTGTGCCCGTGGAAAAGAGCTTCTCTCATTGAAGTCTTCCTTGTATAAATAAATCAAAAAATAAATAAAGGTTCATAAATAAATTGTAAACGGTTAGATCCACCTGTGACTCACGCACTGCACTGTTGAGGCAGACCAATGGACCAACTGCTCACATTAACCGTTTTGTTTGTTTGAGCAAAAAGGTGCATTCCAATGAAATGTAGTGAATAGTATTGTCACAGGAATGAGATCACAATTTTCATTTTGCCATCACATTAGGCAATCATAGTTTCTAGTGGAGATTCAAAAAGGATCTCCACCTTTATGTTATCACGTTGTATGTGCCTCACCAGCAGCTGTTTTGGTGGGATACAGTGAAGTGATGTTACCTGGTCTGAAGCTGTGATCTACTCCGCATGAGTCTGCTGAAGCATGACTCATTCTCTGCACATCACACAAAGATACAGCGAGTGAAAGAAATGGGAAAATGGCTTTTACTTATGCAAATGACAGCGTGTTAATCAATGTAGATGGCTAACTGTAAGGCAGAGAAAGATAAAAGTAAGGAACTCGGAGCACTGACTGCACATTCAATTATATAAATGATTGCTCTATACTTGAACATTCTCTGCCACTGACTGCAGGTGCCTTAGTCAAACCATATGCTTCTTAAACATATACTTATCTGCGTCTCCACATCCTACATGGGTTTTAAGTTCTGTAATCTTCTACTACAGTTATTTGAGATATATAGAGCCAATAATAAAGTCAAAATGAATAATGATATGAGGGTATTATATTGCCGTGTCGCTAAGCCATGAAGAACATTGCAGGTATAAGATCGATAGTGTAACATTACAGTGGGATATATTTGAGATGTTAAAACGATGCGATTGCGATGATGTGATTGCGCATTTGTGTTGACATTTTCTTGACTAACACAACTCGACTTCAGCACCGGCGGCAAACGCACAGATCGAGACATCAGAAAAGGTTTGTATTTCACATGATAATCAGATCACCACCGGGCGCTCGTACGGCTCGGTTATGATACCGAATGAGAGGAATAGAATGTCATCAACACTGTAGTAAAAACTCAAATGTTGTCAAAAAACGAGTCATTCGAGTTCATTCTTTGTGTTAATGATTTCTGACTGGATGTTTTGTTGTTTGCAGAGGTCTGGGCCTGTCGTGATAATTACTATATCGACTTATTGTTCAGTAAATGAGCGACGGGACCATAATATTTTTGAGGCTTGGTGTTTTTTGTGTGTACTTTGTCTTTACTTAAGTGTGGAAATTGTCGTCATGTTTTTGTGATAATATTTGAGCCGTAGAGGGTCGAACAAGTAACAAATACAAACTATTATTGATACTAATAACTGCCGTATTTTCCGCACTATGAGGCGCACTTAAAAGCTTTTCATTTTCTCCTGAAAACGACAGTGCGCCTTATAATCCAGTGCGCCGTATACATGGATCAAATTCAGGTTGTGCTTAATATCCTCGAAGCGATTTTGTGTGGTACATGTTTTGTTTCGTTATGGTTATGGTCTTATATATGAAAAATGATCGAAAATAGACCATTCATTGACAGTGTGCCTGATAATCCAGTGCGCCTTATAGTGCGGAAAGTACGGTAAGTGTTGATTCCTGCTTATTATTTATAGCAATTCAGGTTTTTAACAATATAGTACATGTTTTAAGTATTTGTTTTTTGTATTATACTGTCGCATGTCAAGTCAATTCAATATTACTGTTTATCGTTTTTAAATGTGTTTCCATGACAGGCCAACAGGGGTACTTTCAGTCTCTGGGATGTGCATACAGTGACCATTAACATAGCAATTTTTGATTAATTTGTAATTACACTGTAGCCCTGTGCCACCAATCAGTACATCACACGTGAAGCCAAACTGCAGCGGCCTAAATTGTGGTTGCGCCCCTAAAAATCACCACTGACGCACAGTTTACACGCCGAATAAACACTCTACTATATTAAACACATGTGAAGGTTGTAGGGTCAGGAGTTGTGACAGCTGAGCAAAGAGAATGTAAAGTCTAGGAATTCATTTCAGATTTTAAAGCTAAATTGAAATCCTGGAACAAGATTTGAGTATTAAACACTTAAAACCATGTGTAACATATAATGCATTGATCATTCTGATAAGTGCGGTGGAATGTTGCTAATCCAAACCATGGGTGGATCTTTGTCAGTATCAACACGGGACACTCATTCTGTCTTCACTACAGACATCTGCAGTAGAAGATCTGACAGCTGAGATACTTTAAATTTAGCTTTAAACGTACGATAAGTATTACAACAAGAGCAGGGAAGGTTTCCGCCACATGTGTTACATTTGTCATGCTTCGTGTATCCCAGCTTTGACATAGGCATCTGATTTCTTTCTGGCAGCTTCACTGGTCCCTTTATCTCATGCTGAACAGTTGTTTAAGAAAATGGCTTTGATTGATTTGGTCAGATTCCACATCAAATGAACCACATATTCGGACATTACAGACCGTCAGATGAGTAAATAAAAGCGCCTGGAATCTGGTATAACAGTGGCAAAGCTCAGTAATTAGGTTGGGAGGTTGTTTGGAGGACAGGCCTGAATTAAAGGTGCAATGTAACTTTTTCTGGCCGGGCATTGGCTGCTTGCTTTTCTCTATGAAGATTGAGCTTTGTTATTGCATTGGCACGTTCCACTGCAATCTTGAATTTATGTAATTGCTGGTGTTTTTTTAATTTTACATAAAAAAAAGACCTTGAAGTGCACTTTGAAGTGATGGGACAAAACAAACTGTGACTAACAGACCAGTGTCCACGATGCACTCCACCCTAATGCTCCTAAAAGCTGCAGCTGCACGAGGCTCTGCCTGAGGAGTGAGAAGAAGACCGTGTCCAAATGACCCACTCATTAGTCCAAACTTACCCGTGTTCACAAGTTCAAACATGACGTCACTCTTCTACAAAAATAAACCAACTCCTGTAATGCATATTGCAGAATAGAGCACTCTCTTGATTAGTATTACACTTCACCAAGACTACACATTAAAACCAGTCTCTTCTGCATAATTAATAGGGCACTTGGTTCCAAGTACCAATTACAAAGGGTACAACAGGCAAGTCCAAGAGAACACTGCAGCCATCTGCTCCAGAGCGGCACAGCATCGAAGACGAGATGCTTAAATAAGTGCGAGCGGGCCACATGTGGTCCAGGCAGCTGTGGCTTTGTCATCAACGCACCGGCAGGAAGAGGCAGAGGATGGAGAGACTGGAGACAAAAACAGGCAAGACGTGAGCGGACATGGCACACACAAAGTGACTTGAATGAATCCAGAACTACGATCAATGCCCGAAATCTGCACTGATGTAGTGTTTGGTAATGACAGCTATTTAACACATAGTAAATCATGTCTGACGCCCAGGGCCAAGAGCCAAGGCAGTAACAGAAGAAGCAGGTAATGAATGGCACATGACGTTTTAAGATGATGGCATTAAATAAAGACGGAAATCCCATTGTGTCATCCCGTTTCATTTGGAATTTAGTGCCAGTGTAAAAGCGTGTAGATACTCATTGTATAGCTGTCACGGTCACACCGAAAATTGATGGCTTTGCTTATTGAACAGTATTTTCACTTCCTGATACAATCTAACATAAACTCTTCAGTGCATTGACTTTTCCTATACATATTTACATTTACAATAACTGCTTTTACCTATAAAGGAAAAACTCTACCCACACATTTGACTGATATTCTGGAAGTTTGCAGAAAAGACTCCCAAACTTTACAAATTTACATCTTCAAATTGATAACTAGAACGCACCAAGATCACCAGGTTCCATCAACATTTAGTCAGAACTGTCCAACTCAGAACAAACAATGGAATAAGATCGGACAAACATACAATCCATGTAAAACAACACGTAAACACACCGAGCAAGTCCACACAGATATAAAGCAACGAAAGCACCAGTTGGACCCGAATCGATGGCGAGACGGGTCGGATGGCGGTGGATTAAAGAACGTGAGAAAACTGAGAAGAAAAAACAGAAAACACTGAGCAAAACAGCATGTATTGTTTGGACTGGCTGTTGGAATGACAGTAAATCTCCCCCACTGAGGAAAAGTGAAAGCATAAGGAGGCAGGAGAGAGATGAGAAACACCGTTCATTTTATCCATGGCAGGGATGGTATGTCCTCGGGAGTTTGTCTGCATAACAAGCATCCTCCTTCGGGCAAAAGCAAGAGCACTAACACGAGAAAAAGGGAAAGGACAGGACTTTACAGGCACCGGCTGAAGCAAGTGAATCAATAAAGTTGGTTTATTGTTCCCATAAAAAAAGTGTTTTGCAATGTCAGTGTATTTGACGCAATGATCTAACAGCATGAGAGTGTTTGAAACGATGGAGGAACTGAGAGTAAACCCAAAGGACACAAGGAGAACGAGCAGCCGTAACACAGAAAACGCAGGCAAGGCAATCAAACTATGAACAATGGTTTAATGTGAGATTTTACATATAGAATGCGGCGTTTCTCGCTGGTTTAAAGCATCACCCATCTTCACACAAAAGCAGTATATGCAAGTGATTGTTGGAGGTTGGATGGGCAGCTGGGGAAAACCATGGAAGTATAAACTGAATCAAAGATGGTTGCGTATTGGTTTCAGTGGCCCAAAGTCACTGGCCATCCAGCGTCAAGCTCTATTCAGTCACATGTCGGCGTCCTGATGCAGACAGACCTTCGCTATTCGAGCTTCTTTGACATTTCAATCAATCAACCGGACATGTGCATAAATATACTATATATTCAGTACACATGAGCCCTAGGCCTTCGGACATTATTATTTAAAAATATCAATACAAATGCCAAAACGACCGTATAGAGTCTGGCTCCTGCATTTAACCTGCGGAGGTGCGCGGCAGACAGGGGGCGCTGCAACACATAAAAAACTCTTTTGCTGAGCGATACTACACGAGGACTGAAAAGTTGTTTAAGAGTCAATGGTCAGAATGAGTCAATGGTCAGAATGAGTATATCACATTATTCTCTCATTAGGTTTGCCTTTATTATCACATAGAACGTTTTATAACACGCATCACACGCGGTCTCACTCACCGCTGTGAAGTTTATCCTCAGGTGCACGTGAGGCCATCGGCTGTGTGATACATCAAACAGTTCATTTATTCTCTACTCCGTGAGTGTTTTTCATTCGTTTTTGCCCCTAAATATGCCCACGTCACACTCCTTTTGCATTCCAGATTGAAGCACAACGTTTGCACCCGGTTAAGCTCACGTAAATGTAGCTGGACCAGCCCATTCTGCTGCTCTTAAGAGGGGCGTTTCCAGGCACTGTGCTCAAACCTGTCCAGAACACGTGTAGATGGAAAATGAACCCTCATCAACAATGGAGATAGTATCGATTATGAGATTGATACCCAAAAACGTACGTCTGGATATCGATACTCCCATCTCTACTCATGGGAATTCCAACACATGCATTTATTTATTCACTTAGACAATAAAGAATCACATTGCGGTCGTGTGCAGCAATGTTTGTGTCAAACTTAAGCAGTTCCAAGCTGTTTTTAATAAGTTTACTATGCAGTATTTGTAGATCAAACAAATTTGACGCTGGACTATAAATCAGCCATTACTACTAGTATGCAGATTTTTGGTTATGTAGGCTTGAGACTGCCATAAAAACGTAAACTTCTCTTCTGTGATTGGATTGTCCCTCTCACAGTAATATTATAATGTTTGGTGTTTTCCTGGTTCTGACACCGTCACAAAGTTCAAAATAAATCCGCTGTCTGTCCTCATAGTTGTTGCGTTTACTGTCAATCTTCCGCGCTAGCCGTCCGTCAAACTGCAGACTCATATCAGCTCTAAACCCGCCCTCTGACACTCGACTTCAGTCAAACTCTGAGTCGAAATCTCTGACAGAAGCTCTAAGAAGCGTTCGTCACCTTAAGACAGTTGCTAGTCACTGTTCTTCTGAGACCACCCGTCTGCTGCTGCCATCACGAACACAAAGTTGGCAAGAAATCACTTTTATACATCAATTAGGAGCTTCCATTAGTAAAACAGAACAACAGCTTAAAAAATCTTCAGAAATAGTAAAAAAAAATAGTAAAATTGTCTATATTTCCACTATTAAATGCACTATGAAACTATTTTGTTAGAGGTTTGTCCCACTGTTTTTCTCCTCAATGGACATGCAATTGTTATATTATTATATATGTTCAGCCCATGGAGTCAAGCAGAAGAGTCCAAACAGTCCAGCTTACAAGTCAGCTCTGTGGAGAGGCGCATTATTTGTGCTCTATGTTTTTTGAGCAATAAAAACAACTCTAATCTAATATAAGACGAGGTAGATACATTTAAGGCCTTACGTTGAACATTCCAGGTAAAGCAATATCATCACCATGGAGACAAGTAGAGGAGTCCAAACAGTACAACTTACAGGTCAGCTCTGTGGAGAGGTGCATGATTTGTGTTCTATGTTTAAGCAATAAAAACAACTCTAATCTAGTATAAGACGAAGTAGAGACATTCAAGGCCTTACATTGAACATTCCAGGTAAAGCAATTAGAGCTGGGTTGAAAAAATAGATTTTCCGATTTTCAATCGATTCGCATATTAATGACCGATTATCGATTTGTACGTCCAAAGATCGTTTTTTTTTTTTTTTTTTTTAATTAAAATTATTTTCTACATTTCCCTCAGTGAACTTCAATCTACCCTCAAAAAAGATAATTCAGGACTCCTGGATTATCTTTCTTGAAGGTAGATTGACCCTTAACCTTTTCATCAGTCTTCCATCAGTAACTACCAATACTTGTAAGATTTGCTGTTTAATATTGATATAATACTAGTTTTAATATGTTGCTTCTCTACACAGTCATGAAGTGAAGGAAACGGTTCAAATTCACATTTTTCATTTTTAATAACATTAACCCCCGGATCGGATCAAAATCGGATCAAATCGGAAATCAGATCGAAATCGGAGCGAATCGGATGGAATCTGAGAAATCGGAAAAAATCTATTTTGAAACGTAAAAATCGGAATCGAATCGATTCTTGAAATTTGAATCGAAACCCAGCTATAAAAGCAATACCATCACCATGGAGACAAGCACGTACCACCCGTCAGCAGAAGTTACATAATGCACCTTTAATGTCTGTAATTACTTTACTTGTATTTTTTTTTACTGCCGACTACAATTGTAAACCTACTAAACAGTTATAATCCTTGGAAAAAGTGGGCTACGTAAGCTTATTACTGCAGAATTATAGTTCAGATACTGCAGACTCATAATCCGTCGCTGGTAAAAACAAACACTGAAACAATTACCCAAATGGAGGCACGGGCTCGTGATATTGCATCTGGTATTTAGTCCCAAAATTAAGCGATTATATGGATCCAAGGGAAACCGAAAATGAAGAGGTAATTTCCTTACAAAGACAGATAGCAGATGCGGCTTGGGGATTGTTTTTCATCGTTCTTTCTTTCTTTAATCTTTGCTCCTCTGACGCATTCAAACAGAAACAGAGAGGAGTAATGGGCACGCGCCGCTAACTCCCGAAGAAAACAAAGAAATCCAAATTGTCTTTCAATCCCTCTTTATAATGTACTAGAAAAAGTCTCTCACTTCTCTCACATGTGCCGTCCTGTGTTGGTCACGATCACCTTGTGCTTTTGAAGAAACCATTGCAGCCCAGTTATCGTCTGTAATGTGGGCCCTAAACCAATTGTCCCGTCTATATTCGACAGCCCCGCGCTGCACAAACCTTGTAGAGCTTTAAAAATACATTCAAAGACATGATTTGTTCTTCCTGTTTAGGACAAGGGCCCTGCAAGGCATTGTGGGAAAGGTGCTGCGAATGGACCAATAAAGGATTTCCAGGAGTAAGATTAGTCGTGTTAAAGGTGCACTGTGCAACTTTACTGGGGGAAAGTCTGCAGCGAAGCCAAGTCGCAGGTACGGTGTACATTTTAGGACAGGTCAGAGAAGTGAGCCCAAGTTATTTTTCATCAATAAAATCACCTGCAATTAATTAAATGCATAAGCAATAATGCTATACTGAAAAGATTGAGCAATAATCATGGATACTAATTCATATCTCAATTGGATTTGGTTTTGTCCTAGTTTCGATACTAAGGAAAATTCTAAATTCTCTAGATCTAAAATGCACATTTTACATGAATAATGGCAGGTGCTATGATGAATTTTGATTGAATTTGATTGAAATGAATGAAATTGGCTTACACGGACTGCACTACCAGGCATATTTCTCACAAACTGCTGTGTTTTCACTCACAAAATTAGACAATTCACCTCATCAATGCATCAATTAACCCCAATTGTGAGATGTAATAATTTGAACAAGCGACATATTATAGCTTAAGTTGTTCAGGTAACTACACAAAACAACATTTATGACGAAATACTCACAATAACAGATGCACAGGATCACAATCTGTTTTCTGGTTTTCACACAGGTTTATTCAGGGCGGTTTAAGCCTGTATGTTGTCCTCAGAGCTCATGCACAGGCTGAAGCTGCTGTTTCTTAAAGCTCATGTTAGAGAGCAGAACATGAATGAACCTCTGAACACGGTCATAGTCTGAGCCGCTCTGGCAAAACCGGAATCACGCAGAGGTCACTGAAAACACTGTGACTTCCAACCAAGCTTCAGCAGCAGAAGTGAGGGGGAAACGAGCTCATTTGGATATATTTCGGAACACTTTAAATATAGTTGTGACAATAATTTTGATTTTATTGGCAAATCACTGATTGCCTTGATTGCCCTGACCAGACACCACTGCAGTTTAGTTCTGGTTAAGTCTTTTAGTCCAGGGGTGTCCAAAGTTTTAAAGTGCCACCCCAGTGTCACAACCTCAATAACATGGTTATTTATTAAAGCTATAGTGGTAAAGGACTTTAAACTTGCAGAAAAAAAAAAGTACTTCTCTGGATATTGTGCAAAAAAGCCATAGGGCCAAAAACAATTGGTATGACAGGCTGCATTTCGACCTCGGGCTATAGGTTTAGTCCTTGTTTAGTAGTTGGTTCAGCCCTATTTTAATTCTGCAATTGAGTCGAGTCGACACTTCCACATAGTTACTACAGAATGTGGACAGCGAGAATCTCACCAAGGCTCAAATACTTTCACCGTTGACTTCCATAAACAAAATGTCTCCAGGTTGTTTGTCTTTCGAGGGCCACCTATGCTGCTTGTGCAGAGTGTTATCAGCACCCAAGTCGAGGTCACGGTCACCTAATGCACATAATGGAAAACCAAACAGGTAGAATTAGGCGTGAAAATAAACATCAATAACAGACTTACAAATCTCTGGCGACGGGGAAGTATTTGAAGTCCACTCTTAGCCTTATTTGCGCCATCAATCAGAGTCTATACGGACCTGACACTGATGAAGCATATGCTGTGGGCAATTTACCGTTTTTTTTATTCACAAATGCAATAAAAAAAAGTGCATTAGGACAGAGGAGGAGTTACAGCTGGATTAGAGGATTTGCTCACAGTGAGGCCGGCGGCATCAGGCCGATCCATCCATCACAGAGGGAAGTGTGAAGGGCCAACACAGCAAAGATACAACAGATAAGAGAGGATCGTTTCATGTGTTGTATTATCTGTGTCGCTCGTAGAACAAACAGTTATGCCAGGTTTGTCAAGTTTTTTATTTGTGTATGAAAATAGTCAAAGTTTTACTACTATACTACTAAATACTATTATATCATTGTTGATTCAGGTTAAAACATTGTGTAAAACTCATTGTATTTGATGTAATAGATAAGCATGTCACGTTTTTAATGCATAAAAGCTCATTAAAATGTCTTTAATGACATTTATAGTTTAAATGCCAGAGAAATGTCAAAAACATTAAAAAGACACTAAGTAAAAGTAAATAAGAAAGAGATCAACAACAAGTCTGATACATTGAGAAAGAGTCCCTTCACTGTTTAGCATGATGGAAATTATGATAAGATATTCCTTTATTGTCCACACATGGACAAATTTCATTGTTGCAACGCAGGTAGATACAAAGGAAAAAGGACAGACAACTTATAGGAAGTTTAAAGAACACTCTTAATAGAAGAACTCTTACTGAAACATAAAAAAGCATTGTCCAGATGACGAGACGGCTATTTTCATACCAACTGTGCTAAATCGACTTATATGCTTCACTGATCTTGATGAGCAGAACTAGAAGGCAGAAAATTAGATGGGTTTTCATTCTCACCAAATATAAAACCAGTGGTGGAGATATTAAAGGGTCTGTACTCGCTTTTGCCCCGCTTACGTAGTCCCTTCTCCCTTCATAACAGAGAAACATCTAGGGATCGTGGTTCCATCTACGTCTCAGATTGAATAAAGTCGTTAGACCGGAGCAGTTGCTTTTTTTTATGCTTCTCATACAGTAACATCTCTTTTAAAAATAAAGAGAATATCATTCAGTCTAATTTTAAAATATCATTCAGTCTAATTTGAGCCGCTTTGACGATATAATGTTCAAAATAAAAGGCGTTTTCCTGATGTGGAAGTTAGTTACAGGCCCTTTAATGTGACGAACGTACGTGTCAAATGTCCGGAGTGCACTGTCAGACTTCTTCACTTTCACTTTGTCAGTAACCTTTTGTTTTCAGGCAGCACAGAGGAAAATTGACTGCGGAGAAGTGTCAAACATACAGAGTTGTTTTCACCGGAAGAGACAGAAACGCTGAAAGAGGTCGGCCTTCGAGACAATTCCTCGGGACGTGTTTTTTTTGTGATTGGCTGTCACTTGTTGCTCGCATGGTGTAGACCCCAGCATCAGAGGTTTGCCCCCCCCTCGCGTCTCCACCCCCTTCTTGCGTCATTCATCAGGCTGAAGGCAGGAAATGTGTCGTGATCCTCAGCACGATTAACTCTTTAATTTGCATGAAGTTAGAATCGTTGCCTGGTTCACTGGGTTTGCGTGACTCATCCCTGGAGTTGTACTTGTTGCACTTGTTTTGAATCTTGAGTGGAAATCAATCAGTGCTTAAAACTGCCTTCACATTGGAGGTGAATCCGCCATTCTCATCCTTTCTTTGTGTCTGAGAGCAGCCTTTTGATGTCAGACAATCAAAACGGCTATATTTATCAGCCATTTTCTTGACATTGACAGTCAACATTAACAGTCAATTATATCGGGTCTAAAACAACTATACTATTTATTTATACTGTAACAAGGTTTACATTTCCTGTTTTCTGTCTACATTAACCTGCCAATGGGACTAAAAATGAAAATGATCCTTTATGAAAAACTCTCACTTACATGTGGGACCAACACATGTCCATTAGTGTGCACTGTCCTAGGATGCTTTTTTCCTTCATTTTGGATGTTTTTATTGCACAAAACAACCGTCCTTACTTTGAGCGGGCTTGCATCTCCACAAACCTGACTCGTACTTGGCCTGGAGCAACCTCCATCTCTTGTTTCCATGGAAATGTTGTTCGTTGGGCAATATTATTTCACACCACGACATAAAACATATCTCTTTGGAAACAAATCCAATGTATGATTTTAATGTTGTATTTCAATAAAAGCATGCAGGTTATGTCAGGTGCAATACGTCAGATACCAGTACTTAAAAAACACAAATAGCTTCAAATATCTCATTGTTTAAACAATGTGCGGTCACTGATTTGAACACATGACTTACATTGGCTTGGGACTGGCATCAGGAGAACCTCCGCTGTCACACGGACCCACACGTGACACGACTGGAAAATACGTCCTCGGCTCAGACTATCCAACTGAGTCTTGCCACTTCACCTTTTCATTCGTCATGAAATCCTGTGATTTCATCGAGGCAGGATTAAAGTGTTCATATCCTGTCAGACGGCACAGCTGGCCTCCTACAGGTAATCTGACGCTGATCTAGTGAGTGAGGACAGAATCTCAGCAGGATCCTATGACCGTGTGCTCGCTTTATAACACACTCCTGTCGACAACTGGGTTTGAACGCATTCTGGACATTTGAATGTTTCTGTTGTTCAGTGTTTTAAATGTGTGTTTCCTTTGAGAGAACATAAAAATCACATGCATTCTACAAAGTGCTTCTGTGTTTTCAACTATAGGGGCAGATTATTAATATATATACTGTATTTTCTGGACTATAAGTCGCACCAGCCAAAGTATAAATTGCACCAGCCAAAAAAAAAACATATAAAAGTTGCATTGGAGTGTGAAATGCGGATGCAAGTGTGAAAATAACAAATATTATCAAATATAAGTCGCTCCGGAGTATAAGTAAATAAGTATAAATATAAGTATAAGTCGCACCCCGGCCAAAACTATGAAAAAGGTGCTACTTATAGTCCTGAAAATACGGTATATTCTTTTCATAAGAATAATTCAGTTTGTCTGCGGAATATAATTAACTGCATTGTTTTTTTGTGATTTCAGATTTGATTGCAAATGATCCAAAACGTCCTTGTCAAGTAGTAATTTTCATGATGAAATATGTCAATTACTTTGTGGACTCATCTGAGGATAGTTTCTTCGTACAGTTCAAGAGCCAGAGGACTGGAGTACACGGTAAATATCAGACACACACATGTTCGACATTAGCACTCTCAGAGAAACACATGTGTAAAACAGCCAAGAAGGGCCAACAAAAGTGACAAAACCATAAAGATAGTGATGGGGAATGTCAGATGCATAATGCGAGTTCTCGTGTTTTTCCTCCATCGACCCCAAAACGCATGTTAGGTAAAAATCCTCCGGCGTAGTCCTGAACACGCCTCGCACATTGGGTCCTGGACGCTGTATGGCTGAGACCACCGCTCCGAACAGGTGGCCCCAGAGGCATTGAGTGATGGGTCAGATGCAGAGGACAAATGAATCTATGGGGACAATAAAGGCTAATCTAATGAAAAATCAAACAGAATCATAATTGCTGTACTTGATCAAAAAATCACACAAAAAAGACAAATAATCTTACTTTGGGTCCGTCATGTATGAAAATATACTTGAAATTCAAACTGTTTGTTCCTTCTGTCCATCCAAGCGTGCATTTGGATGATATCAGGTGCATGTTTAGGTTAGACGGACTTGTTCAAACAAATCCACCTCCAAATCCCAATGACCCTGATAAAATGGGGAAAAAAATCATGTTTTTAGGAAAACGTCCGCCTGCGCAAAGGCACGGTTTATTTCCTGTGTTAATTTACCAAATAGTATCAGAACGAGGTCAGCAATGTGGAACGGAGCATGAGTCAGACCGACTGGGTTGTTTTGAAAATAGATTTGTGAATAAATCCTGGAGTAAAAAGTCTAAAACTGGTCCGTTGCCAGCTTCTTAGCAGTGAACTGCAGCGGGCAGATGGAGGACACATCCCACCCACACAGGACTGAGGCAGTGGAGTTTGGGTTTGACGTTATGGGGCACTTTGTAACTTTTCTGGTGGAGCTGCTGCTTGTCGCCATGGAGATATGACTGCTTTACTTGGAATTTCTCACAGTATGGCATTAAAGGGGACATTATTATGAAAAAAAAAATGCTTTATTTAGTTATACTGCTTCATCATTAGTCTATTCGACGTCTTATTTCTATTGCGTCATGCATGTTTGAGTCATTCTGCATTGTCCTACTCTAAAAAAAGTCTGTTTTCACCTACCCCCTATGTCTGCCCCCTTTCTTATACTAACTTGTGTTAATTCTAAATTCAAATGTAGACTTTGGGTCATACACGTAAGGTTTAGACATGTTTTGTAGCAATTGTTTGACAATAAAACCATGCAAATGAAAATGCAACTATCAACTCTGCATTTTTAGCAAAAATTCAATGGTCCAATTTCTATTACTAACCAGCTTTTATATTTTTTTAAGTTACAATAAACAAACTGTTAAATAATGGTCTAAATATGTAGTAGTTGATTATTAAGTACTGGAGAGAAAATAGCACAACATGTCTCCTTTAACTTCTATTTTGTATTATGGATATTTTACTGATAAAATAGGGCTGTGCAATATTTTGCAAATGTTTTGATATCGCAATAATATTAGACACAATAATCGATATCACAAGAAACTAAATATATCTCAATAACACCAAGGCTGAAAGAAATGTTGTAATGAAAATGTTTTTATTCAAGATGCTGCTTATTGTCTAAAAATAGGTTTTATTTATTTATTGAGCGTCTGGGTGATGTCACGCAGGCACTATATGTTCTGGTATTTCACATTTTTATTATTATATTTTCCATGATTTTTCAGCCAGTTTCAACTCCTTAACGCTTCAACCGATTTCATCATGTTATACCTCATTACGATCGCTTTCACAGTAGTACGTGTGCTATTAATTTTGACATTTGAACAACTTGTACTTTTTGCAGAATTTTCAAAAGTATTAGTACTTTTTCCCCATTTAAATGAATTTGGGCATTATGAGTGTCTGCGGAATTCTTTAGGCTTTATTCTTTAGGCTTTATTCTTTAGAATTTTGTGACGGAGCCAGTCGAGCGAGTAAGAGAGAGAAAGAGAGAGAGAGAGGGGAGAGGGAGAGAGAGGGGGGAGAGGGAGAGAGAGGGAGGGAGAGGGGGGGAGAGGGAGAGACGCAGACACTCCAGCAATGGCTTCAGCCATTGCAGATTTTCTAGTTTATTATTATAATTATTTATGTATTTATTTTAAGAATTTCATTAATACATTAAGGTATGATTTTGTAAACATAACTGAAATCATCGTAACATTGTACAACATCATCCAGCCCAACTTGAAAACATGCATTTTCACAGTGAGCAGACTTGCCTCTCCACAGATCTGACCTGTAACATGACCCAGTACCGTCTCTATGGAAATGAACAGGTTTAATGCCAACAGTGTTCTTTGCAAAGCTATAACATCTCCATGGAGACACACAGGGGGCAAACCCTCCACCAGAAAAGTCACGTGAACCTTTAAATCTGAAGCTCACTCTTACCCTGCTTTCTTTGTACTTTCGCTCCTCCTTTGCAGCCTCGTTGCCCGGGCCGGATAAGAACTGCCCTGTCTGCACAATACTGAGTAAATAAATATACTTTCTGTCAAGCTCCACTCGCCAAAGTGCACAAATAAATAACTCCCCTGTAACACAAATAACATAATTGCTTAGATCCTGCTCCCCATGCACTCTTCCTGAACATGAGAACCAAGCAGAATCCCCCCATCGTAGACCATAGGAGCGGGCTGTACCAACCCATCGTAGACCATAGGAGCTGGCTGTACCAACCCATCGTAGACCATAGGAGCGGGCTGTACCAACCCATCGTAGACCATAGGAGCGGGCTGTACCAACCCATCGTAGGCCATAGGAGCGGGCTGTACAAACCCATCGTAGGCCATAGGAGCGGGCTGTACAAACCCATCGTAGGCCATAGGAGCGGGCTGTACCAACCCATCGTAGACCATAGGAGCGGGCTGCACCAACCCATCGTAGGCCATAGGAGCGGGCTGTACCAACCCATCGTAGACCATAGGAGCTGGCTGTACCAACCCATCGTAGACCATAGGAGCGGGCTGTACCAACCCATCGTAGGCCATAGGAGCGGGCTGTACCAACCCATCGTAGACCATAGGAGCGGGCTGTACCAACCCATCGTAGACCATAGGAGCTGGCTGCACCAACCCATCGTAGGCCATAGGAGCGGGCTGCACCAACCCATCGTAGACCATAGGAGCGGGCTGTACCAACCCATCGTAGACCATAGGAGCTGGCTGCACCAACCCATCGTAGGCCATAGGAGCGGGCTGCACCAACCCATCGTAGACCATAGGGGCGGGCAGTATCAATCGCTCTACAACACTTTTTTCAGCATTTTTTGGAAGCCAGGAGTCAGGGGGTCTGTTTTCCCTGCATGCACCTCCTACTTTATGTCAAGCGCCACAACAGTCAACAGCAATTTAATGATCCCAGTTGGGAGTTAGGATTATGGGAGGCAAACTAAAAACATATACAAAATGTACCGGCAGGAAAGAGTAACGAGAGGTTCAAACATACACCGCAGGCAGTCACAAATATGGAAAGGATGTAAATGAAGTGATAATTGGCAGTAAGAACACAATATGTCTGCAATTATGTATGCAATAAGTAGATTACAGAGCTGTAAAGATTTTGCAGTGCTCTTTTATCTCCGGGGCAGGAAAATCAAGGAGTTGTTGTTGGTCAGTGTATCTTAAGTGACCATTGACCAAAGGATAATCCGCCATCACCTGCAGTTTATAAGATAGAATTTGGGATTGCACGTGAAAAACTTGACGTAACTGGTAAGAGCAAAAGCAGTATAAAAAAAAGCAACTGAACAACCTCATAAAATGGAAAAAAAAGTAACATATTATTTTTGGTCAGACAGAAGTGTTTGTTTACCTGCTTTATGTGTTTTAGCCACTTCCAGTAGCTTCATATTCCTTCAGAAACGTCACATGGCGGTGTGGTGACTTACTTCTACTTAAAATTGAAAATCAAAAGTTTAAAATAGTAGACAGGATGAACTTTTACCAAAAACTTTGGAAAAACTGTTGGGTCACTACTGGTAAATTCATTTATCATTACTCTATGTGTCAGAATACTTTTCAATGAACGCTAGGTTACTATTTAGCATCTTAAAATCTCCAATCAATGATGAGTTATGACATAATTCTGAGCTCATGAAAATGTAATAAGGATGCATTGTGTGACCAAAAATACATTGTTGAATCTACAAACCACTGCTTTCTGCCCTGATTGTTTAGTGATTTAATTCATCAGAGATTTTACACGTACGCAATCAGAGGCAACCTTTTTAATACCAGGCTTGGGTCCGGCTCTAAGGTAATCTGACCCCGTGTGGACGGACTTGCTACTGCACGGACAGTCGTTACATCTCAATTTTAAGTGTGAAGAGACACGCCACCTTTCACCTCGACCTTTGTTTAACCTATGACTGGACCTGCACCACGGGGCCCCCCCACCGCCAGCGCGCCAAGCCTGTGCGTTCGCTGGTAAACAGACCTCCTCAGAGCCGCTCGCCGGGATCAGGCCACATAAACGCGGAGGAGGCAGAGAGGAGGGAGGGGCAAGACCTCAACACATGACCCCAAAATCCTGCACCGACACCAGGCCGCCCCGCTGGACTTGTGCGAGGGCCCTGGATCACTTTAGCCCAGGCGCTGTGTGAGAGACGGGGGCCCGACGCGGAGATGCTTCCCCCAGTCTGCGCGGAGGAAATGAAAAGTGTTTTCAAATATTTGTTCAACTTGAGAGAGTTTAAGGACGCGGCAACGATCACAACCATCTAAAAGGGATTTTGACACATTCCCACGGGCGATAAAGCTGACGAAAGGAGGGAAATTACATAATGATGAATAAATTTATCATCAGTGGTGAGAGAAGTCAATGGAAACTGCTGCTTTGGTCAAGATTAAATAAACATAATGATGTAATGTTGCTATCAAAATATGTACGGATACTTTTCTATTTATCTATACTTTGATTATGCGACTACCACAGCTCTGCAGAAATGACAAATGTAGCGTCTTTCAGCAAAATAACTGATCAAAATTAATTGACAATTGACAAATTGACAAAATTATAATACTAATACTAAGGAATGAATGTGAATTTTCCTTATAGTTTGTGAAGCCTACAACATTCCTGAATCCTCATCCTTAAATCAAAACGGACTGAAATATATTGAAAACCTCAAATCCCATTAAAATAAGAATCTATTCAACACTATACCCAGGTGCTTATGAATATGTATGCTCCCTGCACATTCAGATTAATGTTCCCTGCACATTCAGATTAATGTTCCCTGCACATTCAGATTAGACTCTAAGTGTTATCGCAGATGGGAGGCATGTCCGAGCTCTGTAATTGTTTCCATGTACAGTGCATTCATAGGGTTTCCGTTTAACAGCCTGTGCTATACGCAGCATATCCCAGACTAAGGGCCTACTACAGCAGGTATAAAGCCTGACGAATCACTACTGAGTCCAGCTTAAAGGACACATATTGTGCAACATTACTATTACCATGTTATAACATTGTTCTCTTGTGTGTTGAGTTGTGTTTAGATTCATGCACTTGTATTTGCTCCTCCCCTGAGCCTCACAAAACACTCTGTTTCAAATGTCCAAGTTTTGTAACAGCTTAAGTAGAGCTCCGGAGGCCTTTTTATGCTGTTTTTAAGTCCATGAATCATCATCAGACTCGTTCTGACCATTTCTGCCGTGAAAATCATGATAACTGTGTGCTTACATTAGCATGTCCGGGCTAGCTTTTGTTTATTTCCCCATTTTAATTCCCTCTGCTGCAGGAGATAGAGTGCTATCAAAAATCCCAATGAGGGAATTCCTCACTGATAAAAAGGAATGTGGGGTTTTCTATTACATGCATTTTTAAAAGTTCTAATACATGAGATTACATAAGTATGCAAGACCATGTTTAAAGGACGATAAATATATATAAATAATGCATCATTTGTGTTGTTTAATGTTCATACAAAGCAGTTTTCTTAATGTTTACATTTTTGACAAGTAGCCACTTTAAATTCAATTTGTCCAATATATAAGTACCGTACACTGACCTCCACTGTAAATAATCATCTCTATGTGTGTTTGTAATTAGTTCTCCATCACCAGCCAAGAAAGTCCGGTCCCACACTTAACGCCGAATGCCACGCTGACTCCTTGTTATTGCCTTTATAATATCATAAGACACAAAGTCAACTTAATGCTTCCAGCCGCCTGCAGCACGTCCATGTAATGCTACTCTTTACATCAGCATGGATTTCCTGTCTCCTCCATGTTCCTCCTGCGCTTATAGAAACCCGGGCAAAGCAGAGCACATTTTACACTTATTAAAGGAGTGAAATAGACATGTGCTTACAGCGGCGTTCAATTTACATGCTTCAGATGATATCAGCACGCATAGTAACAACTTAATCAGATGTTATGTCTTAAAGGGCATAACACGGTGATCAAAGCATTTTAGGGATTTCAAACTTCATAAAGCCAATTAAAGCAGTGGGCACAATAATTAAAGGAAGAATGGACAGAATGATAACCTTCAGCCACACCTCACAAACCTTTCAGTGTGACATTTATTTGCATGTATTTATGTGCATATTTAACTTGTAAGATAACATTACCACCAACAGACAAACCAACAAATCAGTGCTCATTTTGGGTTTGCGATTGAATGAACATTATTATATATAAAAAGCAGACTTTATTTTACACAGAACTTAAAAGGAATAAATAGTATTGTACTTGAGTAAAAGTTGTAGGTATCCGTACTTTAATTTGACAGTATATACTTTTTACAGTGAGCAGGTTTATACTTGTTTTAAATGGGCTGAGAATTGAAAGTATTTTATGGTTTTAGACTTGCTGAATTGGCTGAGGGCTTTATTTCTTTAGCAGGTTTATTGCCTACAGTTTGAGAACCAAGTCCAAGTTTTGAGCAAACAAATCTAGGCTTTAGAAATGACCAGAAAATGGGCAAAAATGAGGGGAATTCTTTATTTACATCGCTAGATTTGACACTTTAATAGTTCTGTGTGAGTTTCTTTTACAGTACATTTCTAAAAGTACAGTTTTACTTAAATAGATATTTCAATGTGATATTTGTTTCTCCTTTATCTGCACTTTTACTGAAGTAACAAAACTGAGTACTTCTTCCACCACTGGCTACAAGGGACACAATTACAAATGGCTAATGTCTCCCTACGTGAAGAGCTGAATGAATATAAAACAAGAACACTTAAACAAATATAGCTGTATCTACCTTTGTTTTCCGCGCTCTCTACCGTGTCTCCAGACCCCACCACCTGCCCTAGTGGCAAACTTCAGCTAAAAGCTTTTTTTAAATTATGGCAGCCATAAAGAGTCTAGTCGAGTCTAAGTGAAGTCTGTCTGTGAGCTGTGGCTGGAACACACTACTTTATTACGTGCACTTAGTATACCATCTGTCCCTTCATGCATTACACATACTTACTGTACACACATGAATACTGTACATATAACGCACTACCTAACTGGCATTAAAGGAGACATATCATGCAAAATGGACTTTCATTAATCATGTTTCAAGAGTGTTCCCTTACCACTATCTTACTTATATAGTTATATTAGATTATATTAGAGTCATACATGTTCGAGTCATCCTGTCTTGTTTTGCATTTTAGTGTCTCGTGGCGAAATCCTCTACAGTCCAGCAATAATTCATCCCGTAGAGTGCAGTGTAAAAAACAAACTGCTCATGTTTGGCTGACAGGACACCAATAGCTTTCACAAAGGGCAAATTGTCATATAAAAAATGTTTTCTCCATTCAAAATCCTTAAATTTTCTTAAAAAACAATATTTAATCTTTGGCTTCAGCTCGCACTGTTCCGCTCTTGCAACTCTCATTCTGATTGGTCAGAGTTAAAGACAAACACCGGTCATACCTAGCCGGTCATACCTAGCCGCTAAAGGCTAAACTGGCAATATTGACTCAAAGTGGGGTTTGTTACAAGGTTAAAAACATGTCACATAGATATTTTTCAACAATAAAAACAGGTCGATGAAAGTCCATTGCTCGCTCCAGAGACGTGGCCGAGCCTAAGTTCAGTCTATTATTAAGATATTTTGATCAATACTATGTTTAACACCGAAGAAAATAATGGTCTGCGTATGACGACTAAGTACAAGAAAAAAAAGTAAAATAATGTGTGCCCTCGTCTGCTAAAGGCGTAGGAGGAGGCTGGCTGCAGAAGAGTGAGCCCGTGAGAAAAGGACAAGAGCTTTCAAGCGCTCGTATGTGCGGCTAAAGATAGAAACACATCCACACTTTGTGAATGACTCATCCCCCGTACACTTCTATTATTGATTCGACTTCTCACACAAAAATCGCAGGTTGTGACGTCAGGTTTTACACGAGCTGCTTATAATAAAGGCTGATGGAAAGTGCTGCTGAATGGACCCGCTTAACAAAGTATTGTAGAGCATAATTTGAAGAGTGGTGAATGTGCTGGACGAGGGTTTTTTAAAAAGGTTGATGAATAATGGAACAAAAGTACTTTTATACTTTCAGGTTTCAGTGTCTCCCGAGTGTTGAGACCATTCAAGCAGGAGAGACGTGGGATTATGTCAGGGAAATGATTTTTCTACGGCCCGAACAATTGGCGGTGATAAGAGGAAAAGAGGAGGTGGCCACAGATGCAGTTAAAGTGTATTGTACATGTATCTTTTGTGAAGATAAGTGACACGTCATCGCCAAGAGCGACGATGAAGATGGAGATGGAGCGCGAATAGAAGCCAAGGTAAACACACTGCACAACAACATTATCTGACAAAAAGAAATAAGATGTACATCGTGAATGAAGATGAATGCTACCAACGTATACTTCTGTGTGCATAGGGAAATTTGTCCTCTGCATTTGACCCATCCTTCAGTGTCGCTCAGTGGCGGGTTCAGATCAGACTGACTGAGGGTGCATCCGAGTATTGTAGGGTGCAAAAAGTAAAACTGAAACAAAAACAGGTTGAACAAAGGAGTGCATTTATATGACTGACTTAGGATGTGATTGAGAAATGACAGAAAGGCAGTCTTCATATTAAATTAGCTCCACAACATTAACATTCTGAGTCGCTTTTGTGAACTTTTGTCAACTTAACTTAAAAATGTAAGCACACAAAACCAGGCTGTTCTGTTCTGGCTGCCACTGCACTTTCACTTTTGGTACTAAATGTTGTGGGACGATTGCAATTTGTTGTTTTAATTTATAGAGTGAAACTTTAAACATGAATAGAATGAGCGTAGACAATAATATCTGTTTTTAAATACATTTTTAACAGCAATACATCTTACAATAGTCGGATAATATCATGTCAGTCCAACAGAAATGTGTCCAAACGTGTTAGTTGAGGTTTAATTATCAGACAAATGTGAAAAGTCTCTAAATTGAATCACTAAAGTGCAAAAAATACACCTTACCCTAAGTGGACAACATGACTTTTTTTTTTTTTTTCCTGTAAACAATATAATTAATAGTCAAATTTCGCATATATCTTTAAAACAACATTCACAGTGATATATCTCAAATTTGATACATTGTCCGCCTCTACATACACTTTGTTCCGGCATATTCTATTACCTCTTATCTAGAATGTCTCTGTCTGATGCCATTGTGAGTATAGTCCCTGAGCTGAAGTCCCAGTAAGACCCTGGATAATGCCGCCGCTCCTGTCTGTGTTTACGGGGTCAGACGTGGTGTGCCCCGCATAAAGCACTAATTCAATTATCACTGTTCTCAGACACATTTGACCCGGGGGCTTCGCGGGTCACGTCTGCTTCCTGTCTGGGCCAATCAGAGGCCTCCGTCAGCCCAGCGACAGCCTGCTACACGCACTCTCAGGTTACAGTGCAGAGGCTGTGGTTTTCAAGGGCCCATATGTGATGTGGGATTACGGCATTTTTGTACTGAAGTAAACGTACAGAATAACGACGCGTGAAAGTATCTGCGTTTCAAATATATAAAGTTTATGGGACTGATAAATCAATATACCGTATTTTTCGTATAGTATCGAGTATAAGCTGCACCAGCCAAAAAAATGCATAATAGAGAAGAAAAAAAAAACACATACAAGAGTATAAGTCGCATTTTTTGGGGAAATGTATTTAATAGAATCCAAGACCAAGAACAGACATTTCATCTTGAAATGCAATTTAAAATAATAACAGATTAGAGAACATGGTGAATAGGTGTACGTATGCTAACGCTAACACCTTCAGCTACATGACGCACAGACAGAACTGTGGTAAGTGTCTGGTATGTTAACGTAACATATTAACAGTTATTCAGATAACTATAGCATAAAGAACATGCTAACAAGTTTACCAAAGCATCAGTATTACCCCAAACCACTAAATCCATTGAATTCTTCTTCCTCTGTGTCACTTCTAAACAACTCCACAAACTCCAGAGGTAGAGGAAGTGCAGATTCTTCTTCTGCGTCGCTTAGAGCCTAGAGCGCCCTCTTGTGGTTGTCAGTGTGAAAATAACAAATATCACATATAAGTCGCACCCCGGCCAAAACTATGAAAAACAATTTATATTCCGTAAAATACTGTAAATGCATTTGTATAGCATAATTCATACAAACATGCTTTTCAAGGTGCTTTGCAACCATAAAAATAGGACTAATCTACTGGAGTCAAATGCATGGATAAGTCTCTACAAGTCTGATTAAGACACTATTATTCAATGTTATTCTGATGGTAAAAAGCAGCTGATTTTTGTGGGCCAAAGACGATGACTCCAGTTTTAGTTTAGTTCGTCACTGCATCCACACACTGAGCTGTTGGATGCAGTGGCAGAGTGAATCCCCTGGTCCATATTCACCTGCCGTCAGTGAGACATAGACCCAAGTGTGGTCAGCGTTAATTGTGGAATGACACGCCACTGTTGGGTATCAACTGACCTCAAGTCAAGGCCGTGTGAGGTGAGACGCAGTGACCAACCTCAGCAAACTGATGTGACAGGAACGATGAAATACTGACTGAAAATGTCACATGTATCTACAAATCTGAGCCTGAACTATTTCAAATGCACTGTAGTGTTCACAAACATATCCAGAGAGTACTTTAGTAAGAAATTTAATATTTTATCTGTGTTTGGAAGGTTTCTGGTGTAAAATGATGGCTGTTTTGAGCCAAGATGTGATACAATGTTACAGCATGATGACATTTAAAAAGTGTAGAAGAAATAATAATATTGATGGATATGTTTTTCTGTTATTTTATCGAATACATTCTTAACATAGCATTAATAGGAAACTGAAAAATGTAAGTTATAACTAGAAAAGGATGTGAAATTAAACATGTTATACTGCTTCCCAATCATTTTTGAACACATAAAGCATCTTTTAATTTGAGTTGTGCTCTTGCAATGTCATTATTTGTGACACGACTTGTGGTTTATATTTTTATGGTTGATATAAGCCCGATGACTTTACTGTGAGCGAGTTCATCGCAGTTGGGTCCAAAAAGGAAGAAGATCCAAATATATTTACTAAGATTACACTTTTTTGTCTCCTCTTTTAGCAGCTGTTGGACTGTTTTGGCACGCTCTTATAGGGATGTAACAGGAACATTGTGATATTGTATCGTCAAACATTTCTCACTGGTTCTATTGAATTATTCACTTCATTGCATATGCATAGTTTTGTTGCAAAACCAGAGAGAAACAACAACACTATCCTTTGTTCCATTTCACTGCAGACAACATGAAGACATTATGTTATTGAGCATTTTTATATCTTCAGAATAAGGCAATAATACTTCGTACCAAAACCTTTTTAAGGTATTTTAAAAGAAGAAAGAAGACAAAGAATAATTGATCAAAAACAAGACGTTTTATCTCCTGGACTCCTCTAAATAAATAAATAAATCATTTAACAAACTGTTAGCCTCTCCACAATATCACTAAAAAAGAAAATTGCGGTGTGTTACATCCTTTTTCATTCTAATTTTGCACAAACCCAAAACAACAATTTGAATATTATCTCGTCTGCGATGCGTCACCTCCACTTGCATTTGTAGTTTCTTGCTCCTTTTTGGACGTTCTGAAGACAGTGCGAGCGTGGAGTTCTGCTGGGACAAACGGTCTCAATCGGAACCCACATCAAAGGGTCCCGCGCCCGGCCTCTTGCCCCGGGGCGCCCTGCTGTTACCCCCCTCACGGTGCCTCGATCGTCCCAGTCCTTCACAATACTGGATGACGCAGAACTGGCTCCAAAAGGCCTTGAAGTCGGACACCAGCGCCACAGCCCCGCCCCCCTGACCTTCCCCCGGTGTCTCTGATGCTCCCCTGCACCCAGCTGACAGAGGAGCGCATTTGATCTGCCCGAAATGTGTAACCCAAGTATGCCACATTAAAACCGCGGCACTTAAATAACAGCCTATAGAACATACGGAGAGTCATTGTTATCTCTTCGGGAAGATGGAGCAGCAGAAACCATTACGGACTCAGAGCACGAGGAGAGACAAAGAGGGCAACAAAGGTTCACCTGTTCCCTGCGTGTGCGTTTACCCTGAACACGCAGCTTTTATGGTCATTTTTCTCTATGTATTTGACCATTTTTTCCACGGAAACAAGAGCCAGTTATTGTCAAGAGTCAGACGATGATGGAAATAGTAGAAATACTGTTTAGAAAAAAAAAGCTCTAAAAAGTACAAAGAGCTCGAAGGAACTTTTCTGATAAACTGTCAGCTATCTGCTTGTTTCCACGGAGATATGGAGAGCGTGTGGCACAGGTGACTCAACCAGGCCAAGGTACAGGTCAGGTTTACGAAGAGGTCACCACCCCTCACACTAACAATGCACAACGCAATAGAAAAACAAAGCTTGTTTTTCTATTGCGTTGCACAAATAAGTTCCAGGTAAAGCATCTCCATAGAAACAAGCAGGTTGTCTGTCATCAAAAACTGTCAAAAAGCTGCAAAAACAGTTAATTAAAAAGAAACATGCAGTGTAATCTTCCAAACTATTTAATAAGGTGATATTTCTGCATGTTTGTGTCTAATTTGACAGTCTATGTTTTGTGCAATACTACAAAAAAGCACCAAAACAGAGATATTGATGATTTTTTTTTTGAGCCAGGATCTTGGTAAACAGCTCCTGAAAATGACTCTCTTCCAAGTGCAGGAGGAACACGTAAAGAACACACTAATGACGGCCTGGAAAGAAGCCTCGACCTTTGCCACTCTGACGCCAGCTTTGATTTATGATTCACACGACACTGACATTTCCACCTCTTGATTCGAGATTAAACGTTTAATTGGCTTGGCAGGATTAAAGCTGGACAGCATAGGAACTAGATTATATAGATACGTTGAGCTAATGTTTTCTGGACTCTTATGACATGGCCTGTTGCAATGTATAAAGCAAAAGTATAAATAAATACAAATGCATTCTTGCTTCAGACTGAGGGCACAAACAGCATGTGCTCTGTCCATGGTAATGAATCAAAAACCAAATATTTAGCTTAAAAATCATGAGCCATTCCTTAATTGCATGATGTTTTGATGAATTGAATTTGACTTTTACTTAGATAAGTCAATATCAGCAGAAAATATGAACTAGGAAAATAACTAAATCTATTATTGGTAGATTTCTGAGCAGACAATTATCTATATAAAAATATCTACAGAGGAATATAACAACTCAAAATATATTTATGTGCGTTTAAGATCCTTTTATACCATTGCGTACAGTAATATACTTAAAACACTGGCTATGTATGCATACGTTGACACATACTTTTTAAAGCCCTTTTTCATTTATTTAATTTTTTTCTTATTTTGAAAGTAAAATTATAGTTGTTGGAAAATATGCAAAAATAATGAAAGTATTGGCTCGGCATTTACATATCTTGGCTTTTTTATGCATGCTTTTAATACCTTTTTAGACTTGTACGTACCTACCTTCCTCCCCTTCCTCTAAATCTTCCCGAGTGTATTAGAGCAACAAGCCAAACTATCAAAAAACACCTTCATTAGTGAAAATGGACGCGTGACCCGGTGACACTCGTCCCATTTCACTCAGTGGACAAACCCGTAGTGATGGCCATTGCTCAGAGTGATCAAGTAAACCTGGGTGTTAATAGATTTCCTTCTGAGAGTGCTTCTGACCTAAACGCATTCAAGCTGAGGCCCCGAGGCGAACTCCTGTGATACACGGCTTTAGCTACGAGTGCTGGAAATATTTATGAGTTGTTTGGGGTCAGAGGCTATGCAAAAGTGTTTCAAACAGTGCAAACCAATAGACGCGTGCATGAGCTACAACATACCTCCCCGTGGGGATCCTAAGCCGGGGTTTTCACACGTTTATTTTTGTTCTTAGAGTAGGGTTTAACAGTTAAGACGGCACAAAAAGCCACAAAAAACAGCAATGACAAAGAAAAAACTCCAGACGTGGATCAAGTCAGTGGACGAATGCGATTTGTGGAAAGCATAAGTGATAAAAGTGACAAAAAACAGATCAAAATTTGATCTGGTTTAATGTCAATGTAATGCCAATAGAATGCTTTATTCTTCCTTGAAAATTGAGTTTATGTCAGATTTTGGAGTCAGATTTAGCGACTAGATTCAGTATTCATGATCCTATGTAAAACACGATTAAGTTTTCCTTTGAGAAAACAGTCCTAGAAATTAACACGTTTGAACATTTCTTTTTTCTTCAAAACATTCCCGAGTGACCACTGAACTCTGCGTCTGCACCATGTGAGCGCACCACATGACTTTACTGCTTTTTCCTAATTCCTTCTTGACGATGTTGCTAAAATGACTCCACAAATCTGAGAGTTATTATCTTGATACGTCTTATTTTAGAGTCCAAAGCATATTTGACATTTTTCTACACTTTGCTTTACAAGCCTCACAGGTTTGGGGAAATCTCATGGCCCACAGAGGAGCATTTTAGATTTAACACATCCTGAAGTGAATTAAATGAAATCACCAAACTGGGACGTGTGTTTTGCCCAGTTGTGGCGTTTGCACTACACTGCATGTAAATCTGCCATTTCAACAGGGCACTGGACCGAGGCAAGCCTCTGGAGGGAGCTTTGGAGGACATCAGAAGTAGACGATCAGCAAATTAGAGACTTGGCCATGTTTTGGAAGGAAACTATAACCTTTTAGAAAAAAACAAGTTGACCATAACCTCAGAGTAAAGTAATTAAGTATTGGAATAGTTCTGTCCCTTATTTTGGTTTGATTCTGGTTTTAGCTCAGTCTTGGTATAGACTTGGTTTGGTTCCTGGTTTAGTCCTGGTTTAGTTTTAGCAGTGGCGTGCGGTCAGGGCAATCAAGGTAATCAGTGATTGGCCAATAAAATCTAAACTTACTGTGTGTCACAACCATATATAAATTGTTTTAAAATATATCCAAATAAGCCTGTTTTCCCCTCACTTCTGCTGCTGAAGCTTGGCTGAAGTCACAGTGCATTTTAGTGGCCTCTACAGGCCGCTGGGTGGTACAGCAGGAAGCTTGGTTCCACTGCTCAGTCTGTGGCCGTGTTCAGAAGCTCGTTCATGCTTCGCTCTCTAACATGAGCTTTTAGAGATCTGCGCATGCTCTGAGGACCACACGACCTCAAACCCATGGATCTATGCTCTAACCTGAATAAACCTGTGGGAATCAAAGATCTTTACAGGTTTTTCCCTAACTGAGCATGTGCAGAAGAGAAGAAAAGCAACAGCAGCGCCATGTTTCGACAAACTGACTTAAATCTATCTTTTAGAGAGGTCTTTGACTGTAACTAAGGCTTTGTTCATGTTTCCAATGATTAGATGTTAATCTGTCACTAGGCTTAGGTATGAGAGTTTAACTACGTATGAGTTAATGTTGTTAAGTGTTTTCCCTTCATGTAGGAGACCTGGGTCCACTCTTGCTTCAAAGATTTTCTTTTCTCCCCCCCCCACTTTTCTATAATCCACTAAATATTGATGAACAGGTCGGCTTTGCCCATCCATAAAAGTCACCGCGCACCACTGAGTTAAAGTTCCTGGTTTAATAGGTCTTCAATTGGCCTTTGCATTTTTATAAGCGTTGGATTACTGTCAGGCCTGTATTTTGTTTTGTTTGTATTTTGTGTCGTATCTCAGCATATTTCGGCTGCACACAGATTTTGGCTGACTTCCTACTCGCAGCGGTAAAGGCCACAGCGACATCTGCAGTCCGACTTCTTCAGGACTGTATCCCAGGTATGCGAAAGTCTGTACGCCCCCTCATCCCGATTTACAGTCTGGAGGGTGGGTTTCCGTATCTCAGTCGCCTCCATGATCCAACTATGTAATTGTATCTCTCTGTGCCAATGACTTTAGCATTATCCAAGTCCATGAGGTGTTCTCCTGTTTGGAGTGGTCAGAAATGGCGGACTTGAGCTGATGTCCTGTTTATGGCTTTATGACTTGTGTTATTCCTCTTTTACACATTCTATTCGATGTTCTTTCTTTGAAGTGTTGTTGTTGTTGTTGTTGTTGTTGTTGTTGTTGTTGTTTTATGGCGGTTGGCATCCAAGTGTTGCATTACCGCCAGACTTTATTCCTCAGACTTTGTCGTAGTCCTCAGACTCTGTCGTAGTCCGTAAAAGTACTCCTTCCATTGCTTTGGTGCTACAAAGCCCATTACCGCCAGTTGTTGTTGTTGTTGTTGTTGTTTTATGGCGGTTGGCATCCAAGTGTTGCATGAATGCTCTTCCTGTTTCCCCTACGTAGGTTTTGTTGCACGACACATGGGATTTCGTATATATGACGGTACATTTGCTCTGTCCTTGGAAAGTACCACGACTGTCTTGATGTGATGTGCGGTGGGACTGGAGCGCTGATGTTGTGTTTGCTCGCGGCCCGTTATTTCGTCTCTGTGATCCCCTGACGCATGCTAGTGTCACCTTTGTGCTGTCTATATTCATATTTAACACGGTTTGAAAGATTGAGTTCGCAACATATTTTGATTCAAAGCAAAGACACACTTGCCCGGGTATTTTGCAGCTTGAATCAAAAAGTGTTTGTACGACCCAATGCTAACAACAGAAAACAAACTCACTGCAATTACACCATTATGTTTCAGCCGATGTCATGGGTTCTTCTAATCTCATTTGTCTGAACTTTACTTGAACTCCAGTGACGGTGAAGCAGAGTGATCTTGACAGTACTCGAATGAAAAATCACAATGAAATTACATGCATCTGCCACTCTGCGCCGAAAGAACAATGGCGCCGTTTTACTCTGCACACTGCGTTGATTTGGAATGTTTACCGCTCGCCGCGAAGCGTGAAACTGTTTAGAAGTTCCCTCTCGTGTAGTTGAATGGAGAAGGTGAGGCGAAAGAATGGGTACGAAAATTGTGTAAGAGGTTGGTAGAAAGTGGCCCAAAAATGTATTCGAGTAACAGTACTATTACTTCAAAATAATTCAAAGTCTGAGATTAACTCTGTAGATCGGAGTTATTATTTGAAGTTAATGTATAAGGATAGACACAAAAATGAGGAAAAGAACAAGAAACACAAAAATCCATTACCCGTATTTTCCGGAGTATAAGTCGCACTGGAGTATAAGTCGCACCAGCCAAAATATGCGTAATAGAGAATAAAAAAAACGTATATAAGTCGCACTGGAATATGAAATGCAGTTGCAAGTGTGAAAATAACAAATAATATCACATATAAGTCGCTCCGGAGTACAAGTATAAGTATATAGGTATAAATATAAGTATAAGTCGCACCCCGGCCAAAACAATGAAAAAAGGTGTGACTTATAGACCGGAAAATACGGTACTAAAAGAAAAGTATGGTGCTCTAATTGTATTAAAAAGTTAAATAAAAGTCTACTTGAATAAATGCTTTGAGCCATCACTAGCCACAGTGGTTCTCACAGTACAACACAAGTCCCACATGTGACACTTGTGGTATTCAGGGGTCTGAGGTGCAGGCTGTTAGTTCTGGGCAAGTTCTTGTTTAGCCGTGGTTTAGCCCCAATTTGCTTGTAATTTTGAACACTGGGGGGAAATAAAATCCCAAATAAGGCTTTTTTTTCAGGGTTGTTCTTAGATATTTTGAAGTGGCGTTGTTTGTAAATGCTTGAAAGCCACAACAGACTAGACCGGCATACATTTATAATGCAAAAAAATAAAATTAAACCAACAACGTTTTCATACAGGACTAAAATTGGAGCCAAAAACGAGCCTAAATTACCTTAAACAACTTGTTCTGTGGACTGGTTTGTCCTTTGAGACTAGAATGCACAAGCAGGGACCAGTCTCCAGGGCTCGTGTTAGGATCGTAGTCATGATTACCAGCTGGAGCATTAGCTGGTGTTTGGATTGATGGAGGAAAGCAAACTCCACTCTATATATTGTGACAGAAAATGTAATTCTTTTTCACCGAAGTGTGTGCCCAGACACATAAAAACACTGTTCCACTGCAGCGCTCCCATGCACAGTCCAGCGCAGCTCGAACCTCTTTCTCAAGGTCTGGAACTAATCCATGCAAAAGAAACAGAAAAAAAAACAAGCTGTCAAGTTTCCAGTGTCCAACCGCTTCTCCCTAGTGTTATTCAATTAAGCCCGGTGCTAAATTTAAAGTTTATACTAAGGCCCAGAGCAGAAGTGGAAGCCGATATAGATATTAAAAGAAAACATACAGTGTAAAATACAACCATGCATTCAGCTTGCTTCAGAGGAGAATTAGGCTGATTTTGTGTTTGCCAAATGAGTGTAAAATTACTTTATTATGCTTTGTTTGAGGGGAAATGAAACGTAAAGCTGGAGGGATCAGCGGAGGATCAATGCAGCCTGTGAAGCTGAACCACTTCCATTTGCTATACGTGGCACTGTGCTGCGAGACACTGACAAAATGTTATGTACCGAGAGTTTTTGGATCTCCTGAATTGACAATATTTTCCCATCCATCAGAAACGGGCTGACAGATGGTTTTGTTTAAGTTAAGCAGTGCTTCAAAAACAGAATTTGTTGCAGAATAAACCACAGCTTTATGACACTTCACTGAGCTGCGACACCATTTCAACTATTTAAATGTCAACTTACAAACTATCTAAACCAAGCTTGTCTCTTTTGTCCATTGTTCTGAAATACTGAAATAATAATACATTTAAAATACTCAAACATAAAAAGAAAGAACTTGGAATAGATGGCAATGCATTTTAGGAAGTAATTGTCGTATGGGTCAAACTGTATTTTTTACGATGGAGTTTAATTTTAATTTCCAATAAAAGAGACATTAATTTGGTAATAAGGTCGGCCCAGCGGCATTGAAGGATGGGTCAAATGCAGAGGATAACTTTTTGGGGGGGATAGTAAAGTGCACCTTAACCACTGTGGAGGTTTATAATCTGTTAGCTATCTTTTTGGCTCTATAATAATTGCGTTAACGTACAGTAAGTAGGGTAATTTTTTAACTTATAAATACAAACAGATCAAACAATCTAAAGATCAAAGAGTAGAAAATAAATAAATAGAAGTTGTACAAAAGAAAATATAGTGTCAGTCCTGGCGTAACTGGGCCAATGTGAAACTGCAGCACATACAATAAAACATTTACACAAACTAAACTAATAATTTTATACAAGGACAACATTTCAAAGCACAGACAGTATTAGGATTCTCACTGACTGATGATTCTGTGAGTTTTGGTTGATTTAGCATAAAACAGTCCTGTGCTGAGTTGATGGTGTAATAAGTGAAAAGTGCCAGACATATTACATTTGTCTGTGTAGAATGACACATGAACCCGAACTTCTTCTGAAACGTTTTTGAAAGTGTTTTGTGAATTCTGTAGATAAGATAATATAACTTTATTTGTCCCACAATAGGGAAATTCTAGTGTTGCAACACAGATTAGGAACAGAAGTATAATAATAAAAAACTGATATCTTAGAAAAAAAAACTCTTGTAAAAAACCTCTTATACTTAATAAAAATAACACTCTTATTTACAGCTGTTATATGGACAGAAAATAATGTATATTTCCTATTGTTTGAAGGACTTTTAACTACCTTGTGTATGAATTGTCCTCTACAAATTAAAAAACATATTGAAACTTGCCTTGCCTATTACTTTCCCTTCCTACAACTTGTTGACTCATACTTGATCTATTAGAAAGACAAACATTTCGCAAAGGGGCCTCCGATCTTTAAAAAAACTCAGATTTGTGACAATCTGCTCTCCTGACAGTTATAAACAAAGAAAGCTCTCCCGACTTCACCTGCTCTTTCAGTGTTTTCGCCACCGACAACACGTGTGCTTCATCTTACTGTGATTTCGAAACAAGCCTCGAATGCAGACCAGAACTGAGTGATAAGATCTGAGTCCCACAACATCAAAGGGGGATCGCTTTCACCTGAGATAACAGTGACGCAGAGAGAACAGTCCGTGTAGATCAAATGGATTAACGCTAACACTGGAACAACAGCATCTATTTCTATATCTACTGATCATCTCTAGCTGCATACAAGTGATGGTATCTTTTTATTTCTATAAACCACCATTCAAATCAAATCAAATCAAATCAATTTATTTTTGTAAGGCCCAAAATCACAACAACAGTTGCCTCTGAGGGCCACAGGGAGAAATGAATCAACAATGTCTGTGGTGGCGATGAAGTCAGACAATGTCTGTGGTGGCGAGGGACGATGTCCCAGGGTCCTCTGTCCTTAGACTCTCCTTCTCGGCCAGGAAAAACTACAAAAAAACCTCTTTGGGAAAAAAGCGTAGAAACCTGGAGGAGTTCCAGTGAAGGAGAGATCCGACTCTCACAGACGGACAGACGGACACGAGGGAGACTGGCGCTGGACCCACTCTTCAGGCAGAAGAGGGACCGTCTGAGTCGAGCTGGACCCACTCTTCAGGCAGATGAGGGACCGTCTGAGTCGAGCTGGACCCACTCTTCAGGCAGAAGAGGGACCGTCTGAGTCGAGCTGGACCCACTCTTCAGGCAGAAGAGGGACCGTCGGAGGCGAGCTGGACCCACTCTTCAGGCAGAAGAGGGACCGTCGGAGGCGAGCTGGACCCACTCTTCAGGCAGAAGAGGGACCGTCGGAGGCGAGCTGGACCCACTCTTCAGGCAGAAGAGGGACCGTCGGAGGCGAGCTGGACCCACTCTTCAGGCAGATGAGGGACCGACTGAGTCGAGCTGGACCCACTCTTCAGGCAGATGAGGGACCGTCCACACAGGGCAGGGACCACTTCACCAGGGGAGGGGCATCTGGGTCCACAGGTCCTCAGGAGTGAGAGAAAGAAAAGAAGGCGGTGAACAGTTTGCAAGTGGAATCAAAAAATAAATATTGTTTGATAGCATAAGTAGTCAGAAGAAGAAGAGGATAGTGCTCAAGCTGTAATACTTCCCCCAGCATAGTTACTCCTAGGGCAGCGTAGCTGAAGCTGTGGGTTTATCTTTCTGTTCCTAACTACTCTGACCATAAGCGATTTCGAAGAGGAACGTTTTAAGCCTGGACTTAAATGAAGAGACTGTGTCAGCATATTTAACATGGGTCGGGAGCTGATTCCATAACACAGGAGCTTGGTAGCTAAACGCTCTACCTCCTACAGTACTTTTAGAGACTCTTGGCACCACCAGAAGGCCAGCATTCTGAGAGCGAAGAGCTCTGTTTGGATGATATGGTTCTATACCATCTTTGAGGTAGGATGGGGCCATGTCATTTATGGCTTTGTAGGTCAAGAGTAGAATTTTGAATTTGATTCTAGACTCGACGGGGAGCCAGTGAAGAGACTTCAGCACTGGCGTAATGTGCTCTCTTCTTTTTGTTCCTGTTAGTAATCTTGCTGCTGCATTTTGAACCAGTTGAAAGCTTTTTATGGAGCTTTTAGGACATGCTGCAAGCAGGGAGTTACAGTAGTCTAATCTAGTCGTTACAAATGCATGGATAAGTTTTTCAGCATCACTTTTAGGCAGGATTCTTCTGATTTTGGCGATGTTGCGCAAATGGAAATAGGCTGTTTTACAAGCTTGATTTATATGAGCTTTAAATGAGAGCTCCTGGTCAAATAAGACTCCAAGGTTTCTTACAGTAGAACTGGAGGCTACACTAACATTGTCCAGTGTGACTATCTGCTCAGATAGAGCGTCTCGTAGATGCTTAGGGCCAAGCACAATGGCCTCGGTTTTTTCAGAGTTAAGAAGCAGGTAGTTTAGTGTCATCCAGGTTTTTATCTCCTTCACACAAGCACTAAGTCTGTCTACTTGATCGCTCTGATCAGGTTTCATTGATAAATACAGCTGAGTGTCATCTGCATAGCAGTGGAAGTTAATGCCATGCTTTCTGATAATGTTGCCTAATGGTAGCATATAAAGAGTAAACAGAATTGGACCGAGTACCGAACCCTGTGGCACACCGTAAATTACTTTAGAGCTTGGTGAGGAGCTCTGGTTTACATTAACAAATTGGAACCTATCAGATAGATAGGATTTAAACCAGCTGAGGGCTGTTCCTCCAACACCTACATCACATTCTAACCTCTGCAGTAGAATGTTGTGGTCGATGGTGTCAAACGCTGCGCTGAGGTCCAACAGAACCAGGATTGAGACCAGTCCATCGTCAGCGGCTAATAACAAATCATTTGTGACTTTAACTAGTGCAGTTTCAGTGCTGTGGTGGGCTCTGAACCCTGACTGGACCATTATTAAGGTTTTCTTATCATGTCTGTATCGGATCATAACTTTACAACTTTGGCAGATTTAAAAAGGGTCAGAAATGGTAAAAATATAATAAAACATATCAGAAGATTGGGTATCATTGTGTAATTATGTACATGGCGGTTAGACTAGGCAGATCAATGGCAAAACTGATTGTTGAAATGCATGATAAGATAAGATAAGATAATCCTTTATTGTCCACACAGAGGAAAGGACAGATAACTTGTAGGAAGTTTAAAAAAACACTCTTAATAGAATATTAAAAAAACACTCTTAATAGAAGAACTCTTCTAAATAAAGATAAAAATAAGATAAAAATAAAATATAATATTTATATATAGATGTGTTGTTTACTTAAGTAATTGAGTTTATTAATGAGAAAAATGTTCCTACCTAAATTTGAGAAATCGGCGTTTTAGAGTAAATTAAAGTTCTTCTGGTTGCTTGCGTATTGGCTTATTGTATCCTTACTTAATTAATTATACTTCTGTCAAATATTTTCCTCTAGTTCAGTATTATTGACACCAGAATCCACTGTTCTTCTCTTTGATAACAGTGCCCTCTGGTGGCAAAATCCATGTAACTAAAGCATTGTTTTGCGGGCACATCTGCGTCACATCAGTGTCACATCTGGTCAGTGTGTAATAAATCACCACAGACACAGAGCTCCAGAGCAGAGAATAGGTATTTAAACAGTCCGCTCATCCAAAAGGCATCCTCATGTGTATGTAATGTGAGATTTCTGTCATTTCTTTGTCATTAAGCAAATGAACAATTACAAGTAAAACAGCAGATGGGACTTCACAGAACTAAAACATCCTGTCTGGATAAACCACTAAATACGTCTGACTGGAAAGGATTTCAGCGAAGTAAACAGGATAAATGTTCCCAATAAAGAGTTCTCAGTGAATGAAAGGCATCAGGTTGTATTTCCATCAAACTTTGTCCTGCATGAAATGAAATTAAATGAAAATGAAAAAACATTTAATACAATTATTATTTTGTGCATTTTTTCCACATGTTTCATTTATTAAGTAATGAGATTGCGTGACTCACCAAATGGAGACTCCTCATCAACGTTGTAAGTCCCAGTTTGTGGTCAAAATCCTGCAAAACAAAGAAGTAAAAAGTAAAAAAACAAAACATCATAGTTAATTTATGCAAATAGGCAAGTGAAAAGAAGAATGTAAAAGGAAATGGTTAAATTTGTTGTCATTATACATCCAAGTACGCTACATAGATCAGATTGATGGTTATTCTTGAGAAATTTATTAGTATTTTATTATTTTTCCTGTATGAGGGATACAAAGCTATGATGGTGCTGATGAGGCTCATTCTTATTGAGTGTCTGCGTGATGTCACGCAGACACTATATGTTCTTGTATTACTCGCAATACTGACCTAACCTAATACTGATGTGCAATTCCGTCATATGTGCAATTACTGTTGTGATTCATGTGCAATTACTGTGAAATTCATGTGCAATCTATGTGCCGTCGTGACACATATTCATGTGCAATTACTGTCGTGATCACATGCAATGGTATTTATGTATTTATTTATCTGTCTATGGGAGTTCTTGTTTATAGGAGATCTTCTACTGAAAGTGTTTTTCAGACTTCCTATAAGTGATCTGTTCTTTTCTTCTGTATCTACCTCTGTATCTTCCTGCGTTGCTTTATTCTGGCTTTATTCCTTTATTCTTTAGAATTTTGTGACGGAGCCAGTCGCGCGCGCGCGAGAGCGCGAGAGAGCGAGAGAGAGAGAGAGAGAGAGAGAGAGAGAGAGAGAGACGCAGACACTCCAGCAATGGCTTCAGCCATTGCAGATTTTCTAGTTATATTTTCCATGATTTTCCATTTAGCCTTAACGCTTCAACCGATTTCAACATGTTATACCTCATTATGATCGCATTTACAGTAGTACGTGTGCTATTACTTTTGACGTTTGAAAAACTTGCACTTTTTACAGAATTAGCAAAAGTATTAGTACTTTTTCCCCATTTAAATGAATTTGGGCATTAGGGAGGGAGAGACGGTGGGAGGGAGGTAGACTTTATTCTTTAGAATTTTGGGACGGAGCCAGTCGAGCGAGAGAGATAGAGATAGAGGGAGAGGGAGAGGGAGAGGGAGAGAGAGAGAGAGAGAGAGAGGGGGGGAGATAAGATAAGATATTCCTTTATTGTCCCATATGGGGAAATTTCATTGGTGCAACGCAGGTAGATACAGAGGTAGATACAGAAGAACAGATCACTTATAGGAAGTCTGAAAAACACTTTCAGTAGAAGATCTCCTATAAATAAATAAAAACTCCCATAGACAAATAAATAAATACCATTGTATGTGATCCCGACAGTAATTGCACATGAATGTGTCACGACAGCACATAGATTGCACATGAATTTCACAGTAATTGCACATATGACAGAATTGCACATCAGTATTAGGTTAGGTCAGTATTGCGACGGGATAACGTGACGATCTCCGGGTAAGACGACTGTTCTCCGCAGTTTCATGAGTTCCTCCTTTGTGGAAACGCGGTACGGCGCCGGGCGGGGGGCGGGGCCGGAGCCGGGGGGCGGGGCCGGAGCCGGGGGGCGGGGCCAGAGCCGGAGCCGGGGGGCGGGGCCAGAGCCGGAGCCGGGGGCCGGGGCCGGGGGACTCAGAGCCAAGACACATCGCAACGACACGACGAAAACACTCAATCCAGCCGAATAAAGTCAAAACAAGTTAATTTAAAGCGATTCCAGTGCGTGTCCCGATCGTTCGTGAAGTTCCTCTTTCATATAAACGTGTATGTAAACGTGTATATAAACGTGTATATAAACGTGTATATAAACGTGTACCGACGACACGCCGTACTTTAGCGCGGCCGGAGGGCGCGGGGGGGGGCTGGTGGGCTCGCTCGGAGCTAGCTCACGTCACAACAACACAACGAACGCAACGAAAAACGCTCAAATCCAGCCGAAAAAAGTCAAAAACAGTTGAATTAAAAAACTATTCCAGCGCGTGTCCCTATCGTACAGTAAAATAGAAAAAATATACTAACTATATTTACAAAATATAGGAGATAAAGCACAATAAGTGTGAGAAAGAAGAGAGAGCGTTTACACCAGGCTGCCAGCTGTACCAGCGCCTTATGACGTAACAGGGGGAGAGGGAGGAGAGGGAGAGAAGCAGACACTCCAGCAATGGCTTCAGCCATTGCAGATTTTCTAGTTCATTGTATGTATTAATACAGGGAAAATCCAATGAGAACAGTTCTCTTTTTCATGGGTTAAAACACAACACAAAATAAACAACAGACATTTCAATCAAATTAACCAGTACATAAAAACACATTTACGCTTTGGCACTGCGGGTGATCCGTGAGTGCTATAAAGACATTAAAAGGCATAAAATGATTTAATTTAAGACGTGTTTTGTTCCACAGGGGCAAAGTTGTTGAAAGCCTTTTGTCCTGTCTCTGTGTTAACACAATGGGATTGTAAGATAAAAATGTCCTGAGACCTCTAACTGTGAATGCCTGAACTGATGTGCAATAAACTAGATAAATAATCAGGCAAAATGCCTTGTACACAAACAAAACGCAAGTGCTGAGCCTCAGAGCCGAGCCTCAGAGCCGAACCTCAGAGCTGAATAAAAAACAGAGTTCGGAGGTTTTAACACTGCTGCTGTAGAATGCATATATATATAATCTCACCATAGCCTAGAACAGAAAGAAAGCCTGGATTAACTGTTTTCTACAATTAAGAGGAAACCACATTTATTTCTAAAGGAGAATGACAATCTGAGATTATTTGTCAGCTCGTGTACATGTTGAAGGAGAGTTTATCATCGATCCAGATCCAAGTATTTGTAATGGGGTACTTGTACAATCATCAAGTGTAAGAATTATTATTATTCTTTTTGGGTCACTAGCACACATTTAGTTTTATTTGAATTCATGAATTATTTCAATTTAACACGGTTTTGTTGGATGGAGGGAACATCCTCTTGAATATTGTGAATCACTTGTGCACAAGAAGGAGCCTTATCATACAGAATAGCATCATCTGCATACAAGCAGATATGTGTTTTAGATTATGCCCAATTGAGTTTATATAAATTGTAAATAACGTGGTCCAAGGACAGAGCCTTGAGGAACCCCTTTATTAAGGTAAGAAAATTCATTTTGAAAGCCTGAAACGGCAGAAACAGCCTGAGCTCTATTTGTGATTAATCTACAAACCATCTGAAGAGCATCTTACCAAACAACTTCTGTGTCAGAGGTGCAAGTCCACTGCTGTGTGCTCTGTTGGTTAATGTCCATTTAAGTCTTGTCTATATAGCAATATTATCCCACAAAGAATATATCTGTAACGTAGGCTGGCCTTTGGGAGTTAAAGGCGTAATGGAAGATTTTTTTGCCCAAATCTGAGTCTCATTTCTTTGTGGTGTGGACTGCCGATTAGTCCTGTCACGTATCAATCATAAAACGCACCTACTGCTCACCTGCAGCCTCGTCGGCTCGCCCCCAGGAGAGCAGCATGTTTCCCTGTGTCTAAGCGCATTGATCTATTATAATATAGTTCCCTCAGTGTGCAGGACAAAATTGAGATAGAGAAAGACAGTTCGAGCTGACTCAGAGGAGACGGAAATCTACGGAGACGAGAGATGCAATGCGATCTGTCGCGCTAATAAACAAATGCACGTGTGCCGCGAGGCTTTTCTCTGCTTTCGCACGGGGGGAATGCGCATGCGCACTTCCACTTGAAATCTCAAATCGGCAAAAAATCTTCTATTACGCCTTTAAGTTAGACAAGACACTGCTGTGTGGTCCACATTTAAAATGTTCTATCAAAAATAAAGTGCATTGTTCACAAATATGGAGGCGAGAAGCTGTGTCTTCTCCAGCAGCAGAACAAGAAACGCTGTTCCAAGTGCCTTTTATCCTGTTCACACAATTGGGTAAAACTACAAATATTTGACATGGACTTTAGTCTCATATTTAGCTCTTAAAAATGTACTAAAACCGCCATAAAAAAAACAAATAAACTCATAGACATTTAACTAAACACAAATATATATATATAAAACCCTAAAACCAACACCCAACAATGATAATAACCCTTAAACCCATGTGCCAGCCATATCATGCTCCCCTACACCTCTTCTGCCTTGGTCTAGCCGAGAACCCTTATAAGGGAGCTTGTTTCCAGAGGGAACCCTTATAAGGGAGCTTGTTTCTAAAGGAAACCCTTTGACTCCTGAACACAAGAACAGAGGAAGTGAGTAAACATTAACAATTCCCTAAAAACACTACAAACCACATTGACACACAAACACCCAAACATCCTTCAATATTGAACATATCCAATTGACCTAACCATTTATTGTCTCCCTTTTCCCTCCAGGTCAGACAGCTTCAGATAAAGTGCCCCTGTGTCTAAAACTGGGATAAGAAAGACGGGCATTACTTCAATAAATATTTTAAATAAATTTTGTGCAATTGACTTTTTTGAAAATGCAAATTGATGCTCAAAGTGCTGTGTGCAATCAAAACTAAATGTAATTGAAAGTGCAAATAGTGAAAAGTGTCACGTGCTAGTTGTAACACACTGGCTCTTTATTACAATAACTATTACCTATTTACCAACTCTTTATCCTAATATTCTTTGCTTATTACTGAAGCATCAGCGGGGATTATCATTAAAAACGTTCAAAATAATGAGAGGACAAGTCAACCACAATTATGCACAACCTCAAACTCCATCAAACCGAACCCTGTGATTTCTCCATAAAGTTCAGTCCAGCTCTGACTTCCATTCTTGGCCCAACGTCTGTAATTCTACTTTTCATTTCATGGGTTGTTTTTACAACTCCAGCGCCTTTGAACCCAAATAAACTCAGATTCCATGTCTCTTTTTCACTGCATCTAATCAATATGAGCCCGTTGTAGTAAAAAGAGTAGTTAGTTGTAGAAGTAGTAGTTTTGGTCATTTGCAGCTCGACAAAGAACCCTACGAGAGTTACAATCACTCAATACATTTCAGCACTGTCTAGATTTATATGCCCTCTTCAGTGACCCAAGATCTGTAGAGGTGCTGCAGTGTGGTGGTCCAAATGCCGAGGATACTTTCCCCAACCTTATATTGACCCGTCTGACCTCTGACCTCCAAAACAACAACCACAGCACACCTTTTCCACCTGCGACACGACTGAGGATGTGTCAACACTTCCCCTCATCTCTAAAAGAAGTCAACCCATCTGCAGCGTGTCCGACACAAACCACTAGAGGGCATCCTGTTCCCACGCACGGGCCCCTGGCAGCAGTGTCTGTGACATCTCACCAGGCTCCCTGTCGCCTGCAGCTCCACATTCAAACCAAATTATACTATGAAATAGGATTACGTGTCAAGCAATGCAATGATTGAGCGCAATTGTTGGGCGTCTGGCAGCGGCGCGGAGTAACGGGGGGGGGCATACACAGACACGGGCGCGTATTTGTCATGGTGATGTGAGGCATTTGTGTGAGGAGATAAAGTCTCTCCTCTGTGTCAAACGATGGGTATCTCCAAAAGTCACAGCGCCTTTTCAAAGGGGTAAAATATAGCTGCTGTTTATCTGCTCGCTCCCCAGAGAACACACTGGCATACGTACAGCCCTGTAATTATGTGCGGGGAGTGCGAGCGAGTGTGCCTATGAATGAACATGCCCCATTTTAAAAAAAGACGCTTTATTATAGTCGCCGTTTCTTGTCCCAATCGTGGGCTGGGGAGTGGATTTCCTTGTATAGATGGGTTGGTTGGCGCTGCCTACTCCCCGCGAGCCTCCCTGGGAAAGTGTAGAGGCGACGTTATACAGAAACATGGTTAGGAATAGCGTATCTTCCGGAGTATAAGTCGCACCAGCCAAAAAATACATAATAGAGAAGAAAAAAACATGTATAAGTTGCACTGGAGTATGAAATAAGGTTGCAAGTGTGAAAATAACAAATAATATCACATATAAGTCACTCTGGAGTATAAGTCTAAGTATACACCCCGACCAAAACTGTGAAAAAAAGTGCGACTTATAGTCCGGAAAATACGGTAATCTGGGGAGGGGGAGATCAAGCCACGAAGCAAGTCAATCAACCTCGTCCTTCTTGAGCCGAGCCAGGATAATGAGAAAGAAGAAACCCTACAGTTAAAAGGTGAAGAAGCGGCATGGACTTGACACCATGGACCTGCTTTTTGTGCTTTGCAAGATTTGAGTTCTTCCTCATTTAGTTTGAAAGAAGACTATGCAACTTTTCTGGTGGAGATGTTACAGAACTTGACTTTATCTAGCTCCATGGTGACAGACAAGTTACAGGTCGGACAGGTAGAGAGGCGATACCCGCTCACAGTGAGGATGAAGGTCATTTAAGTCATTTTGGAGCAATAAAAACACATGTAATTAAATGTACCGTATTTTCAGCACGGTAAGTTTCATAGTCCAGAGCAACTTATATGTGATATTATTTGTTATTTTCAGACTGGCAACCGCTAGAGGGCGCTCTAGGCTCTAAGCGACGCAGAAGAAGAATCGGCACTTCCTCTACCTCCAGAGTTTGCGGAGTTCCTTGTCTGTGCGTCATGTAGCTGAAGGTGCTACGTTAGCATACGTTAGCACCTATTCACCATGTTCTCTAATCTGTTATTATTTCAAATTGCATTTCAAGATGAAATGTCTGTTCTTGGTCTTGGATTTTATCAAATACATTTCCCCAAAACGTATACTCCAGTGCAACTTATATATGTTTTTTTTCTTCTTTATCATGTATTTCTTTTGGCTGGTGCGACTTATACTCCAGTAATACCGTGGAACATTCCAGGCAAAGAAACATCTCCACCAGAAAAGTTACAAAGGACACCCTGGATTTTAGACTTTACATTTGCGTTTCTGTTAAGTTGGAAAGACAAAACATTGTATTAAACCTGGGGTATTTTGTTTTTTCCACTAAAGAGTATATTTCAAAAACAACACTTAACAAAATGAGACGACTGCGTACATTTATTCCTTGCCAGCCACGAGATAAGAGCCGAAAGCAGCGCTCTGATTGGCTGCACGTGTGTGGTCCACCCCAGCTTCACTTTGCCTTTTTAAAAAAGCAGTTCTAAAGCCGCGCACTCGCCTTAAAATGAATGTACCTGAATGCGAAGGGTTTTTAAGAGCGACAAGTTAGCTAAATTCAAATACCTACATCCTCCTTTTGCTGTTTGAAAATCAGATCCCTCAGCTTTAATGCATCGACGTTATAACGTGCTTTTTTGACGTCACATTTTCCGTTAATTCAATCCCCAGACAAGATATTTTCAGAACGTAGCTGACAATTTGAGCCCTATCACCTACTCAAACATAAATACAGTAAATACAGTGTTGGGATGGAATCAGACACCAATTGAATCTGAATCTAGGCGTATATCTTCCCAAATATGGTTAGCTCTTGTGCTGCTTTAGACCTGGTTAAGTTCTTGGCTTTTCCTAGCTGAGAAATTAACCTGGAAAAGACTGATAACTCTTTTTCACTGGGTCTAATGTGCATTATAACCTGGTTTGACTGGGTTAAGTCTTGGTTTTGTTAAGAGTGTTCATCTTAGCACTTCCTTTCATATGACAACGTGCAGTTCCAACTCAGATTGTTTTTTCCCACTTAGATGTGTGAAAAGTTAGAAAAGCACAACACATAACTGACCTTTCACTTGTGAGTCGGGGACCACCTGCATTAAAGGCTGCGTCGCCAATTAACCCCTGAACTGAGATCAATTAACCCCTTTAGCCCACATAACGGCGCATGCATTTTTAATAAGGCACAGAAAAACCAGACGATCCAACGACTGGGAATGGGCCAATTCACACTCAAGTTAAAGGTTTTGACCCGGAGAGAGGAAACAAACTGCTCGGGTGACGCAGCTTGCCGTTTGGATCGATAAGGAGGAGAAGTTGGACAGGGGAAAAGTAAAGCTTATCTATCGCTCTGATTAAGCACAAATTGGGTTGTTTTGTGCCAGGGGACCATCATAATTATACTGTGTTCAGTCCATTAACCTGCACCCAATAAACCGGGCGTAATTGGGGGAAGAGTCGTGAAGGCAGAGGTGGTGGTCACTGCGGGGTAAGAGTCGTCATGAGAACAGACAAAAGTACCACAGGAAGTACTATGTATACTATATCTCAGATTGGGTCTCTAATTAATGACATGGCCTCCACGACTGTAAATTCGCCCGGCGCTGTAATAAAAGTGTCCGAGCACCCGGCCATGTCCTGTCTCAACTTCCTGCTCCCGGTTGTGGACTGTGCGAAGCTCGAAAACAAAACGAGACACAACTAAATCAATTCTTAAAGATAACTCTTCAATCTAAGAGGTGGTGAGGCTGATAACCCTATGGACCTGGTGGGACCTGTTGGGACCTGGTGGGACCTGGTGGGACCTGGTGGGACCTGGTGGGACCCCCCCCCCATATTGTGCATATCAAACATACAGTATCTTTTCAAACTGAACTTTCAAACAAACTTTAAATAAAAAGGCAAGATTTTTAACTGAACTTTAAGTCAAAAGGGTCTTTTGAAATATAAATATTTTGGTGTAGTATTTTGCCTATTTGCTTGATTATCCATCCATCATCCGGGGCAGCAGTCTAAGCAGGAACTCCTAGACTTCCTCACCCAAGACACTTCCTCCAACTCCTCCGGGGATCCTGAGGCTTTCCCAGACGTAGTCCCTCCAGCGCGTCCTGGGTTTTCCCTGTGGGACAAGCCCGGAACACATGCCCAGGGATGCGTCCAGGAGTCGTCCAGGAGGAACAGATGCTTGAGCCACCTGAGATTCTATTGACGAGGAGGAGTGGAGGAGCAGCGGCTCTAGTCCGAGCTCCTCCAATGTGACCAAGCAGCTACATCACTGCAGATGAAGCACCGATCCAACTGTCAATCCCACTGATCCTTCCCTCACTCCCCACCCACTTGGACGTGGCAAGACATCTTTTTACAGTTGAGAACATTTTTAAAAAAATATTTTTTTATTTAAGTAATAATTATGTATTTACTGGTCTAATTTTTATGCATTATTCGACTGATTTATCTTACAAATGTTGTATTTAAACTTATTTATGTCTCTGTTGCCTTGCCTTCACCACAAGGGAGATACGGAACCCGGTTTTCGGTCCTGCCATATGCAACCTGCATTGCAATAACTCAATATAGCTCTAATATTGTCATTTATTGTTACAAATATAACAGTGGATCTCAAACTTTCCGCAGGAAGTCCCACCAAAGATAATACTTGGCTTTCCGAGTACCAACTTGATCAGGCATTAGAGATAAATGTGAATAAAATGAGACTAAGCCATGGAGTTATTTGCTTAAAATGTGAATAAATATGTCAACGTTCAATATCTCAAACTGCAGGGGCCTCCGCGTACCACCAAAGGCACAGACCACAGTTTGAGAAACACTGTACTGAAAGTCAAATTACTGAATGGAATGCAAACTATGCTTCCACAATTTACTTCCAAATTGTGAACTGCTGGCCATTTTCCCCATGTTTTATTGAGTCTGTTCCATAATTACAGTTAAAAAGTACCATGCATGCAATATTTTGGATAAAAAGTATGAATTTAGTGAGATCTTCGTGACTGGAGCAAGCTTTATGACTGACCCTATGACAATGGAACACATTTTTTCATTTTTTGCAAGTTATTGACCTAGGCCATCATACACTCTCTGGGAAGTACATACTGTCAACGCAATGGTCTTTACGGGACAGTGTAAACATCTCCTCATCTAGTTTGACATTCAAAGTCAAACTAACATATCCAGTTCCCTTCATGTATAGCAACGGCGGCGAACAACCATGATGTGAAATCAGATCGTGTCTTCTCCAATCAATGCCTCTCCCTCGGCCTATCACAAATGATTACGGCGCCGGTGCCAGAGCCATACAAACACAGTCATCAGTGGGTCAGTGAGGCGTGCGTGTTACGGTTCAGCTGCGTCCTGCGAGAGGCACCGGCGAGGGCACGGAACAGATGTTTATTCTGGTGCCATTAGTTAGCTTTAATTGTTCCTATTCAGTTTTACGCAGGACGCATCGAGTTAATGAGCTCGGATGTGAGAAGAAGAAGAAGGAGGATTGCTCGGAGGAGGTGGGGGCGCGTGGTGGGGGGGAGAGAGAGAGAGATGGGAGATGGGAGATATTAGGGGGCTTAGAAAGGGAGGAGTTTGTGCTTTTTTTTGGGGGGGGGGGGGGGGGGGGGGTACAGCGATGGAGAGAGAGAGAAGAAAACTGTTCAAATGTGCGCTCGGAGCCCCGCATCACCAGTTTGATCCCACCGGCCGCAGACTGCGCATCATGAACACCGCACATGAACTACCACGCACTTTCAGCTGGGATCCCCGCGTCTCCCCGGATGCTGCTACCTGATGGATACCCCGCGTAACAAGTAGCTTTCCCCCTGATCAAAAGAGGATTGTCCTGGGGCGACATAAAAAAAAAAAAAAGACGGGACTCCCAAGTGTTTTGTCGCCTTTTTTTCTTTTCTTTTCTTCTTATTTGGACATGGGACCGATGAGCGTGAGCCTGAAGGCAGGTCCAGAAGAAAACCCGACCCGTGGGGAGCTTTTAATGTGAGCGATCGGGAGTTGTAAAAAAAAAAGGCTTTTACGCACCGGAATGATGCGTCCCAACCGCGGCTTCATCCTGCTGCTCCTCAACGGCACCGCTTGTTTGGTGAGTGACGCGCGCGCGGCAACTTTACGCACAACGCCTGGTCACCACGGCACAAAGTGTGGTATAAAAGGCATCAGCTGCGGGTTTATCTATATCTGAGCAGTTCAAGCAGATCGATCGGAGCAGATTCGGCCATTAAAACTGATAAATGGAGCAAGATAAACGCGCAACTCGCCGGTGTTATATATGAGCGCGGCGCCGTGATCACCGTTATCTGTAAAAAAAAAAAGATGTCTTTCTTTTCTTCTTGGAACTTGTAATGATGCAAACACGAGCTCCTCTCTGTCTCTGACCCGTGCTACTATCACTATCACTGTCACTGTCACTGTCCCAGTCCCACCGGAGCCTGGTGTAAAGCCGCGTGCGGGGCGCAGCGTGTCCGTCCACTCTCTGCTCCTCCCGCGCGCGCCTCTCACTGTCCGGGCTGTCACTGGGATGGGGTTTGAATAAGTTGGGATGCATTAAAACATATGATTCCAACAGGGCCGTCTCTTCGTGCACTTTACACAGCCTAAACAGGATCGTACATCAAATCTGTAATATTAAAGTCACGTGCTAATTAGTCCAAGTCATTTGTGTTGCGAGATTCTTTGCTTATTTACAGTCTTTGGGGAACTAACTGAATACATGTACTGAAAATGTATTTATTATTTGAATTGGGACATGTTTGTGTCAGCAGCAGCTTCAATATAAATGTGTCGGAGTTGTCACAATAGTTACATGTAATACATCTTGTCCAAAAGGCGGGTAAAAGTAAATATAGATGGTGTTATTATGGCGAATCACTTCACCCACTTTGTTGAATATGATTGAGTGATTGGTGTTGGTTGATGGCGGGCACAGATTGGCAGCCTTGCAAGTGACTATTGATTGATAAGACATGTTAATGCAGGTATTCAATATTGTGTAACTAAATACATTATCAAAGTTATCTTCCCAACACTACTTATTTATTCATGCAAAAAAAAAAAAAAAGACCATTTGAAGAGCAAGGTCATGAGCTCTCTGGGCCAAACTCCACAAAGTCACTCATCTACAAGGGCAACACATTTTAATACCAAACTGTGCGTAATGCCTATTCGTTAATAAAGTGATTCGTTAGCGTTTGCTCAGAACAATTAACTCGACATGAGCCTTGTTGTCCATCAATGGATATGATGACGATTTTTTTGAAAGGCAGTTCTAAAGGCATTGTTTAAGCTCTTACATTGAAACTCTGCATGAATGTTCTAACACTTTTACTTTGACACCTCACCCTGGTGCCAGACATGATTTAAAAAAAAACCTCGGCGCCATATGCATCTTGTAAGTGTTACTGTACATCATCTATTTCACTGGGCTTTAGAACAGAACAAGTCTAGACCACTTTGACTCGAGGATCACTCTCGACTCCCACATTTTGCTCCACTGTGCCGTCTCCCATATCGCTTTCATCTTCTGCTCATTTGTTAAAAAGCCGCTTTAATGAGAAATCTCAGGATCCACACGAGGGAAGTGGAAAACATCCTCGTGCTCGGAAACCCTTGGGCTGGTCGCTTTGGCTCATCACAGGAAATGAGAAGGGAAAAGGAGGAAAAAACAAAAAGAAAATAGTCAGGAAATTGCAGGGACGTGTGTATATATATCCAAGTGCGTCTTGCTGTGCATCTTTGTAGTTGACCTTGTGCTTTTGTGTTTGGGTAAAACAAAAGGATTGGAGAGGAGAAGCTGGAAGTGCACAGTGAAGGCTGACAATCAAACGAGTCTTTAACCTTACGCGACGAGATGAAAGAGGTTTTTCACTTTGACCAGACTTTCTTTATGCAAACGTGTTCCTTTTCCTCAATTGCAACCATTAAATGTGACAAAACGCATTCATTTGCGTAAAGATTTGCAGGGCCGACCATAGCAGCCTTTTTTCAGTTTAATTCTGACGGCGCACGCTGAAAAATCACTGTTAGCGATGAGGATTTTGATTTATTTATGCCATTAATAACTCAAATGAGGGAGAGTTTTGGTTGTAGACTGTTGCCACAATATCAATGTCGATACTAAGAAACAGACTTGATACGTGATACAAATTTTGATGATACAATGATGATAATTTAACACATTTTTATCAATTTCGTGTATAGTTTTCTGTATTGTCATGTGATCTTGTACTACTACTGCTACTACTACTACTCAGGAAAGGTCCAACTTTTTCCCATTTATGATTTTATGTTACTTTTTTCTTCAGTATCAATACTTTTTAGCTTTTGTCTAGATAAGTATCGAGGATGTCAAGATTATTTGTGATTTTTCAGGTCGCGACATAATCGTTAGAGCTGAAAAATAACAGAATTGTAGGCGTGATTTCAAACCACGCTCCAAAAAAAGCAATTTCTTATTTATCTGGCTATTTGTGAGCAAAAAAAAAGCATTACATTCATTCAGAAAGTTAGATTTCCAACAGTTATTAAACATTGTGAACGAAAGCACGTCGCCATCGTTCACCAATGATCGCGAACTATCGTCAAATCTCACCACAATCGCGACATTAAAATCAGATACCGCGACGCTTTGGACCACCCTTTTGCAGACAGCGCTCTTTATTTCCATTTGACTTTCTCTTGGGTTCGAGTCTGAACATCCCACGCGGGTCGATTGGCCGCATTCACAGGGATATCGAACGACCGCACGCAGGCCGACGATACGGTGGGATTAGCCCCTCTCAGAGACACTACAGTGCGCACGGGATAATAGGCTTAGTGCTTGTTCTTTTGTTGTTCGGAGCGCGTGTGCGAGCTGGGGGGCTACACCGTATTGTACAAAGGTCTTCGGCTAATCATAACGCAATTAAGAGAAGAGCCATTTTCTCCCCCCCCCTTCGTAGCACGGCGCGCATGACATCCCACAGCCAGTGATCCCGGCTAATTCGTGACGTTGACAGATTAGAACGTAATTAATACCAGTTTATGAATATGGAACGGTTCAAAACGATATTCTAGATGTGATTTTTCGACTGTAATGGTTCTGGGTTTTTCGGTCTCGCGGGAACGACCGTAAGAATACTAATAATAATAGAGCCGAGGGTTTGCGCGGCGTCGCTTCTTGTTTCAATGACAAATGATACGTTTCGCATGTTAATTATTCGACGTAGAGAATATAAAGCGCCTCTGCTGCGTAATTGACCGCGTGAGGAATGGGGTTTATTTTTGGCGGCGGTTCCAGTTGTTTTTCATAAGTGACGGGCAAAAGCTGAATCGATTTGTTTTAATGAAGACTGTGTGCGGATCTGTCGAGGGGGGAAAGCGCCGCGTCAAACGTCATTGTCGGAGCAGGATGGGAACGATCGTTGGGCGTTTAAGTCCATTTTGATTGTGACATTTTTTGGGGAAATACCGGGATGGAGGAAACGTGCATTTGCTCAACTTCAGGTAAAGATGAAATGGACATAAAGGAACTGACAATGAGCAAAAACATACATTTAATAGAGGGAAAAAATGACTTGCAAAGTGAATATGAGGCGTTATATCCGTAGAATTGTGACAAATATATAAAGCTCCCTTAATTTCCATAAACAAAAGCATATATTTGTTTAAAATTTTTGAAAGATTTGTGGATTTTTTTAGTTTTATTTAGCAACGGAAACTATTTCACTTTACTTTTTCGATGTTGATGTGTGATTGGTCTAATTTCTTACCGTTGAAAGTTGGATTCATTAAATGGCAACACCACTATCTGTATTACTGTGTTCAGCAATACATTCAGCAAGTTGTTGGAAGCCTCAATGCATTTTTTAACAGTCTCTGTAATTACTTTTTTGCATATGAATGTCAAAATGTGTTTAACAGTGAAGAATTATATTGTTCTCTTCCGACGTTGTCTTTGTGGTTCGTTCTTAGACAGTTGAAATTCTCCCTTTTGAAACATTGTCATAAACCGTTTTCCCTTCCGTTGCCAGTGTCTACACCTTATCAACAAAAATAATGCAGAGTGAATTTCATCAAGGAGAGATCGAGTGATATTTTTGGCTTTTGAAAATGGTGCTGTGCAAAGAATAAACTGCAAACCATCAATTACTTATCTAAATGGCACTTATCACACAAACGCTTCAATGACAAAAGTATACACATATGACATTTTTAAAACACGTTGTAAGACAGAGGTTAACCCGTGACTAAACGTGTTTCTAGTACATTTTCTCTTTATTTTCAAAGCTTTCTTACATATTGTGGGGGAACGGATTAAGACAAATGCTGTGGCTGAACTGCAAACAAAGGAAGTGCAATATTAGCCTGAGAGATTTGTTTGAGCCCATCGTCATCAAAGGACTCTCCTCTTCTCTCTCCAACAAACACTTTTAGGCTCGTGTCAGGTTGACTGCCAAAACCCCAACTGCTGCACTCCTGAAATTCAGGACGGCTCTGTCAGAAATGTGAAAAGGCAGCAGAAAAGAACAAACTTGTGGAGAGGACGGCGAACACGACACTAGCTGCTGCTGACCCCTGATGAGGCGTGATGAAAGATCATAGAGCAATTTAAGACTCGATTCAAATTGTCTTTCATTATATGACAAAATATTCCAAAAATGACGTTGTTTAAGTGAAGGAAAAATAAGAATGCAACAAAACGATGGAATTAGAGAGAAAAAACGCTACTGTGGATGTCAAGAACTTGTGATTATTCAGGGCACAATGTTATCATAAGACAGAAAAAAAAGAATAATTGCAACTATTTTAGAAGCTAATTATGTCATTTCAGTTCAGTTTTATACATAGCCACGCTACTTTGGAATGAAATGCCAGAAGAGTTGAGATAGCCACCGAGTCTGCATAATTAAAAAAGGCACTGAAATCACAACACAGTTTTATATTTTCTGTGTTTTATGACAATGTGAATCTTGACCTAAGGAAGATTAGTGACCACTACTAAAATAAAATAAAACATAACTAAATAAATAAATACTAAAAATAAAAATAAATGAATACATAACTAAATAATATTTATACAAAAAAATTTTAAATAAATCTGTACTCCAAAGAGTACACAGTTTTTCATGTGGTTATTTATATCACAAAAACTTTACTTTTGCGTTCATAAAGTTTGATTTCATAAAGCTGGTCACATACCATTAGACCAATAATGTATTAGAAGGACTTTTGCTTGTGAATTAGTTTGATATCGTGACACGCTTTACTGCCGCATACAAACATAAAACTTAATTGTAATTACACATGTCCGTAGGTCAAAGGTACAATTCAAGGTCCAACCACCATCGGTGATATCAACCAACTAACAGCAATTTGAACAATTCGATGGTACCACTTCTCTACTATTCAACCGCCAAGGTGAGGTTATCAAAATGTGTTTTCGAAATGTCTTTTAAAATGGTGACAGGCTGAAACATTTCCAACTAGGGCTGGGTGACATGACCAAAAAAAAGAACTTGTCTGTCAGTTTCTTACATTTCAAGATTGAAATTTTGCTTTCAATATTAATGTCTTGAACAAAAACAAGTACGACTTTTTTTTTTTTTACAACTAAATCAAGAAACAATTTGCATTTCTCTCCCAAAAATGCTTTCACTGACAGGAGATTGGCTTCGGCCATCTCTGTTAAAACGACCCAAAATGATCATTGACGATTAGCGACGACTCTCGATTAAAGTTCCATTAATTGCCCGACCCTCCATCTGTAATCGCAAACGATAAACCCGAGCAACACAACCGCATTCACCCAGTAAAAAAAACGCATGTACAAATCTTATTTATGAAGCTGCGTTGACCTCGCTGTATTGCATTGACCCTCGCTGTGTTAAAGTTCACAAACACGTCAGAGCCGCCGCACACAAAACTCCAAACTGCTCTTTCAAACGTGTTTTTCCCTGAGCCGCTCGGCCTCCGTGTCGTCCGTGTGGCCCTGAGAGAAAAGTCCACTTTATCTGGCGCTGATTGCTTCAGAGCGGGCGCGCATCAGGAGCCACTGAAACGGCCCCTCGTGCGCACATAAGACTCTTCTCTGGTGATGGAGTTTGAGTCTTTGTGTCCAGACGTGATCCAAGGTTTCACGTGTTACAGTGCGCGGCGGGCTCTGTCCATTGTGGTGAGCGACGAGTAAACATCACGCGGCACACGCTCGGTAGAAGTGTCGGTGGTTATGTGGTGGGTGAGTGATATGTAAATGCCATTGCTTTGCTTGAATGTTTGATCTGGCATTTGTGGACGTTTTAATTTTATTTTATGGCCTTGAAAAATGGATGGAAAAAAATGTATTCTGACTTTGAACGAGGGCTATAGATCTGGCTCCTCAAAAATAAAAAATATAATAATCAGGGCTGTAGTTGACCAAAGAAGTTCTTTCTTTCGTCTCAAAAGGGGGAGTAGCTCGGTGAGATCCCTCTTTCGTCCAGGACCAGCTCCCTAGATTGAAAAGGACTCTCTGATGGAAACGGCTTGATTTTTTATAAGATTGCCCAGATTACTGCCCTATTTTCCGCACTATAAGACGCACTTAAAAGCCTTCAATTTTCTCAAAAAGTTAGAGTGCGCCTTATAACCCAGTGCGCTCTATATATGGATGAATTCTGGTTGTGCTTACTGACCTCAAAACGATTTTGTTTCGCTAAATGCACCTTATATATGAACAAATATCGAAACTAGACCATTCATTGACAGTGCCATAAAGGCCTTATAATCCAGTGCGCATTATAGTTCAGAAAATACGGTACCTTTGAAACTTTCTTCTACTTAAAGGCGAACGCTTTCAAAATCTCTATGATCTGACCATGTATCTGACTCAAACGGCACTGCTACTACTACAGAAAAGTACCGGAAACATCATATTTATATAAAAAGGTTGCTTAAACTCATGATTCGCTTGCAAATCTTCAACTAAGTTACTCTTCTCCTTCATGCTGCTGTCTCATATAAATCCTCACAATCTTATAATAAAACGATACAAATGTTGGTCGACGTTCGCCAGTGACAGATTAATCACAACAAGTCAAGCCCAAAAGTAATCATTATAAATATTAACTGCTGTTATGTACAATAAATGCTACACAAGCGCCTGTTTAGAAACGTCTGTGGATTGAATGGCCTATATACTGTAAAATGTACTTGCAATTCCGCTGCGGTGTGAACAATTAACGAGACTGTTAAATAAGCCAGTCTAATTTGAGCAGTAATTGCAAAGTACATTTTACGAGCTGATCTTCTTAACTCGCTGAGCAGTGAACCGTAGAAGATAACTAAGCATGAGTCATTTGGAATACTGTACAAGCGCATATAATTTGCTAAATACGGCACAAGACTGGACCATTTACAGTGCAAAGGGCTGTGCGACTCGAATATGGTTGATATTGATGATCAGCGTGGAGCGTGTGTGTTTACATCACCACCCGCTGTTACAACAAGAGCAGGAGGGAACTGGAGCGGAGGTTAGGAAAATAAAACGACTAGCGTATTTTCCAGACTATAATAAACTATATTTTTTCATAGTTTGGCCGGGGCGGGACTTATACTCCAGAGCAACTTATATGTGATATTATTCGTTATTTTCACACTGGCAACCGCATTTCACATGTTGATTATTTTCAGACTGACAACCACAAGAGGGCGCTCTAGGCTCCGAGCGACGCAGAAGAAGAATCTGCACTTCCTCTACCTCTGGAGTTTGTGGAGTTGTTTAGAAGTGACACAAAGGAAGAATAACTGTTAATATGTGACGTTAACATACCAGACACTTAGCACAGTTCTGTCTGTGCGTCATGTAGCTGAAGGTGTTAGCGTTAGCATACGTACACCTATTCACCATGTTCTCTAATCTGTTATTATTTTAAACTGCATTTCAAGATGAAATGTCTGTTCTTGGTCTTGGATTTTATTTAATACATTTCTCCCAAAAACGTATACTTATACTCCAGTGTGACTTATATATGTTGTTTTCTTTTCTATTATGCAATTTTTGGCTGGTGCGACTTATACGCCGGAATGACTTATAATCCAGAAAATACGGTAACTATACTGCCCCTGTGGCTCTAGTCCCGCCTCATTTTTGTTATATTGATTAGCGGCGCCGAGACTTTGCCGAATGCCCGTCTTTAGAGCGCTGAATTGTCCAGTTTTCTGCAGAATCAACGAGTGAAGCGCAAAACACGAGGCGACGGAAGTTTGACTTTGTTGATGGATGAGCTTCTGTGCATGGCTCTTCAGTTGTTTTTCATTCGTGTCATCTCATAAAACTCCAAAATATATAGGAAACGATTGAACGGCTGCCCAGTCATACTTGCACACTTCAGTATTTGTATTAAGGTTCAAAAGCAAAAGTCATTTCTCTCTGGAGCACACGCTGTGATACACTCCAATCCGCCACAAAGCTCGGACTGCTCTTCTGTGATACCCGTCCTCTTTCAGGTGACTGGCCTTGTCCAGCCAGACCCGTCCCTCAGCCGAGCGCAATCCTCAAAAACAAATAGCCACTCGTACAGAAATATTGCATTCAGGCAGAGCGAGAAGGCTCCACGCGGAATACTCATTTAGTTTGTCGTTTCTTGCTGCGTCGGTCGCAGATATCGTAAGCTGACATCCTCCACCTTTCGTCCACTTGTCCTCATTGCATTCTCTTTCACATTTGCCATAGATGTGGCCGGTGCATCTTAAAACGATGTTAAAATTCCTGTGAAGAATATATCAACGTTATTATTGCAGGTTAAAGAAAAAGTTGCGAAGAGCTGCAAACATGAACAATTACCATTTAAAAAAGAGGAGAAACTTGCAGTGTAATCTTCAAAAACAGGCTCGTAAAGGTCATATTTCTGGACTTTTTGGGTTAATTCTCTAGTATATTCACATTTGTACGATGAAAAACCTCAACTTTCAAAATTCCAGGTATGTTTGAACACATTTCTGAACGATTGCCAGAAACGTAATAAGTTTGTTGGGGAAAATACAGCCGCAAATTGACAAAGATATTCACTTTAAGCTGGTTTGGCTGTAATCACAGAGGAGCCGTCGTGAGGGCCTTTATGTTAGTCTGACATCTGTCCGTTACTGCTCCCCAGAGAGGGCGCTATAACACGGGGCCCATTAGGAAACACTGTGGCATTAGCAGCCAATAGCATCTATAACACAATCAGATTAGCATTTAAGTGCCTATTATCAAAACAGCTACAGTTTCAGCGTAAAGTTTCAGCGCACATGTTCTCCAGAAGCTGCTCCAGACACATACTATACATATTATATTGACTTATATTATATGATATTCAGATTTCTGAACAAGTGACGATATTTTGGATCTTAGTGCCTGACGCGCGGTGGCAATAGAAGCAGATCGTTGGTTTGTTTATTGCTTTTCCTTTTATACTGAACAATGTGGAAGTACAGCTCGAGAAAACTTAGTTCAAATATCAAAAGACAATGTTTTTGAGCTGTTGATACAATTCAAACTTTTACACAGATTATGTTGAAATGTAAATTAAATGTAACGTGTTGTTTTGAACCTGGGACGCTTGTTTTTTCAAAGGAGAAATTACTCGCAAACACCTTTATCCCCTTGATTTTTTTTTAAGCTCTCATCCCAAATCATAATAAGTCTGCGATCTATGGAATGTTTTTTAATTAGATGACGACAGTGTGCAGCGGGCTAATTTTGTCACAAAGTTCTGCTCTTACATTACGTCGCTTTATTCCGCTTTAATCGGGTTAGAAATGTCAGTTTTCACAATCACGTCTTAAAATAATGTTACTAAATTTAAGAGAACAAAGTCACAAGGGATTATCGAAGAAGATTAAAGACATAGAAAGAGAAATATGTATCAATTAAGCGAGGTGTTGGAAAGCGAGGTTAACGATCACACACAGCATTTCTAATTATTCTGTCTTCAAAAGTTATTTCGTTTTTCTAAAGTCTAAACAGCGCTCCTTCTAGATAAACAGCGTCCCCTTCAGAGCCATCTAGAACATCTTCAGATGGCTGTAATTGCCAGACATTATTAACATGTGCATTTTTAATAGAAGTGAGCCATTGTGCCTCGCGTTTTCCTCTTAAAAGTAACAGTGTGAACACCACAGGGATTGCACAAATGGGCTCTTAGGCTTTCAAGTCCATTTGCTATTTTTACTATTTTATTTTCTCTTGACTTGACTTGAAATATGTTCTGAAACACATTTATAATAATATATAATTCACCAATGTATCAGGAAGAAAAGTAATAATGTTGAACACTGAATAAAGAATGATGAAACTACAACAACGACAAAAAAACTGTTATTCATGCTTTCCCTTCAGTCACCCATCTTATGAAAGGGAACTGTCAAGCTCAGTTACATGCAAAACCTAACGGGGAAGGTACAACCCATAAACTTATTTTTTCTGGGAAGAATCAAGAATTTGTCCCATAAAAAAATATCTAGGCCTTTTATACACTTTCTTCCTGGATTTTTTAAATAATTTTCAAAACATAACAAATGCTCAATACAGTCTGCCAGTCAGTGCTTCCCAACTGCAGCTTTATAACTAGTCATATTCACCTAAAGACAAGACATTTACACATTTTAGCACATTCTAGATCAGGGGTGGGCAAACTACGGCCCGCGGGCCACATGTGTTTTTTTTTATTTTTCCTTTTTTGCCCTCAGGCATCTGTCTGCACTTTGAATAGCCTATATTTGACAGAAAAGTGATATTTTATTTGATATTTAACTTTTTTGATTTTTTTTTTTCACACCAATGATCGCGGGCCGGCCCTCCGCTACTTGCCTGGATTTGAATATGGCCCTCGGAGGAAAATAATTGCCCACCCCTGTTCTAGATGAACCGCATGAAATATAAACCAAAGAGATTCTAAAAAGAAAATGTTGTATTAATTTTGTCAATATTGCTCACACCTAGTAACTGGAATATATAATCTGAAATCTGATTTTCTTCTGCATAGCCCGCTGTCTGTTACAGTTAGAGTAAATCAGACATCTGAGGACAAAACTAAAGTTCAGTGTCTCAGCTTCACAAAAAGGCATTTGTCTGCACTCTGAAGTGTTCAGAAACATCTTCAGTTTTAATTGGGGTAATTTCAGTCGGGCGTTTTCAGCCAAATCAGCCAAAAATGATCAGAGGACCTGGTATGTTGCTTCTTAAATACAGTTGCAGCTTTTCCATAAACTCCAGTTATATAACAAAAAAACATTCACAAAAGTAGCATCAATGAGATGAATTGTCCAAACGAATCCATATGTTGCTAGTTCAATCACAGCTGCTGCTTTAGCGTCCCAATGGGAGCAACATCTTGCCTGAATACATGTTTTGAGAGTGATGTGCTCGACAGGCAGTGAGCAGTCATGTCTGTATCAGTCTGCAGCAGTGATTGCAGATTTAGCACATGGATAATGCATGCGTGAACTGAACATGCTGTTTTAGAGCTGCAAAAGCGAAGAAATAAACAACATTGAAGGACATAAGACATCAACAATTCACGTGCAGAGTTGGGACGAGGCAGGATGTCATGCCACAAGGTCTCACCAGACTGAAAGGTTATCATCCCTCTAAAACAGTGTCTTAAGGACTTAATAATATGATTTTTTTCACTGACCATGGAGCGGTGACGATGAAAAAACTTTACTCTAACTCTCAAAATAAGTCATATTCCTGATGTTCCTCTTTTACTTGGTCTTTTTGGCTCCATTTCTTCCAAGACGAACACATGAACCTCACAACAAACTAGACGGCATACATGTTTTCGAGGGTGCTGATGCTCTAAAACCAACTCCTTTTTAGAATAAGCACCGTTCTGCCACTCGGCTACATTAAACCTCCGACGAGTGCACACACGAGCCTGAACTCGAGAACAGTCTTCAAACGTCTGACAGATACAGTGGCGCCCTTGAACTTGAATATTTTTTTAAACAATCGGCAGATTCTGTATTCTCAAAAGCAACCGGTAACCAATGGAAACCGACGCACAGAGGAGAGAACAGGAGTGACGTGCGAGTAGACGGGCCGTAGCGTTCTGGACACCCTGCGGTCTGCGGAGCCAGTTTTGATCCAGCCCTACATGAAAAGAGTATACAGTATTATCAAATAATGGATGGCTCTCTGAAGTTCCTTTTGTGGGAGATGGGGACTTGTGGGATGTATGTCTCGTCCCACTCGTGTACCGCCCGCCCCCTCCCACACACCGTAGCGCCCCGTCGGTGTCTCCGGCTGCCCTCCTACCTCCTCCTCCTGGTTTGAAACAGCTTGAGTTAAGCATGACCACAGCTCGACTGACCCCAGAGGCTCCACTGACCCCAGAGGCTCCACTGACCCCAGAGGCTCCACTGACCCCAGAGGCTCCACTGACCCCAGAGGTTCCACTGACCCCAGAGGCTCCACTGACCCCAGAGGCTCCACTGACCCCAGAGGTTCCACTGACCCCAGAGGCTCCACTGACCCCAGAGGCTCCACTGACCCCAGAGGCTCCACTGACCCCAGTGGCTCCCCCTTCTCTCTCTCTCTCTCCCGCCGGACATCGCTCTCCAGCTCCCTCCTCCCCGCACCCCTGCCCTGCCGACCGGGAACCCCTGTCGAGAGCACCGTCCCCCGTGAGTCCCGTGCCTGCTCTGACATGTGGAGAGACGGAGGGAAAGAGAGAGACGGAGGGAAAGAATGAGACTGAGGGAGAGAGATGGAGGGAAAGAGAGACGGAGGGAGAGAAAGAGTCAGACGAAGGGAAAGAGAGAAACGGAGGGAGAGAGAGGGAGAGAAAGAGTGAGACGGAGGGAAAGAGAGAGACGGAGGGAGAGAGATGAAGGGAAAGAGAGAGACAGAGGGAAAGAGAGAGACGGAGGGAGAGAGATGGAGGGAAAGAGAGAGACGGAGGGAAAGAGAGAGATGGAGGGAGAGAGAGAGACAGAGGGAAAGAGAGAGACAGAGGGAGAGAGATGGAGGGAAAGAGAGAGACAGAGGGAAAGAGAGAGACGGAGGGAGAGAGATGGAGGGAAAGAGAGAGACGGAGGGAAAGAGAGAGATGGAGGGAGAGAGAGAGACAGAGGGAAAGAGAGAGACAGAGGGAGAGAGATGGAGGGAAAGAGAGAGACGGAGGGAAAGAGAGAGATGGAGGGAGAGAGAGAGACAGAGGGAAAGAGAGAGATGGAGGGAGAGAGAGAGACAGAGGGAAAGAGAGAGACAGAGGGAGAGAGATGGAGGGAAAGAGAGAGACGGAGGGAAAGAGAGAGATGGAGGGAGAGAGAGAGACAGAGGGAAAGAGAGAGATGGAGGGAGAGAGAGAGATGGAGGGAGAGAGAGAGACAGAGGGAGAGAAAGTGAGAGATGGAGGGAAAGAGAGAGACGGAGGGAGAGAGAGAGATGGAGGGAGAGAGAGAGACAGAGGGAAAGAGAGAGACAGAGGGAAAGAGTGAGACAGAGGGAAAGAGAGAGACGGATGGAGAGAAAGTGAGAGATGGAGGGAAAGAGAGAGACGGAGGGAGAGAGAGAGATGGAGGGAGAGAGAGAGATGGAGGGAAAGAGTGAGACAGAGGGAAAGAGTGAGACAGAGGGAAAGAGAGAGACGGATGGAGAGAGAGAGATGGAGGGAAAGAGTGAGACAGAGGGAAAGAGAGAGACGGATGGAGAGAGAGAGATGGAGGGAAAGAGTGAGACAGAGGGAAAGAGAGAGACGGATGGAGAGAGAGAGATGGAGGGAAAGAGTGAGACAGAGGGAAAGAGAGAGACGGAGGGAAAGAGAGAGACGGATGGAGAGAGAGAGAGGCACAGAGCCCTTGCTCCCAGGCGCTGACAGGCCTTCACGCAGCAGCGGGCTCAATGCGACGACAACTCAAAGCCTGAACCATCCGCTCCCAGAGAGACGGGATGAGAAAGGGCAGAGCGTTTCAAGGGTGTGTTGTCCATTTACAATTTCTATGGCCTCTCCACATAATGACACCTTTCCGTCATGAGGCTTTTCAAACGAATCGCTCGAGTAGGTTTGAATTATTTTTTTGGACAGCGGATTTGCACATCGTGGTACTGTGTACGTATCCATTTATCATGTTATTAGTGTGTTTGTGCTGATTAGTCACAATTTAGCAGAGTTGTCATACATGTACATAAACCCAGATACAAACACGAGTACCGTATTTTCTGGAGTATAAGTTGCACCAGCCAAAAAATGTATAATAGAGAAGAAAAAAACATATACATAAGAACATAAGTCACACTGGAGTATGAAATGCAGTTGCAAGTGTGAAAATAACAAATAATATCACATATAAGTCGCTCCGGAGTATAAGTATAAATATAAGTATAAGACGCACATCGGCCAAAACTATGAAAAAAGGTGTGACTTATACTTATATTTATACTTATATACTACTTATAGTCCGGAAAATATGTGAGTATTTTTATACATCAGAAGTAGGACGTAGCACAGTAGGAATTGTCTGTGTGTTTGTTTGTTGTTTTTCTTCTTTTTTTTTTTATGAATGTAGTATTACAAAAATGTATACTTTATTGATCCTGAAGGAAATTCAAGTTCAGGTGCAGAACTATTTCGATTGCGTTTCCGAGTTGCCTTTGTGTCTCAGTGCAGCTTATCAGGAGGATTCGTCAGGTTGGGTCAGCAAATTGTTTGTCGGGGCAGCGTTAAAAGACACTTGAACGCTCGCGCAAACACACAAAAAAACATGTCTGGTCAAAAGCAGCTGCCCGGCATCTGCACTCGGCGTTACCCACTGTGTGGAGCCAGAGGAAAATCAGCGTTTGTTCATTTATCTTAATTATTTGAGCTCACTGACTGAACAGTACAGGCTCAGGGGTTTACTGCCAGTTGTCCTTATTATAATCATAATTACAACACGGCTGTTTGATTAATTACCAATTTAGTCAACTGTAACTAAAGTATGAGGTTTTTCAAAACAAATAACCTTCAGCATTAGCTTTTTTGGAAGGCTTTTGCAACATTCTCACCGGTTACGTCTAGTAAACGCTGTCGAGGATCAAACTCGGAGGATTTTTCTATCGCTGACATCAAAATCCCGACTTTCCCAGGTAAAAGCACATGAAAACAACACGATTTCTCATCTCGAAAACTCGGAAGACCAAACAAACGCAACATATGTATCAAAAACGTGTTCGAAATGTTGATATCACGCCATTACTACATGTACTTTCACCACCAATATAATGGATCTCATCTCCATATGTTATAGACACACATGGCGCTAGCTACTACAGTGCATGTTTTGGAGTTTTGAGCCACATTCAGTCCCCGGGCCATACTTTGGGCATATCCATTTTTATCTGTAGCATCGCTTTAGTTTGTTGTTGTATTTGTGGCTCGGAATGATAATAAAGCACACCGGCAAATGGTTTTCAGCCTTGAGTGAAAGAAGTGGGTGGAAATCCCCGGGGACCCCCATAAGAGTCTGCTTCACTTTCACACATAAATGAATAAATAACTGCAGACTGGGGAAAGCATAACTACAGTAGGGAAAAAAAATGTATTATGATAGTACCGAGTAGACGATAGACGGCCGGGGCTAACACCAACCGAAGTGTCAGCGGCGAATGACAACTTGATTGTTTCTCGATCTGTCAGGGCAAAACAATCTAAAAAAAAAAAAAAAGTGCTATGGGACTAAGGGACCCTGGTTTATTTGAGATGGGACCGGTGCGCCGTCAGTGTAGTTTTTCCACCCAAGAACTCTCCTGATAGCGGTGAACAGCAGGGCTAATGCGGAGATAGTGAAGCCACTGGGCACCACATGTACAATTCTCGTAAAAAAAAATCTATTTATATTCTGAAAAGTGTGGGCATTGTTCTGGTTGACCGGCTGTGCGGTGACGCTACAGTGGTTTAGCGGGTCAGACCTAAGCGCCAGCGTCCAGCCGGGGCACTCCCAGGCTCCTTACAAGGGTTTCCAATTAAGACCCACGCACCGCCAAAGGGGGGGATCGCCAAATGTAGCCGAGCTTGAAAAGACGACATTTGAACTGCAGTGGCGGGATAATAGGGAGACACATTTTGTAGGGTGTTGTGAAGCCGAGTTGGGGATGTCGTGGGGGAATTGGGAGGCAGTGGCGTAATGTTATTCATCGTTTGTTTGGAAGTAAATGCGTCGAGAATGGTGCTGTCAGTGTTTAGCAAATCAATAGTTATTAAGTAAGAACATTCCTCATTCCCTCTCGTGCTGCCAAATGAAAATGGCGTGGAAAAAGCTCTGGTGTGTTGGTACAGTGGTTTAAAACGACTTACTTTAGCTTTCATCACCCATCAACACGCTTCAGGGGAAAAACATGAATTAAATATGTTTTGTTTCAAAATAAGTGATTAACATGATCATAAATTATGTCTTATTTTCTGAATTACTCCTTTGCATGCTCCATTTCAACCATTTGTGGATCCATGAGTATGAATAATAGTTTGAATATTATACGTCAGTCTCAGTCTTCTTAGTGACAGTGTGGTGTCCTCATCCTTCCTGTAGCTGCAGCTGCCCTGGGACAGACACATTGGCTCACAGTTTGTGCATTTGACTTCTCTCATCACCAAACAATCAATTCTGATATAAAGGTCGGCGGTTTGACGCGCGCTCTTGACATGAACATGCTTAGAGCGTTCAGATACACTTGTGTCACCCTCAGTGTCTGTGTACACTGAGGGTGTGAATGGTGACTGGTTCTTTGATGCTGCTTTGAGCGCCTTGAAGGTAGAAAAGCACTGAATAAATGGAACCATTTTACAGGTCTATTGATAAACTTGACCTGGGTCAAGAGCTCTACGTATCTTCTGACATTCAGTATTTAACACGCTTTACCAGTGATGGAAAGAGTACTGAAGTAAAAGTAGTGAAGACATTTACTTTACTACTGCATATGGAGCCTGGCATATGTGCTGCTACCTTAACCACTCGGCCACTGGCCAGCACAGAGTACTGTATTCCAAATACTTCAATAACTTTCACATTGAGTTGAATTGTATTGTAAAAACATTGCATAGGATTAAAGTGCTTTTAATTTGTGTTTCACCGTTTGTTGTGCATTTATTTGATAGAATCTTTATCAGAAGGGAAAAATGCACCTGTGCTTTTACTAAGATAAGATAAGATAATCCTTTATTGTCCCACATGGGGAAATTTCATTGATGCAACGCAGGTAGATACAGAGGTAGATACAGAAGAAAAGAACAGATCACTAATAGGAAGTCTGAAAAACACTCTCAGTAGAAGATTTCCTATAAACAAAAACTCCCATAGTCAAAACCTCCCATTTCCCAACAAGGGATGGAGGGGAAAAAATAATAAAGATTAAAATAAATAAATAAATACATAAATACCATTGCATGTGATCACGACAGTAATTGCACATGAATATGTGTCACAACGGCACATGGATTGCACATGAATTTCACAGTAATTGCACATGAATCATGACAGTAATTGCACATATGACGGAATTGCACATGGTTAGGTCAGTATTGCGAGTGTTCAGGACTAACAGTGTTTGTTATAAAGTCTGACAGCAGCAGGAAGGAAAGACCTGCGAAACCTTTTTAGGGCTTTAAGGGCTCAAATCATATTCAATTCACAAATTCAGCAAATTCAGGTCTCATCACGAATATAAATGATCAAGTTTAACTCACTCAGACCTAAATTCTATGATCAAATACCACAATGTATTCCTCGGATTTTAGAAAAGTAACCACCAAATGAACATGACGACGATGCTTTGCACATCGTGTTCTATAGCAGGTGTGTTGGAGAAGGAGGTTTTTTTTTTAGAAAAGTATCCAGCAAAAGAAAGACTTTTCAAAATTTGTATTGTGAATATGTATTTTTTGTACATTTTACGTAGGTACTTCCCAATGCCAAATGTACTACACAAAGTACCAGTTTAATTTGAATGTAGTAGCATCTGAGGTCAGCATTTTATAAAACACTTGATTAATGTAACTGAACACTGAAAGCAGTTTAATGTGTGTTTGTAAGTGTAGAGTTTAGACAGCAACCGTGGGACGTCCTGGGCTTGTACTGTACTCCATAACCCCAATAAATGTGACTGATTTAAATTACACAGCTAGAACTATACTCAAGTACATCTAAAGGTAAAAAAATCTACTCAAAAAAGTTTGTGTTTTTACTGAATTAATAATCAACATGCCCTCAAAGGAACACAATCCTCTTCAAATCTGACTTTATTATCTATTCCTTTTGTCATCTTTTGCCACGTCCAGGCCTACAACCGTGAGCCCCGTCGTGAACACGCTTCGTAGCTTTACAAACAAACAAACAAGGAAAAACAAAAGCACAGTTGATGCAATTAAACCTGCATTTACACTTTTGATAAATCTTGACACAAAACACGCTCCGTAAGATCCGCTGCACGTCTATAAATCCCGGCACCGACATCACAGGCTGAAATCATAAAAGCTCGCGACAATTGCTGCAGAGATGTACCGCGTTGGCACCTGTTGTCTGCAAATGAGCATCAAATGTCTGCGCTCCGGAGTAAGCACTTGTGATTGCACTTCCTTCCTCCTCATTTCGCTGCTTAACATAAAAAAAAAAAGAAGAGTCCAAATTCAGCGAGCAGATTGCCGAGCCTCTTGGTACCTCGCTGGCGTCCATACTGTTTGGCATATGTAGATAAATTGCGTTTGGGAGCTTTGTAGTCTTACATGTGAGGGGCATACTAAGCAGAGCATCAGTAATCAGGGCGGTGCATATGTGGCCACATCTGTTCCGGCTCGTTGGAAGTGACACATTTTGGATTATGGACACTTTTGATATCTTTGTAGCTTGGTTTTCGGCACGTTGTGCATTCTGAGCGACTGTCGCGAGCTCGGATGGGACTGTTGTTTGCGACCTGCGTCCTCCAGTGGCTGATTATCGTCCGCAAAGAAAAGGGGAAAGGAAAAGGTGAATACTTGAGGGTTGTATCTGTGATCGACGGTATTGAATAATCATTGAACTGTGACTGGTTCAACATTTTGGATTATCTTTTACTCTGAAGTGGACACGAAGAAGTGACATCTATGTTTTGTGACTCATTTTCCAAGTCACTTCAGGGACTCCTAACTTTGGACTTACACTTTTCTAGTCCTTATACAGCCAACCACTGTTTATCTTCTTTTAGAAACACATTTTTAAATGATGGTTTGAGTTCAGTGTTAGTTTACAACTGTGATAATAAAACCGTAGGTCCCAGTGAGTCAACACAGTTAATAAAAGAAGAAAAGTTCTGGACTTCTGAAAATGGACTTGACTTGGGACTCAAACTTGAAGTGAAAGAAATATAATACTTTTTTAAAATGTTATTTTGTTTACAAGATATGTCAAAGTTGACTATTGAAAAATGCTACAAATAGAAAAAGTAGAAAAGTAGAAAAAAAAAAAGTTATGTTATAAACTTTCAAATAAGGGTGACATTTGTGCACTTTTTTTGATTCCGTTGGATCGATACAATATCATCTGAATATCGTTTTTAGGACACCAAAAAAAATATCAAGATCAAAAAATCGTGCTCCGACTCCAACATGCTTTGAGCACTGCACCGGGCACGACACTGCAGGGTCTGTGCACAGTTTCAGAGACCAATAAATGAAACTGCACTTGAGTTGAACAATATCGGTAAATGTCTAACAATATTGACAAGTTTTGTGATTAGATTTAGTGCATCGCTTGAGAGAAGACTAAAATATGAATCGAACAAGCATTCCAGAACATAATCACGGCGCAGAAAAGATGCAATGGTGACTATTATGTTCCTGTACGCCGAGGAATCTTAACTAAATAATGACCACCACACTGTGACTTTGATTTGAAAGCCATCGACCTTGAGCCATAAACTCGTATACCATCATCACATATTGACCAGCTCGGAATTAGGATTGCATTCATTAACTTCTCCCACTGTGTGTTAAACCTTGAACATGTTTGAACTGTCCTACGTGTCGCCCCCGTGTTACCGTGTTACTACAAACTGCTCATCGGTCCCTGCCTTGCTCCCCTCTTTCCCCCGGAGACCCCAATAGAAGAAGAAACTATCCCCGGCCACACCGCGCCCACGACTCCGCGCGCGCCGCCGACCTGTCGATATCTTATAATGTAAAAATGTGATAGCCAATTCGGCGCCAGGCTTCGCTCTGAGCATACGGAATTAGCCGGAGCCCGACGGGACCTCAGATCGGAGCGGGGGCCAAAATGAGCCGAGAGAGAGGAGAAATATGAAGGAGAAGAACAGAGCGGAGAAGTTTGTAACGCGAGGCTGTGGTGTTGTAGTAAGGACATGTTTGTGAGTTGTGCAAATGGATAAAAAAACGGCTTCAATGAGTCAAGAATTAGTTTTTGTGATGGAATTATCAAGATAATTGCTGGGTTAATGACCTGGTTTAGACCTATGGTGGAAGAATTAATTTGAATTTGAATCATTTCATGTAGAAATCATCCATAATCATATACTGGAGTTGGCCCATTTAACTCATTGCCTCGATTTAATTATTTACACAGTCCGTTTCGATCAGTACACGTACTTTTATAGTTTTATGTCGATAGACTATTCAACAGAGACAGATTTTATTGGGTTAATATACAGTAGTCTGGCTTATGAAGGGTTAAATATCTAACTAACTCAATAAATAACAGAATTGTATTATTTTGTCAGTGCAGATGTAAAGATTGTGCAGTTAATCGATAAATCCTAAGTATTCAGGTCAAAATATAATTGTAAGGACTCAAAAATGATAACAATAAGTCCTTTCAGTGCACGTTTTACTCAAAAAGTCTGTCAGATACAACAAGAATGGTGATCTACTTGACAATAAACAATGTGAATGAACGTGAATTGAGGATTTCTTTCTGGTGACCCATTTCTTTTTCAGTTTGAAAAAAATGTAATGCTTGAATTGTGATGTTTCATCTCACAATTGTAACACTGACATTTCATGGTGACACAGTTGCATGAAACAATGAACTCTTGAGTATCATATCGTCGCGAGAGACGACCAGCGTCTTGGCGATGGTCGGCTGTCTCGCTTCCAGTTGTGTTAATATTAAATTGCCTTGTAGATTGTATGTATTACAATGGACAGACGCACATTTCTTCCTCCTTTTGCTAAGTGTGTTGGATCTAGCACGGCTCTACTGACCCCTGAGAACTGGCTGTAAATTATTCATGAGTCAAATAGCTTGTTTCTTGTGAAAATTACCTTTTGCCATTTCACCTTTTTCACGCATTTACTCGCCACAAAAATAATTACCGTAGTTCTTAGGGCGATCCCATTCCCAGACTTTAATCATGTAACACTGTGTCTCCTGCAGTGAGCATATTAGATCTGGAGAGGAGGAGGAGAACAGAGACGTATATATACGCCAGGCAACGGCCACTTAAGATGTCTGAGCTGGCCAAAGTCTTTGATTAAAAATTGATATTACAAATGAAGATTTCTGATTGGTGATGAAAATGGAGAGCTTATTGAACTGGTCGGCCCTGCAGGACAAGCACATGCACTCAGCCTCGCCAGCGCGTCATGCCCCGTTTCAATCAATTTGTTTGATTTATCAGGCTTCAAGTGTCGATAAATGCTGGAAAATTAGATTTCAACCTAAATCTGTGGCAATGTGGGCAGGCATTGTAAAAACAAGAACTGCAATTGTTTATTGTCTAAAAGAACACATGCAGACTTTATTAGACACGTTTAATTACTTCATAGTTCTACATATTGAAGTTTGCATCAAAGCATCAAAACAATATTGCATTACAGACAATGACTACTATTATAGATATGTAGCAAAATTTATGAATGAACATTACTGAAACTTAACTGCAGTTCCTACAAAGTCCAGCAGGGGCTGTCATCATTGCTAATATGAGTGGCCTCTATTTTGAAAACAAGATTAATCCCATAGATGTTTTGTTTTGATTCATCTGTTGTGTCAGATAATTATATTATTATTTAATTGACATGCAAACCTGAAATCTGATGGGACCAGAAAGACATCCGATTTTTTAGTTGTCACATTTTATAATGTTATCACTCAAATAAATTGATTATAATCAGATTCCTACTCTATTTCTACTGTAACTGGAGCCAATTCCAGTGATGCCAGAGAAGTGATGCCCTTTATGTTCTGGTCCAGAGCCCGGTCCAGAGCCCGGTCCAGAGCCCGGTCCAGAGCCAGTCTCTGTGGTGACTCACATTGCCGCCTCCCTCTGCTCCTCTTGAGACACTCCTCTGAGTCACTTACATAAACTTGTTGTTGCCCTGGGCACTGTTACATTAAATCCATTGCATTTCCAACTCGCAAATAACAAATTATAACAGCTTTTTCTACTTTGTGCATGACTAATGTTAAACCTATAATATCAAACATTTAACATGATCTGGGATGTACATTTTTGTTCATGACAATGGGTCCATTTCAGAAGTTAATTAGACATAAAATAACTCTCAAATTCTTCTTGTTCCAATGGAGCTCAGCAGTGACCGCCCTCCGCTTGGGTCCAGAAGTAAATGTAACTAATGATGACAAGACCAAACCCTTTTCAAATCTGTTTCTAAAACTCTTAAATATTAAATGGTTTTCTGCAAAAATGAATGGGTAATCACTTGCACAACCTTGACAGATTTGCAGTGTGCAGGACTGTTGAGCTCTTTATCGATATTGGATCGATGACATTAGATGGTTTTCTCAGATGTAACATTTAGATGATTGGCACCGGTATTTTTGTCTGCACTGCCCTGGACTCTTCTTTCCCCATGTGCTCTTCTATTTACATATTCAGTGATTCAATTAGGCTAAAATTATGGCTACACAATCATGCAACTAATGATTGTATATCTCACAGTACATTTTGTTATTAGTTTTTCAAAAGCGATCTGCAATATTGGCTCAAAAAAGTACAATAAATAGTAAAATGTATATTCTTTGACATCAGAGGACAATTGTATAACGTCACATCTTGCATCATTCTTATAGACAAAGGGATTTATATTCTTTGTACAAGAGGTAATTAGCACCAGAGCTCAGCAGGGTGAAATAACTAAGTCAATTGTGACAAGCTGCAAAAATGTGACACAAGCTCCCGTCACTGCGCCACAAAAGATCAAATGAGCAATTACTTTGAAACTGAAGTATACTCAACTTTTAAGGGACGGATTATCAGGCTTTTTATTTTTGAATGAAGTTTGTCCTGAGGTAAGAAAAAAGAAGCTGCGGTTCATAAGCTTATTGCAACGCTGTGCTTTAAAGAGATAATACGATTTCATTTCTTGTTGGTGTCCCGATGATACAAAATACAAACGTAATTTTAATATCAGAAGGTGCTGTACTGTACCTGCCGTAAAGTTGTACCTGAATTTAACAGAAACAGAACTAGATATTTATATATATATATATATATATATATATGTGTTGCTCACTTTCCTAATGCTTTCAGGGTATGCTAATTATTCACTATGATACGTTTAAAAGTACTTTTCACAACTTTGAGAAGGGTATTGAAGGCAGGGTTAAGCTAGCAAACATTAGCATGCTAATAGCCTGCTACCACCCACCTGCTCGCCGGCGAGCATTTTCTATACAGTGAACCCTTGTTTATCGCGGGAGTTACGTTCCAAAACGAACCCGCGCTAGGCGAAATCCTATTTTTTTACAGTTATTATACAATGAAATACGCCATAAAACATTGAAGCTCACGCGCGCCGCTCTCACCGGCCTCGCAAACTTCAATTTGGCAAGCGGTTTTACGTACGTGTACATATGAATCCATAACGTTATTGACACATCTCAAATATTCTCTTACATCATCACTTTTATTTCCGTGGTCAATACCAGCAAGCCATACATCATTTTAAAGCTTATTTTCTCAACAAAACGAATATGTCATTGATATACATTGAATAATATGCCCCAAGAAGCAATTGCCAATAGTTTGTGAGAAAGTCTCAACTTTTACAAACGCATGTCCTGTTTGCTGTTTATGACGGACGAAACGGCTTTGATTCTGTACATCCTTGTACTCAGTCTGTCCGTAAGGAACCATTGAACAACAATACTCCGATTTCGAGATATTGTCAAGTAAACAAACTTTTCTTCGTTTCTCGCCGGACAAGAATGCGCTCGTCCGGCGCATTTCTCCGTCCATAACAAATGACCTGTTTGACTTATAAGATAATGTTTGGCATCCTTCTTTTCTTCAGACTGTTAGCTATAGAATGAGACCATCCACAATTTTTTCTGTCCACGGGTTTGTTTGCTACAGCCTCCGCAAAAAAAATGCGTCGCTTGCAACGCACATGGATTCCTCTGTTTACATCTAAATAGCGCCGCATGCTAGTGACGTAGCAGACTTTGATTGACATATTATTCTAGCCAATAAGCATAGCTTTAGAATGGTGGGTGGGACAAAGACCTTATTGACACAGAATCTTCTGTATTATCGTGCGTAAGGCTCAGGTAAGGCTGTAAAGAGCCAGATTTCTCGGCAGGATTTTGCGCATAACGTTTTCTGATTTTATTAGCCTTTTGGCCGTACATTTTGTTAGATATACGTATTATTATATCAATACAAAAATAAAATAAAAATAGTATAATTTTCTTTCTTTTTTTAACCTCTATATGGAAAATTCATGGGTAAACTCATATTTACACATTTTCACATACATTATTTTTAGCAGTTATAATAGGTATTAGTGGCCTACAAAACATCAAAATATATGTTTTATGATCATAGAGGAGCTAAAATTGTAATAAAACAGTTTGGCACAGTTGGCACATATTTGGATCACTTGTTCCGAATATACTTTTTGATACAAAAAGGTCAACAGCACCAAAATGCCTGTTCCTAGAGATCTGAAACTTTACACAGTTGTTGTCAACAAGATAAACATGTGCAGTGAACAGCATAAGCACACAATGAAGTATGTCATGCTCAGGACCATTACAAATTGACAATATTCAGGCGAGACTAAAAAAACATGTTTTGTTTATAGTAGAAAAAGCTTCAGTTGTAGTCATCTGGACTCAGTTAGAAAAAATAGACGTTTCGACTCTCATCCAAGAGTCATTGTCAATAAAAGAATTTAGATCGAGAACTCCGATATTAATACTGTTCTGTGGTAAGACCCACCCATTGGGCGGAGCCTTCCTGAAGTAGCAAGAGTTGTTTGTTTCAACAGAAACTCCCCCCTTGTATCTACCGAGCTAGCCTATTCAGAATCTTAATGGGCTATTAGAATCCTCTTTGTCTTTGTGAGACCCTGACCCTACAGGAAAGGACAAAACTGACACCTGAACACATATGCAAACTGTTGGACATCTGTCTGAACACCACTTACTTTCAATTCCGGGGACAATTTTACAGACAGATTCATGGCTGTGCCATGGGCTCGCCCGTCTCTCCCATAGTGGCCAACCTGTACATGGAGCACTTTGAGAAGAAGGCACTGGCCTCATTCTCAGGCATAGCCCCAAAACTGTGGCTTCGCTATGTCGATGATACGTTTGTAACAATCAAGAAACAAGAGCTGGAAACCTTCTCTGATCACATCAATGCTGTGGACCCACATATTAGGTTTACAAGAGAAGACGCTAAGGAGAATCACTTGGCCTTTCTTGATTGTTCCACGATCAGAGGAGAGGACGGGAAACTCCAAATAGAAGTATATAGGAAACCTACACACACGGACCAGTATCTGCTCTTTGGCTCCAACCACCCACTACAGCACAAGCTGGGAGTGATCAGAACCTTACAACACAGAGCTCAAGGTGTGCCCACCAGCTCAGAGGGCAAGAAGAAAGAGGAAAAACATGTCCGAAATGCCCTCTCAGCCTGTGGTTACCCCGCTTGGGCTCTCAACAGAGTGAAGAGAACCAAGAAGCAGGACAAAAGGGAAACTGAACAGAGAAGGAAGGGTGTTTCTATCCCTTATGTGTCTGGCCTGTCGGAAAAACTGCAGAGAATTTTTAGACAACACGAAGTCCCTGTTTATTTTAAACCAGGAAACACTTTAAGACAAAAACTGGTTCATCCAAAGGACAAGTTGCCGACTCAAAAACAGAGCAATGTAGTTTATTCGATCCAATGCAGTGAAGAAAGCTGTAAAGAACGGTACATAGGTGAGACGAAACAGCCTCTACACAAGAGGCTTTATCAGCACAGAAGAAATACAAGTTCAGGACCTCAGAGTGCCGTGCATCTCCATCTTGAAGCCTCTAATCACTCGTTTGAAGACGGTGAGGTGAAGGTTTTAAGCAGGGAGAAAAGATGGTTTGAAAGAGGAGTCAAGGAAGCTATTTTTGTTAAAAAAGAAAGACCTTCTTTAAACAGAAATGGAGGGCTAAGATTCAATCTTCCTGGTATCTATAATGGAATACTGAACCCCCTGTTGAAACCAACAACTCTTGCTACTTCAGGAAGGCTCCGCCCAATGGGCGGGTCTTACCACAGAACAGTATTAATATCGGAGTTCTCGATCTAAATTCTTTTATTGACAATGACTCTTGGATGAGAGTCGAAACGTCTATTTTTTCTAACTGAGTCCAGATGACTACAACTGAAGCTTTTTCTACTATGGAACACGCCTGGACGAATGAGGGATTACACCGACATGTTTTGTTTATGTTTGGGCCCTGACAGTGTTCATGTGCACATCTGCAGAAACTAGAAGGCCTAAGCTTTCTAATGATGCCTCACACTTGCATGTGGGCTGTAAGATCCTCTTTTAATAAGCAATGCCATTTGGGTATGTCCAACCATTGTGCACAGGGCGAAACAGGTGGATGGTAACAGGATAGTGCACTTCCTGCTTCGTGGAAAATAAAACACTCTAATTAGATGCAGACGGCGCACAGCGGTGTGATTCTTAACATACAAGTTGCTTTTACAATATACTGTTTAGCTGTACTGGGGCAAATATATATATATATATATATATATATATATATATATATATATATATATATATATATATATTTATTACGTGGAAAACAACTCTGAGAGTCCAGGTATCCATCAATCGTCTCCATCGCCGGAGCCCTACATCCAAGATACATTGTTTAAAGTCAGATGGAATAAATAATAGATGTTTTGTCCACGGATCCATGTGGTATTATACTAGAACTGATTTTAGAACTGATTTATGCATTGTTACAACACATTTATTTATGTTTTTAGTCTTGATACTTGTTCAGATAAGTATCTAGTTTTAGTATAATATTTCTTGACAACTCTACTTCATATCAAATATTCAAATACCAGAAAAATCCTTGCAAAAATCAGCATTGCATTGCGTTTTGGCCTTGTAAACCATTTCTCTAAACGTATGAAGGTTACTGCAGCCCATTACCACGCTGCTTACATTGCAGAAGTGGAAGTTGTGGTAGTTAAATCTCCTCAGCTCATAGCCTCGCCTAGTTGAACGCAAAAAACTTGAAGTCGTCTGCAATTTTCTTTGTTGGAGAAGCCATAGATATAATGATGAGAAACATTATGAGCCCCGGTATATTGCGTGACCCCAGTAATAATATGCACAATTTACTATCAGCGGTTTGAATAATGCAAATCGAATGAAAAGTATATGCTAGAGGCTATTTATAATCACTTTAGCATGCAGAAACGATCGGAATCAGCGGCGGAAAGAAAGTCTTGTAGTGTGGCTCAGCATGCTTTCACCAGCTCAGTCATTACTGCTCTCTAGCCATATTTTTTTGTCTATTTTGGGAGCCATATGAAACTCATTTGAACATTTGTCTTTGTGGATGATGCAGTGCAGTGAATCTGACACCTCCAGTGGTGCCAGACGCTTAAATCTTCTGTTCAACAATAGCACAGCGCTCACTCCATCTCTCACTAACGCTGGCCTCTCAAAAGCCACATGAGAAATACTATGGAAGGGAAAAAAGAATGTCCGGCTACATCACGAATTGGGTTGAACAAAATTAGATAACAAAATATCGATTGTTGATTTTTCCCGTAATGCAACTGTGGGTAGATTTGCAATTTATGGTTAAACTCTAACATCTCTTTTAAACATGTCTGAAAGTCTTCTGGTGGAGGGTTCGATCATGTTTTTCAAATGAATGATGTGAAATGGCATCTGAAATTGTATAATTCCAAGAGGTATTTAATGCCGTACTGTGGCATATTCCAGGCAAAGCAAGGACATCATGGATACGTACATTTGGCGGACTCTCCACCAGAATAGATTCGTAGTGCACATTTAACTGATCATCACATCTGAACTACAGGGTCTTATCAGTTGGACAGGAGCAACAGGAAGAGGACTGTCCCCTAGTGAAGCAGCCAGTGAAACTAACTATGGCACATCGTCCTGCATAACCTGCACTGCTCCACACATAACACAGACATAAAAAGACCTAAATCAATACATCTTCAGCCCCGTTAAATGTGTTTTTAATATTAATGAGGGAGGGGTTCTCCAGAAAGAACAGGCTGTGATCGCAGGGGAGAGCAGAGCCCTGCTGGAGGTAGAGAAGTGTAGCACACACAGCTCCAGGTAACTGGAGCAGCTGAGTCTGAACAGCCCAGTGGGAGCACCAGACCACAACCATATCAGCGGGAATCCTCGCAAGGCAGCTGAAATGTGATCTGCGTTGTTATGAAAGGAAATACACGTTTTAGAGCGACACAAAATCAATATCACTGACTGACTGTAGTGCAAGAGACAAATCTGAAAGAGCTTCAAAAAGCTGCATAAAATTGAACAAAAATGAGTCAGATTTAATAATCCTGACTAAGCCGGTGTAAGGAAGCCCTGGCAGTAGAGACAGTAGCTGGATCAGAGCACAGACTGAGAAACATGCATAATGCATGCAGTCAAATCTCTCTGGGTAAAGTACACACAAAGCTCAAATGCAGCCCGCCTTTCACATTTGCATCACTTATTGTTCATGGTTATACCAAGCTCAAGTTTACAACTGGCTTTTCTCTGTCACATCCAAAAGATGTGCCTCCACTGCATGTTTCTTCAGGACAGGAGCATCAGGCTTAAACTATTATGTCTCTTCACTCAGTAAGTGCTGAGCACAGCGCTGACATCTTATCTCTGTGCCCTCTGCAGATGTGCAGATGTGCGCTGCCCAAACTGCCTCTTCTTTAATTACAACATATAGGCTTCATTGGACATTACTATTCTCATGCCCCCCACTCACTCACTTCTTTTTTCCCAACACTTTGATCCTCCAAGTGTTACATGCAATAACAGTCCACCACCCACGCTCCAACTGAAGCACTTAATTGCCCTGTAATGGCAAAATTGAAGTTTCCAAAGCACACAAAGTATTTAGCTCAACGTGAATGAAGATGAATGATCAAAATAATGTCCAACTTACAAATCCGGCTGATGTCTGTTTAGTTGTCCAATACTTTCCAAATACAGTTCATCAAACGATTGACTGAGCGTACTGGTGAGAGCTCCCCCTGCTGTCTGAAACACAGCACTCCCAGGTACGTCTCACCTGCTCTCTCAAAAACTGAAATGAACGGTGGTACAGAGAAAATGCTTCTTCAGGCAAAAACATAAAATTAAGTCTCAAAATGACTAAAATATCACTAACAAAACTTAGAGATGTTTATTTTAGTGAATGTTGATGTAAGTGGAGTCAAATGCAATTATATAATATTAAGTACTACTACTACCACAACAACGATAACTATATACAGCTTTTACTGCGATACTATTGTAGTAATTTTCCCCTTGTAAACAGAAACCACTTACCTCCGATAGGTCGATAGAAGTCTCTCGTCTGCGAAACCTTTCAAAAGCATTTCTTAATGACAGGGTTTTATTGTTTTATGGGATTGCTGCCATCTTAGAAAATTGTCCACCTTCAGAGAAATCGATGAGATGGCAGAGGACCAGGGGACCAGCACACTTTATATAAATTCACTTTTGGTGTGGACTATGTTTGGATGTGTTCTTTGATCCCTTTAGTTTTTCCCGGTGGTTTGAAGGAGGCATACGAGCCCATTACTGCTGAGCTTAGGGAATTACCTCGGCTGTGTGAAAACTAGACACATAAAGGAGTATTATTTTCCCCCCTCAAAGCTGGAGTAAAATAAAGAATGCAATAATAGCAGTAGCTGGCCAATTTCATCCATTTATTTATATATATATATATATAACATTGATAGAATGTCACAGTCTCTACCACTAGAGGTATGAACAGTAAATTAAGTATTGATTAAATCTTTAATTTGTTTTCTGTCCATGTTTTTTTCTACCTCACTAATAACTGTCTACTTTCTTTCTCTCCATTCTCTCCTCCCCTTTGCGAAACTCTCCCCCTCCCCTCTGCAGGTAGCCTTGGGTCAAGAAGAAGACACGTCCAGCTCCAAAAGTTCCCCGGACGATTCAGCCAAAACAGTGGGTCTGTTGACGGGACAAACGCCTCTGTCGCCTCTCAGCCGCTGGATGCTGCACAGCAAAAGTCGGGCCGCCAACACAACATCCCTGGAGCTGCCCTACCGCTCCCCCCTGCCCTTCGCCAAGCAGGAATTTTCCAAACAGGAATTTTGGGAGATGCTCGGCAGCGACCTCCTAAAGCCCGACGCCTCAAGTTCAAGGGTCAAGCGCAGGCCTATCGTCAAAACGGGCAAATTTAAGAAGATGTTCGGATGGGGAGACTTCTACTCCAACATCAAAACCGTCCGGCTGAATCTGCTCATCACCGGGAAGATCGTGGACCACGGCAACGGCACTTTCAGCGTCTACTTTCGCCACAACTCCACGGGCCAGGGCAACATTTCGGTGAGCCTGGTGCCGCCCGTCAAGGCGGTGGAGTTCGATCTGGAGCGGCAGAGCGTCGTCTACCCCAAGGACTCCAAAATCTTCAACTGCCGCGTGGACTATGAGAAGGTAGACCGCAGCAAACGCACCTCGCTGTGCAACTACGACCCCTCCAAGACCTGCTTTCAAGAGCAGATCCAGAGCCACGTCTCCTGGATCTGCTCCAAGCCGTTCAAAGTCATCTGTATCTATATTTCATTCTACAGCACGGACTACCGCCTGGTTCAAAAGGTCTGTCCCGATTATAACTACCATAACGAGATGCCCTACCTGCCGTCGGGCTAACATGAAAGTTGCGGAGAAAGGAGGGGAGGAAGGAGAGGCGGGAGGGAAGACGAGAGGAGTCACGGAGGAGTCTACAGCCCTCTTTGTAGCCTGACTGTAAAAAAAAAATAACACATATATGCAAAACGGCACATCCGGCGTGCAGATAATGAGGTATCTGAATGCTCGCGGCAGCATTCATTAACTGGACTTGGGAGCAAAATCAAACACTTCTTACCTCAATCCAGTCTCTAAATGACAACTCCTCACCGACTCCATATACGTTCGAGTCCTTTGTGGGCGTCCGAATGCCCGCTTAATCTCCCTTTACGAAACAGTTCCACGGCGAAGTCACAAAGCAGCAGCAATTTCAGGCATGTCTTCTCACGCTGTAACTTGAAATTATACGTCTGCTCTTATAAAATAGCTCTATGGGATTGCATTTTCCTGAAAGCATTAGACAAAGTATGTCCGTGCAGTATCAAAAGATGTTATAATTATACCATTCCAATAGGGGCGATTACATCAAAAGTTAAGAGCGGTGGAAAATAAAATGGGTTTTGAATGTGGAAAGATGTACTCTACTTTTATGACCCCTGATGGAGAGGTGAACCGCAGCTGCTTTATTACAGCATACGCTATTAGAAAGGTCAGAAGTAGGTATTTTATCCTACAAATATGTACAGTACGTGTGAACTGGGTCAAACCATCGGCAGAGCTGTAGCTCAATCGAGGCCCTGTATTTGCTGTGGTGAATTCCTCTTCTTATTCACAGTTTCAAACATAGTCGAGGGGTTCACGGTTTTCAAAAATGATGGCTTTACGTGAATGAAGAGTTAATTAGCCAAAACACAAATGTCAAATCATCTTTTACACTATTAAAACCCCCAAAACACTCAGTATTTCTCCAGAAACAGCCCCAAAAAACACATTAAAGCCCTAAAACACACATTATCACTGCAGAAAAAGCCCCAAAACACACATTAAGGCCCCAAAACACACATTATCACTGCAGAAAAAGCCCCAAAACACACATTAAGGCCTCAAAACACACATTATCACTACAGAAAAAGCCCCAAAACACACATTAAGGCCCCAAAACACACATTAAAGCCCCAAAACATACATTATCACAGCAGAAAAAGCCCCAAAACACACATTAAGGCCCCAAAACACACATCATCACTGCAGAAAAAGCCCCAAAACACACATTAAGGCCTCAAAACACACATTAAAGCCCCAAAACACACATTATCACTGCAGAAAAAGCCCCAAAACACACATTAAGGCCCCAAAACACACATTATCACTGCAGAAAAAGCCCCAAAACACACATTAAGGCCTCAAAACACACATTATCACTGCAGAAAAAGCCACAAAACACACATTAAGGCCCCAAAACACACATTAAAGCCCCAAAACATACATTATCATGGCAGAAAAAGCCCAAAACACACATTAACAGTATAGTTGAGAAGATGCGATAATAATTGTATTAGCACTTATCGTTTTTTGCAAATGAACTTAAGCATCTATTATGTAATTTACGGATGAATGCAACACACTAGATTAATGCACACTCATGTAACAAAAGAGGAAGAAGCAAAAATATAAGAGGAAAAAAGTATATACATTAATTTCAACTAAACTTTTGGTTGTTGGACTGCATATTAAACATATTTCAAGGCCATATATAAATCTCAAACAGATGAATGTAAGATTCAAGCAACCACAAAGCGGGCAACGGGCATAATTTCCCCTCATTTTCGCTACCTAAGTAACCACGATTTGCCTCTCTTATTGAAAGACCGGCAGCAAAAGACCAGCACAATTTCATCATGGAATTTACATAAAAAGGCAATTGCTCGACAAAGAGTTGAGGCCAAGGACGGAGCCTAATAGATTTTGCGTGGATATACAGTTGGCCCCTTCACTCTGAGGAAAGAGCGCGTATGAGCTCATTTAATTAAAGCCAATGTGGAGTGCGCAGCGTCTCCTATTGTCCCCCTCTGCGTGGATTTTTTTTTTTTTTTTTTTAATTTTGTTGCAGTCAAGATTTCTGATTTCACGCCTTGATAAATTCGACTGCGCGAGGGAGGTTGTTCTCTCCTGGCTGATAGCGCGCTCTGCGAAAGCCATCCCGCTATCTCGAATGAATGAAAATATTATCATAGTAATTACATACAATTTAATCTCCTTTTGAAGTAATTAAGCTTTCGACTAGAGGGCAGAATGGATTCCTAAAAATGGAACCGCCGTGGATTAAGGGATAAGCGCGTTGGCGGAGATAGCATTGCAGCGCGGAGAAGCTAACTGCTCTCATTAAGATAAGAGGGAGGACGGTGGCTCCGGCCGACGGCGCGAGTGCAGCGGAACAATGCGTTAGCCGTGAGTTAGCCCGCTGACATTTTGGGAGCTGCGAGGTTATGATTCTGTATCGCCGTATTACCAGCTCGTTAGCGCCAAGGAGTCACGGGACGAGCGCGAAGAGCCGTCGACAGCGCGGCGGCGGCGTAAGCTGCGCGAGGTGGAACGGGCGACAAACACAATGACACTGTGGCGAATGATACAGCGCGAAAGTGAGAGTTTGAGAAAAGAGAAGGAGAAAAGTGTTGCCCTGTTTAAAATGATACGAAGTCAAAAGATAATGTGCAATTAATTGAAATGTCATTGATCAATAGATAAATTCAATCAATTGTCATTTATATTTCTTTTTTTCTCTAACCGTCAATGAAATGCGAAGTGTGTAGTCAAAGCTTATTGAGTAGAATTCAGACTTTGGAGGGAGAAATTTGATTTGAATAAGAAATAAGACTTTTCTTTTTGGGTTTATAAGCAATAATTAGACATTTACCAATGTTTAATACTTGGTTATTGAATAGAGTTTAATAAGCAGCTTATTGATGCTCTTACAAACATTAATGAACTCATATATTTTGGTTGAAGGCTTACTAACATTTATATTGTACTATAAGCCTACTACAAATGCTAGTAATTGTCTAAGTATGTTCAAACAAATAACTAGTGCTTATTAATGCCTTATAAATAGCTGACTAAGGAACCTTGTTTGAAATTTGACATTTTTATTGGTTTTCTATGCGACAAAAAGAAAAGACAAAAATCCAAAAATCATATACTCAAACTATTCTGGCTGACTTACGTAAATTAAGTCTAAATCTGAACATTTTCTCATCCGTGGGTAAATGTTTATTCCATTGAAACATTTTTATGATAGTGAAGCGTCTCCTAGAATGAAAATTATATTTAGTTTCCAATTGTATTCTCAGGCTGAAATAAGTTATCTCTGCTTAAAGGGCCTTTAAACACTCGAAAAACGATTCTTACTAGCAAAAAGATCAATTTATATTACAAAAAATAAACTCTTACAAGTTAAGACTACATTATTTCTGCTGCATAAACTTGGAGTGGTACTTGAAAGAGACACGCAGTGAAGCAAAGACTCAGAGCAGCTAGAGGAATGTACCATCGCTATAGGCGAAAGTAACAAGCACCTGTATCTGCTCATCAAAGCTGCAGTTTTAATTTGCTGTTAAAGAGGGGGGTCGCTCCTGGAGACTGAAGCCACTGCAGCGAGCGACAAACCTGTGACAATTACATAACTTAATAACACTTTTGAAGTGACTATACTATATATATATATATATATATATATATATATATATATATATACATACACAGCTCCATATAAGGGTTTATTTTATCAGCTTATTCTACGCAATCCTATTCTGATTGGTTTCTTTAAAGTGCACTGGATGTAACATTTGTGGCGGAGGATCTGCCGCCTGCTCGTCTCCATGAAGACGACATGAAGAGTGTAGCATCAACATGTCCATCTCCTTAAGACAAGCAGCTCAGGTCTGTGGACTTCAGACCTGGAGGGATGGGCTGACTGACACTACATTGTGCATTTGTTGGATTTTGACAATTCCTATTTAAATGCTGAAGTTAATTTCAGTAAAATAATATAGATATTTGTAATTAGTTAAAAAAAAATCCTCCCAGAATGGCTGATTTGACTGGAAAAAAGTGAGTTATAGCTTTATTTTTATGTTCAACATGCCCTGCAGCTTGATAGTTTCCTTTAATCAGATGGTGAACAAGAAAGAATACATTACGAAAAAGTCTGAACCTGTAGGTTTTAAGAAAAGATCATTTAAGGGCTTTATAATCACAATGGTAGTGTTTTTGTCACACTATCCACTTGCTCAATGCTCAAAACAAGTACACTGTAAAACATTAAAATGACAGTAAACTACTCACCACGAGATGGGTCACAGCAGGCAGAACTCTATTCTCTTTTAAACAAACTCCATAATCTAACTATGTATTGAATAGTGCACACACATTTTAGTTTTTCCAGTTCAAGCCGTTTGTCTGTAACTGCCGGGGACACAAAGTACAGCACACTGCCCTATAAGAATCCTCTATTGTTGAACTATAGAGGGCCAATTTCTCCTGGGCTCTGGCTGCGTCGGTGTGCTCCTAACCAGCTCTTATTCTGAGACTCTTATAGTCAAGGATCCTACTCTCACTGAGGGGAGCGTCCTTAAGAGGCCAAACGTCACTCAGCCTCCGACGACGCCCTCGGTTCAAACGAAAAGACATTACGCCACCGGTAACAGGACTGCAATGTTCCTGCGTTACCGGTAATGTCAAAGCACACACGAGGCAGACGAACACACAGAGAGCTGCCACGTAAGACAGGTCTAATTGAAGTTGGCTGGCGATTGTTCAAACGTGAGAGCGGATACAAAGCCCGGATAAACGATCGTGAGGAATGGTGTGTTGCCGTCAAGCGAGGACGGCAAGATATTACATGCCAAAGGACGATGGCAGTCCTAGTTCTGTGAAAACTCTTGTCCAATTCTTCATTAACCCAAGCAAACCACATTCAAATTGGGACTAAACTCATAACCTGAACTGGACCAAAAATAAAGTCTAGACCAGGACTAAACATGGCCAAACCAGGGCAAACGTGAACGCCCCCTTAAGAATAACTGACCACACTTAAGATGATGTAAAATAATACATGTGTAGTTTAGCAGACATTTCAATGACAAAGGGCTTATCAATGTAAATGTTCCACTTGGGAATGAATAAAGTTAATTCTGAATACATTTGAACCAGTATCCTCTCAAAATGCTGACACATTTACAGCTTTATATGTATTTTTACATTTAATGACGTCACAGAGGAGACAATAAACACTTATAAGATTATTAATTAAAAAAGATAGATATACAATTTAAAACAATACAATTTTGCGTCCATAATTACTGCTGACAAAGCAAGTAACAATTGAAATGATTATATCTTTGCTCAAACGTCCTCAAAATGACGCCTATAAACAGGAAGCTGAAACCCATGACTAACTTTAATCCATGGGTTTCCAAATGATGAAATGAGGATGAAATTACGGTTCATGTTTTGAACAGTCCTCAAAATGTTGCTCGTAACCGGAAGCAGAAACCCACGAACACACCGTTTCAACATTGTGTTCTCGAACTTGCCTTAAACTCACTCATTACTGCTTTCATACGTCATCACTGTTGCCGTCTTGCTGCTGCCGCCGTCTCCCTGCACCTGACCGGTCCACGGCTCCTCGCTTTTACCCCGACACTGAACCTGGCTGTGGGCGTAGCTCCCTATCGCGCAGCCGTACACTATAATCTCGAAGCTTAACTCGGCCACGCCCGCATTTCCTCCACCTAAACCCATCTCCCATCTTTAGAAGCTGCCCTCCTCACACTATCCGCCAGTCTCCTCCCTCAAAGTGTCCTACACGGAGCCCTCGGCGTGTCAGGGCGTCAAAAAATCACCGTATGCCAACGCGACGGTGCCCGACACGGATACGGCCCGGTAACCTCAACACTTGCCCCCTTCTCCTGCGGGACCTCCGAGGGGGAAGCTGGATGGAACACGTGTCGGATATCAAAGCAAAGAGGACAGCAGTCGGGCTACCTGCCGAGAAGCGTCCTCCACCTCCTCCTCCTCCACCACCTCCTCCTCCCTCTTCTCCTCCCATCACGATTCACAGCAATACTCTCGCCCCCATGAAAAAAAAATCTCCTCCCTCCCCCCTTCTCTGGGACCACGGCGACTGCACAGACTGTTACAAAGACAGCGATACAGAGGTGCCCAACACATGTGGATATACTTTTGGCCTTACCGAGACTGCGACACAACCTAAATATAGACAGTCAAAAACATAAGGATACATATATATATATTAAAGCTATGAGATCTGAATAAAGTTGTATTTAATGTGGGTCATGCAGTGGAGGTTGTCTGTTTTACCATTTCCTGTTCCCTTTTGAGTTGTCTGTGGCGGATCGCTGATGGTTATATGATGGCATTTACTGTGGTTTTCTGCAAAAATCAATAAAAGTACAACAAACTTGAAGTGTTTCCGGTTTTAGCGAAGACATCTGCTGGAATTAGAGATGGGTGATACATCGTCGAAGAAGAAAACAGATGAAAATGAACTTTTGTGGTTCATTTTTCAGTTTGGCACAGGCACAGTTGCACAGTTTGGTTTTGGTTAGGTTTATTTCGGCTCCTCCGTTTACAGCTCCTCCGTTTACAGCCCTCCTCCTGCTTTGGACACTAAAAGATCGGTAAAAGATGAATTTTGGCTGTGAACATTCATATTTCAGTGTGATGATTAATTAAATCATCTAGTTTAACTAAAGTGGACATTGGGAAGAGAGGATTGGAATGGTCTCTCTACCCAGCGTTATGGATGAGGTATGAGGTAATAACTATAGCAGTGCAATAAAGCCACAAGTCACTCTCCAAAAGAGTTTTGCTCGTTTTTTGGAGAGTGACAAGTGGCTTTATTGCACTGTTATAGTTAATACCCCATGCCGTGATATAATATAATACATGAGGTAATGCTAGAGGACTGAAGGGTTGCAAAATCATCATCTGATCATCGTGGGGAGAATACATCTGAAAAAACATATGATATTTAATTTAAGGTGCACTGTGTACCTTTTCTTGTGAAGTCTCCAGTGAGATGTTATCACTTTGCCTGGAATGTTCCGCCATATTGCAATTAGTTGTATTAAATTGATTAAAAAAGGTGTGTCTATTGCTCAAAAATACCTTGAAAATATGTGCCCAACGGTGGTGCAGCGGTTTTAAACAACAACCAAGCGACTAAACAAGGACAGATCCGACCTGTAACATGACCAGGCGCTGCAACCTGCTCGTATCCATGGAGATAGGTACGTTTAATGCCATACTGTGGAACGTTTCAGGCAAAGCAGACACAAGCAGGCGGACCATGCCAGAAAGCAAACTCGCCGTTCACATACATTACAGTAAGCGAAGTGAGAGAAAGGGAGAAGTGGGTGTCAACTCTGCTGAAGTCTCATTTTTCACCTATTTGCATATCCACACTGGGTGCCGCGGGCAACGGAGATGTGACGAAGACTTGTGCTCCCGGCTTCAGCAGCTGTAAGAAACACGGGAGAGCGAGAGAAACAAAGAGAGCAGAAGGAAGCGCTTTAAGTAGAACACAACCATCCACTAATTAGCCCAGTTTTGCTTTGTCTTCGTCACACATTATTTGTTGTTCAACTCGTAAGTAACACTCCGGTAACACATCGATCATATACGGTTCAAATTCTTTTCAAACACGATGGAAGCAGGGTATTAGTCCCCACGACGGTTCCACACGTTCAGCACACGTTGTTTCCATAAATGTGACGCCTGCCGCGGGATAACCTTGCCGAACACGATGAAAGGCAGGCAAATAATCCAGCGTGCAGGCAGGAAAAGATGACTCTAATTTGGGAGAAAGAAAGGCAAGGCTGGTGTGAAAATGTGTGACAATCTGTGCCGGGTCAAACTGAGCACACAGGCGCACAGCAGGCAGAGGCGACAAACAGCAATCACATGTAATAGACATGAAGGCTTAAAACCGAGTCCAGAGCGTTTGGAAATGGGGAGGAGACGTAAACAGAAAAAGCAGTGACTGCACAAGAGGTCGGCGAAGTCTAAAGTGATAAACAGACAGAGAAATGTCCTTGGAGAATGAAAACATGTCTGGGAATTGAATATCAGAGATTCAGCCGTGGGTTTGATGGGTCAATAAATTGAAAATCAAATTAAAACATTCCTAGATGTCAAGATGATCCGAATCAGAACTGAAAATATTAACTGTGAAGGAGCGAAAATAAGTACCGTATTTTCCGGACTATAAGTTTTGGCCGGGCTGCAACTTATACTTATATTTATACTTATATACTTATACTCCGGAGCGTTATTATTTGTTTTTCACACTTACAACTGCATTTCATACTCCAGTGCAACTCATATATGTTTTTTTCTTCTCCATTATGCATTTTTTGGCTGGTGCGACTTATACTCCGGAAAATACGGTAATGTCTGTCTGAATGATAAAGTAAAACTGATGTGACAAAGGGTTTAATCTAAAAAAACAAAACAAAAAAAAACACATTCTAGATTGTGAAAAAAATAGACAAATGTGAATGAAAGTGGATGTTTCAGTTTCTCACGGAAAGTCTCTTCTTCACACGTATCTGCAGTGAAACCTCTCACTTCTGAAAACGACCTAGTGCTGTTCATTTTAAGCTAAATCTGCAACTCAAGGCCAATGTGACTTCTTACTTAAAACCTAGTTCGGCGATGCAGAGCTAAAGCGAGCGCCGTAAAGATAAAAATCACAGTAATGACACTAACAGGTAGTGACATAAGATCACTTTATTATACCAAGTAAAGCAAAAGACATAGACAAAATTGTTAACATTTGTCTCAACACCTAAAGTTAAAGTCATGTTTTTAATTTGGCTAATGTTTTTATAGCTCCAGCGACTTTCCCTTTTCACCAAAACAGAAGAAAAGTTTTAATTGTCTGTAAGTTAGGTTCATCCTACTTTATTGTGTCGAACTGAACGTGAAAACTGCATTAAAAAATCTGTGGAGTTTAAACAACAAACATTTTTGCTTAATTTATCAAATCAAATCAAATCAAATCAAATCAATTTATTTTTGTAAGGCCCAAAATCACAACAACAGTTGCCTCTGAGGGCCACAGGGAGAAATGAATCAACAATGTCTGTGGTGGCGATGGAGTCAGACAATGTCTGTGGTGGCGAGGAGTTCCAGTGAAGGAGAGATCCGACTCTCACAGACGGACAGACGGACACGAGGAGACTGGAGCTGGAGCCACTCTTCAGGCAGATGAGGGACCGACTGAGGCGAACTGGACCCACTCTTCAGGCAGAAGAGGGACCGTCTGAGGCGAGCTGGACCCACTCTTCAGGCAGATGAGGGACCGTCTGAGTCGAGCTGGAGCCACTCTTCAGGCAGAAGAGGGACCGACTGAGTCGAGCTGGACCCACTCTTCAGGCAGAAGAGGGACCGTCTGAGTCGAGCTGGACCCACTCTTCAGGCAGATGAGGGACCGACTGAGTCGAGCTGGACCCACTCTTCAGGCAGAAGAGGGACCGTCGGAGGCGAGCTGGACCCACTCTTCAGGCAGATGAGGGACCGACTGAGTCGAGCTGGACCCACTCTTCAGGCAGATGAGGGACCGTCCACACAGGGCAGGGACCACTTCACCAGGGGAGGGGCATCTGGGTCCACAGGTCCTCAGGAGTGAGAGAAAGAAAAGAAGGCGGTGAACAGTTTGCAAGTGGAATCAAAAAATAAATATTGCTTGATAGCATAAGTAGTCAGAAGAAGAAGAGGATAGTGCTCAAGCTGTCATACTTCCCCCAGCATAGTTACTCCTAGGGCAGCGTAGCTAAAGCTGTGGGTTTATGTTTCTGTTCCTAACTACTCTGACCATAAGCGATTTCGAAGAGGAATGTTTTAAGCCTGGACTTAAATGAAGAGACTGTGTCAGCATATTTAATATGGGTCGGGAGCTGATTCCATAACACAGGAGCTTGGGAGCTAAACACTCTACCTCCTACTGTACTTTTAGAGACTCTTGGCACCACCAGAAGGCCAGCATTCTGAGAGCGAAGAGCTCTGTTTGGATGATATGGTTCTAGGATTTATCTCCTTTTCTAGTTTTAGTATTTGTGCTAAAACAAACAACAAACATGTACTTGTACTGACCAAATAAATGTATTACATTTGCAACTATAAGAGACTTTTTAATGAGTTTCTGAACAATGTTCCCAATCCGTTTAATAAGTAAATTATACTTGTTTGAGTGTTTGAAGCAGATCATTTTTGTGGTTTAAAGTGAATAAAATGTAAAATGCCGAGCTACTTATGTTATGCTCCAATCCAAGTGCTGTATTTTCCACCAGCCACCACAAGTTGCAAAAACCAAAAAGTTATGCTAGAGAAGAAAAATATATATATATAAGTCGAACCGGAGTATAAGTCGCATTTTTGGGGGAAATTTAGAGAACAACATAGTGAATAGCTAACGCTAACACCTTCAGCTACATGACGCACAGACAGAACTGTGGTAAGTGTCTGGTATGTTAACGTAACATATTAACAGTTATTCAGATAACTATAGCATAAAGAACATGCTAACAAGTTTACCAAAGCATCAGTTTTACCCCAAATTACTAAATCCATTGAATTCTTCTTCCTCTTTGTCACTTCTAAACAACTCCACAAACTCCAGAGGTAGAGGAAGTGCAAATTCTTCTTCTGCATCGCTTAGAGCCTAGAGCGCCCTCTTGTGGTTGTCAGTGTGAAAATAATGACTACTATCACATAAAAGTCGCTCTGGAGTATAAGTCGCACCTGGGCCAAAACTATGGAGGATTGGACCTATTATTGGAAATTACGCTACCTAAAAAGTTCATCTTTAAGTTCTTCATTGGTTCCTGATTTCCAAAAGAAATTTAGAAACAGATAAGAAGTATTACTATTATCTTCTCAGCTCTATAATGTCACAGTTTTCACACAGCCAAACATTGCACAGTCACACCTGAACCGGTAAAAGTGCAAATGTTCACCTTCTCCGGCACAAATACAGCCAGGCCTTAAGTGCTCCGTGGTTCCGAATGGTAATGGCCTCTCTACGTCAACCGTGCAGGGTGTCCAAGCGGGCGGTCAAGGTTTTCGGGTTAAATCCGAGCAAAAGGACCAAAAAAAATCCAAAACGTACTGGACCAGTCGCCTTTCTTGTTTGTATTTCTATGTAAAGCCCTGACATGACATTTCAAAAGATGAAGAATGAGGACGGAGCAGCTGCTGAGAGCGTGCAAGGCCCAGGTTTGCGGCGTGGAGGGATGAGAAACGGAATAAACTGATTAGAAGAGCGGGTTTTATGTGCGTCTCCGTCAGAACAATGAGCAACTCTTCTCCTCCTGGGCGGATACGTCTGTAAAACATTCACAAGACTTCACGGTAAGAAGAGGTATTATAACGCTGGCGCCGAGCAGAGGCAAAACAGCAGTTTCAATTATGTTTCGCGTCTTAATAATACACCGTGAAGTTGTAAATAAGATAAATTTAAACAAGCTTCATGTTCATGCATTTCCACACGTAGCCAAAATGTGTCCAACAACATTTGCAGAACTGCCCATCATAGTTTGAGAGGGTAAGTAGTCCAAACCAGCCTAATTAAACTACAGTATTAACACAATTTGGCTAGACCGAGCAACTTGACTCGAGGCAGCTGTTTGACTTTAATATTTAATTTTTCTCTGCATAAATGTATATTCTGTGAGCTTTCTTTAGTTCTTAACTCACCAGAATTTGCTATAATTTAGATTGTGTAATGATTTGTGGTACAGAATATTTTTTTCTTCCACTTGCAGCACTTTGGAAACGTTGTTTATAAGCTGTGTGATACAATCAAAGTGGGATTGGATAGATAAGATAAGATAAGATATTCCTTTATTGTCCCACATGGGGAAATTCCATTGTTGCAACACAGGTAGATACAGAGATTGATACAGAGGAAAAGAACAGATCACTTATAGGAAGTTTGAAAAACCCTCTCAGTAGAAGATCTCCTATAAACAAAAACCCCTATAGACAAAACCTCCCATTTCCCAACAAGGGATGAAGGGGAAAAAATAAGTAATTATAAAGCATATTAAAGGTGCATTTTAGTGAAGTGTTTGTCCCCTGCTTGTTTTTTATTATTGCTTTGCTTTTAATGTCCACAATTAAAAGCAAATTAAAATGCATGTGATTACTGTCGTGATCACATGCAATGGTATTTATGTATTTATTTATTTATTTATTTGTCTATGGGAGTTTTTATTTATTTATAGGAGATCTTCTACTGAAAGTGTTTTTCAGACTTCCTATAAGTGATCTGTTCTTCTGTATCTACCTCTGGATCTACCTGCGTTGCACCAATGAAATTTCCCCATGTGGGACAATAAAGGAATATCTTATCTTATCTTATCTTATCTTATCTTAATATGGCATTAAAGCTATCTATCTATATGGAAATAAGCAGGTCGTGCTACCAGACCAAGTTACCGGTCAAATCTGTGGACAGGCGACACCGATATAGCAGTTAACCAATATATCGGGCCGATATTTTCACTTTGTTGCACATCGGCTATCGGTAATTCGCTTTGTTTTGGCCGACCCGCTGCCTAAATAACACGTATAAAGCTTTCTTAGAGCGACTCAGCTCTCTGCAGGTTTGTGGTAAAACGGGGCTGAGCTTATTGACCATCGGTTTCTGTGGATTCTAAATAATCTGTATTGGCCAAAGAAAAAATCATATCAGTCGATCACAAGTAGGGATGCATTATTTTCAAGAGTAAAAACACCTGCAGTTGAATAAATGCAGGATATAGGTGAGAGTCATAAGAGTCTAAGAGTCATTATGAAGTTAGTCTAAATTGAGTGTCCGCACCATGTGGCGAGGCATTAGACCCTGATAATGACATTAGGAGTTTGATCTCTGTATTAGTCTGATAAGAGGACGTTTCCACTTAACTAAAGGCAGCGGCGCAGAAGGGAGAGCGAAGGTGATTTAAATTCAGTGACAGGCCCTTAAATACCAGCCGGGATCACAGTCGTGCCCTATGGCAAAGCAATTATTCACCCTTTTAGCCGATCAGGTGCCGATGGTGCGTGTGTGTGTGCGACTGGTGCTGCTGGAGGAGGAGATGGAGGGACGCACACAGAGAGAGAGAAGTGTGTGAGGGAAAGAGGTGTGTGAGAGAGAAAGAGGTGTGAAATTATTCAGTTTTCTCCTCTTTCTGCAACTGAGAAGAGTTCCTGCCAAAGTCTGAGGCGAAGTTTCCTGTAAGGTCTTCCTACACTGTAAAAGAAAAGATGGGGACCCATTAGGTCAGTGGTTCACAACCTTTTTCTCCCAGTGACCCATATTTTACCCGTGGATACTTGGGGGACCCAAACGTCCTTCTCCTACCTGCAAGGCTTCTGTTATTAGAAAAATATTATTATTTTATGATTTAATTATAGATGTTATAGAACAGTAATTGTCATGAAATACTTTACAAGCTATTAACATGCCATTTGTTCATTAAGAATCACACAATCTAGGCCAGCCCTCTTTTCAAGGACCCCTGGGGACCCCCTGAGAATCTATGGGGACCCAAATTTTGGTCCTAACCCAAGGTTGGGAATGTCTGCACTTGTTGCTGGTTGTTTAAGTCACTGCGCACCCCAAATGACACAAAATATATGAGGTTGTTAGAAGTTAGAGGGGATTTTTTAAGTGATAAAGATAAATTAAAAATAATCCAGCCATTAAGGCTGCAATAAAAGTCCTCCTTTCTTATTCTACATAAAACTGCCCAGTAGTTAAGATGTGAACAGACATGTTCAGAAATACATAGTCAGAAATCAGAAAGCGAGGCACTGTCAGCATCAACCGTGATGACGGACACATGGGACATGCTACTCCAGAGACCATCGGGCGACAGGAGGCACGGTCAGCCTGGACGACCTGGCATGTCCGTCAGGCTGACCCTCAGGAAGTGACATCAGCTGATACGTGACACGTCACCAACGCCAGTGACAGTCCTGAAGATGGCTCGCAGTTAAGCAGCCGAGACATGTTTACAAGGTAATAACATCTCCTAATTGATTTCTTAAAAAAGAACAAGTCCGTGTAGACATAATTTGACACTTCAGATTGTTTGTCAATTCTCCTGGACGGATTTAAAATGTGAACTTTCAACTAAATTAAATTGGGAAAACACAAATCTAATCACAATTCGATGTTCAATACATCAATGAATGCTAAAGTGTGAGAAGATAAGAGACACTTCACTTGTCCCACAATGGGTATATTCCAGGGTTGTAATGCAGGGTACTATAAAAACTGTACAATCAATAATGTATAATGTATATAGAAGTAGAATATTCAAATATATTTTAGACACAAAAAGTAGATACATATTATAGAGGGTCATTTCATAGAAAAAGCTCTGCGTTTTGAACGACAAATCCAGCGATCAGGCACATTCTGCCATATTATTTCAGACTTTAACTCCATAACTCTGACTGTACCTCTGAACTACCAATTCTTTGTGTTTGCATGCATTAGGCGCTCTATGCAAAGGAAATGCAAGAAAGGAAAGGCATCCAGCGCATACGGTAAAGGTTATCGCTGCGCCTCTCCATCACTGTCTTGTTGCCGCCTGTTCTCTCGTCCTGTCCACCGGTTCCTGATCTAACCTTCAACCGTGCAGCTCTCAGGGGGCGGAGTCTATTTCCTACAGAGGCCAGACAAGAGGCCCAGGGCAGGGGTTGATCGGGAAACTGTCCTTCAAAAACTGGAGCCTGATGGATTTCTTTAGTCCATGTTATGCTCTGTTTTGTAACACATCTGAATGCCATATTTCAGTCTGCGGAGCCATAAACATGAGGATTCAACTGTAAACTAGAATCTACTAGAAGGACAGCGAGAATGTGGACCGACTTCAAAACACTGGTCGGATCTAAACATTAATCTAAAACATTTTTAAAATCCTGGTTACTTTAATATATGAGAAAAAGATCACTTGTCATGTCTAAAAATGACAGATTTTTAAAGTTCATGGCAGTACTAATTCCAGTGTAAATGATCAATTATTTTTTTATTACCATTATTTGGTTTGTACCTGTGATGCATATTAAATTGCATTTCCTGAAACTGTATTTAATTTATGTTTATTTGTGTAAAAAGGAACTGTTTCTATTTCAATAATTGTAAGTCATGAACTTTTGCTTTTATGAATTGTAATATTTAAAATGTAAAATGACCCCAGGAAGAGTGCAGATGCTAAAAGGGATCTTAATAAACAATAAACATTTCAGAATCTTCAAAAACTACAATTATAGTCTAATATTAAGAGTTTCCACATGGGACAGTTGTTGGACTTGCATTGTGGAATATATATGGTTTGTAATGTAGCCTTTTTAGTGTAAATCCAACGTTCTTTCAAGGTTAATGTGTATTGTCATTTTATGCTACAGATTGTTTTGGCACTTTTGAATGAAATTTTATTGCTTCGACGACTGATTCAAAAGCACATTATGTCCGGCGCCGGTACACACATTGTTAGTCCCCTTTCGACCAAAGAAAGGTGCAGTCCAGGAGCTGAATGGAGCTGAATGGGTGTTACAGTGCTGACGATGCAGGACGGGGCTCCTGTGTTATGAATGTGACCTGAGGTTAAGAAAGTTTCAAATCTCCAAAGAGGCACTTAGTAGTAAACGTGCAGGAACAATGAGATTATTGCTGATGTCTGCTTACACTCTCCTTACAACACACAGCCACTTTACTATTATTGTATTGTAGAGTAATGTTAAGGCAGGCATGCATTTTGGGGACATTCCACTGACTTACATTAATTTCCTGAAGATCGATCCTAACCTTAACCATAGTTAATTAAGTTTGTGGATTATATGCGGTCCTATTTCTATGTCTAATTCTAATTCTAATTCTAATTTCTAATTTTAAGCATTTGCTAATGCAGCTGCTGGCCGACGTCCTGGTTTAAGCACGCAGTTGCAATGATTGTGATTTGATGGCAGAAATGCAAAGTCCGTCAAAAGAAGATTGTCTAAGCCACGTCACAGATCAGTTATTGTGGTGATTCAGAATGGAGAGAATTTTCTAACCAGGAATGGGAACAATGATTAAAAGCTTAATTGCTCAGACAACTCAATTTTACATACTATGTCTCCTTTGGTCAGCGACCAACACTGGGAAGATTCTGGCAGATCCAGCTCACCCACTGCACTCACAGTTCAAGGCCCTGCCCTCTGGCAGGCGCTTCACTGTGCCCAGATGTGGGACAAATAGACTTAAAAATGTTTTATCCCCACATCTATTGGCCTTCTCAACAACTCTTGAGTGTGTGAATGTTTTAAACTGCTGAACAGAAGGTACAAGGTTCACATCATGGGAACCTGAGTGTGGCCACAGATTTTAGTCCCCACAGTGTGATGTGAAAAATTGTGGGGCACTCAAAAAAACAGGACTTGAATGGGATCAATCTGGGCTCGAACCTGGAGCAAAGGACAAGGTGAATGAACCTTCATTCCAATCCATTTATAAAATAACAGGATGGACTAATACAACCAATTCTGCCAAATGCTCCTAATATTGAACCCATTCATGATTTGTAAAGCCTTTTTCTTGAACTCAAATATACAATTTAACCAGAGCATGCTTAATTTCGAGGGAGACGTGTCTTGCTCAACAATAGAATGGCAGTGCAAAACTGAATATAAAAGTTAAATTTCAGGTTAGAAAAGTTAAACATCACTTGCCAATTTAGCCAGTACAGCCCTTTACAAATATGTTACCTCTGGCATTTTCACAGACTTCGGCAAAAATCATTAGCATGCGATTATACCTTTTACATGCATTTGCAGTTGTGCTGATTGGACTCTCCTCTGCAGAGCCGCGGACCTGGGGCCCTTGTTATGTGGAGGCTCCGAGCTCAGTCCTCTGTGGAGCACATTGTTACTGTTGCAGCCGCGGTTCATCACTTACTCAATGTGCTGACTGGAGACAAACCTCCCATCAGTCTTCATTTGCTAGTCCCTTGTCATTTTTCTTTTACCACTTTTGCTCTTGTTTGGCGAACACAAAACAATGAGCCACAGTCCCGAGCTCCACGTCTCCTTCCATTACGCTGCACAAACAAGTCGTTTATTAAGGACTGGATTCAGGGCACCGCACTGTTTTCGAAATCAAATAATACTCAAGAAAATTCAAGAAATGCTAACTAAGATGCATTTTCTCCAGTGTATAAACTTGTAGTCATTGTCCCAAGTTAAATGACCTCCCCCCAGTCGAGCTGTCCAAGTTCATTCTCCCTGTAAAAAAAACAATTTTCTCAGATTGATGTCAAAGAACACTTTTAGAGCCTCCACAGATGAAAAGCTCAGACCATGCGCCTTCAGTAAAACTTTTTCTTTTCTTTTTTGTCCTGTGGAAACTACTTTATTGCAGTGGATGGAGGGGTGGCTGGCTCTCGGGTTTACAGCTCGGTAAAACAGAAATACCAGAGCACATGACTGCAGGCTGTGATTGAGAGCGCGGACTTCGGCGCGACCTCCCAATGACAATGAGTCCTCTCCGTCGCTGTAAACCCCCGCACTGACATTTTAGTGAATTATAGCGAGATCACAGATGAGCCGTAATGAATAATGTCTCATCTCCAAGACAAAAAGTGTAAAATTTTAATTGAACCTTTGTAACATAAATGACAAAACGTGCATGACAATGAGTCCTCTGGCTGGAGCCTGAAATGTCCCATAACCACCATCGCTGTATTTTTATAATAGGAGAGGTAATATCATAATCCAGGAGGAATCCAGGTGCATTTTATTTAAGATATCAGAAAAGATGAAACGTATTTTTACATTTATTGAAATTTGTCTTTGATTAAAGGTGCACTCTGTCATTTTTCTGGTCTCCATGGAGATGTCAGTCCTTTGCTTACACCTTTATCATATATATATCTTGCATTTAATAACTAGCAAGTGTTTTATGGCTAATGCCAATCTTGAAAAAAATAAATTGCATTCTTACTGTGAGCTGGCTTGCCTCTCTACAGATCTGACCTGTAGCTTGGTTTGGTGACATCAAGTTTGTCTCCATGGAGGTGGGTAAATTTGCTTATCCCACTGTATGATGTGTCCAAAAGAAGAAGCCAAAAACATACAGTTTTTGTGAAAAGTGGGCATCTGACTTTTTATTCACAACAAGTGCGTGTGTCTGATCTGTGGATCCAGCTGTCTGTGGGTAATACAGTGGTGTCAGAGCCGCCGCTCCCATTACGCACATAATGCACAGTGCGTAGGGCATTAAGGGCTCCGGGGGCACCAGCCTGACCAGGGAGCTTGGATTGAATGAAATGGGCTATTTGTGCTGTAGCTGCACTGCTCTATTTGCAAATAAACATGGAGCCCGAAGTAGGCCTACCACTTTAGTTATGTTTCATTTCAAAACCAACTCTAGAACTTGTGTGTGGCCGTTGTCTCTGTCGCTTCCTCTCTCTTTCTTCATAGCAAGTTCAAGATGCACAGGGACAGCTACTCAAGTCACAGTTTAAAGAGACACAGACAGATCAAGGGCACAGCTGGGAACGCTTTTGATCCACATATGTATTCTACAATCCACAAGGAGCAAAACGGTCTTTAGATGATGAAAATTGGCCTCATATTCAATTAGAAATGGCGAAAAAAAGGAGAATGAAACAAGATGTGCAATGCCTCCAGCTGGTGTGGCAAACCGCAGAGCTGACACCGCGACGTGCGCAAAGCCAAAGTGGTTACACCTCTAAAAAAAGCATGCACATTTAGGTTGAGTTAAAGCTATCAAGCCCCTACATGTTTTTTACATGTTCAAAGTGGGTTGGGGGCACAGGAATGGCAAGCAACGGCCCTGAGTGGTGTAGTCTATGATTTTCATTGATGCTAAACTGTTATTACCCTCGTAGTACTTAAGTGCTTTCTCTCCGTGTAGACCTGCTCAATCTTCACTCTCCTCTTCCTCCACAGTCACTTCCCTGAGCGCTTCTTTGTGATGTCACCTCTGCTTTTTCTGTTTTCTCTTTAGCAGCAAACTGGTGAACATGCCACAGCCTTGTTCTGCTGGGGTCAAGCTACAAAATGTCTTTTATTTGATGTTAATCCGCCTCATATTCACAGAGAAAGATGCAAACAGTGAATTAATGGAAGTCCAAACTGATGCCAATGCAGCAGACACACAGAAGCATGCCCAAAATCAAACTTGTTCTTGCAAAAGACAATCATTATAAATGTACCAACAATATAAAACATGAGGTTAGCAGTCCTGAGAAAATTGTTTGCAGCCTGAGTGTTACCTGGAGCCTCTCAGTCCACGGGAAGGAGAGAAAAGAGGTGAAGATGCGAAGGGCCAGGAGCTGTGCAGCAAAATTAATGAAAATCTATAAAATCACATCATGGCAGGGTTAGGGTTGAATGGGAATTGACCTGCTAAATAGTATATCTAAAAATCACCAGAATACAGAAAAATCACTTTTTTTTCTTTGACCCCTAGACTTATTGTTTATTGCCGCTACCAATAATCAAATAACTTGAATGGTGAACCATGTCCTGTAAGTGCCTTGAAAGTGGAAAAGCACTATATAAATAGACCGTAATAGTGTGTATTGTATACTGAGATAAATTATCAGAACACAGAAATTACAGTTTGTTCCAGCCAAAACAACCAATAAAATATTTCGGAACAAGAATAGCTCATGGTTGTTTTAGCTCATTGAGGCTGAAGGGTTTGGAGATCCCTGTTCTTGTATCATGAATGCTTATTAAAACATAATATTGACTGTATATTATGATATGCGTGTGAAACCATTAAGTAAAGTTTAAACTAAAGTACAGAAAAGCATAGATTGGAGTGCAAAATCACCAAATCAAAATCGTGAACTGTCAAAAATAATTCCTTCATAATTGGTTTTGTATTAATTTGGTAAAGTGTTAGGCCATTGTGTAATGTTTTCAAAAATAAAATTCCCACTTCTTCATTACATGCTCAAACTTGATGTTTATGTTAACACTTGTCCAGGGTGTGCCCCGCCTAAGGCCCAAAGTCACTGGGACAGGCTCTAGTCACCCGTGAACCCTACAAGGGAACTTCTTCATTACAACACTTCCACATTACCTGCTGTTGTAGAAAAAGCATATTTAAAACCTGGAGTGTCCTCAGTTACCTTTGGATCTACTATAATCCCCATCACGCTGTATTATTCACGGGATCCATATTTGACTCACTTTCTCTTCTCTTTTCTTGTGCTGACACCTTGTTTTTTAATGACACATGTGTCTCCTCAGCAAATACACTCTTGCTCATTACCTGCTGAATAAAATGGGATTGCAGCACCAACATCCTCCACATGAATTCTTAATGTTCACTGAACACATTTCTTCCCTTCTTCAAATGTGACCTCCACATCTGCTCCTGATGAGTACTAATACTTTTACTGCTACTTGAATAATCGTTTTATTGACATAACTGTAAAAGTTTAGGTTCCCACTGTAAGTAAGTTTATATGTGAAAAAAATTTAATTTTGACATTATTAAACAATTTGCTCATTTACGTTAGACATGGGCAGATCGATACTAAATATCGACATATCGATACTGACTGAGTATCGATTCTCCTGCTGAAATATCGGATATCTTCAGGTCTAGATGACCCACAGGAGTCTAGTGGAACTCCCTCCTCCCACAACATGAAAACATGTTTGTTTTATGTTTTTTTTTTTTTTATTGTTAAAAAGAAAAAAAAAATGTTTTAACCTTCACTATCTTTGAGGGTTGCACAAGGGTTACATTTTTATCAAATACATTTTTTGTAATATATTATAGTTTAATTCATCCACATGCATATTTACTTAAAGATCAGCTCAAGCTGGGCTGAAGCTAAGATAATGTAAAATAAGGTAGAAATATAGTAGAGGAAATTCAAAAGCACAATATAAAATCAGTGTTGGATTAATATAACACAATACTCGCCCTTGTATTACTTTGATATCGGATCAAAACAAAAATCCCTGATATCGCCCACACCTTCTGATATGATTAGGTTTTGTCTTTTGAAAATACATAAGTAAATATAGATTGTGTTCTTCTTTTTCATAAACTACAAATTATAAATCAGAAGTAACATGGAGACAGTAACTTATTCCTGGGTAGTTTCTCTTTCTTCCTCTTTCTCTTTTGTTCTCAACACACCTCATCCCGTTTGAACGAAATATTGTCTCGTGGTAATTAACAGGGAGCCGCATCTTTTTGCTTCACTACGTTGTTGAGAGTCGACCTTCAACGTATAGATTTCAGCGTACGACTCCAACTTCTGGTTTGGCTTTTAAATAATTGTATTACTGGGGTTGCATGGGCCAAGGGATTCTAATTCTCCTCCGCACGCCTCCTGCTGTATATTATGATGATTAATGGTGGAATGTGTACGACCTCCTATTGGCTTCAGCTTGTCTCTTTTAGTCGCACAACACAATACTTTCTCCAGTCAGGTTTTCAATTGAATCCACTTTGAGAGCCTTCGCAGTATAAAGTACATACGCGGAGATACAATCGAGCTGCAAGGGTAAGGCAATTCCCTTCACTGTAAGGCATTTCTTTCTGCATCAAACATGTCAGGCGCAGAGAAAAAAAGCCTCCATTCTTCCGGGACCTCTCTTTTGGCATGGCCGTCCTTGACACCTCTTGACCCTTCCACCTTGGAGAGAATTGAGTTATCAGCCGGCAGCCATAACTTTTAAAGCCGACCGCGGCGGCTTTTTTGCGTTCGAGGGGACTTATTGATGGAGGCTCTTTAACATTGTTCGGTTGTCTCGGCCCGAGGTGGGAGGGTATAAATCATCGTTACCAATGTGTTTCTGATCGTGGCGGGGCGTAAAATGGCCACCCGGGGTCAGGGGCAAGGGGACCCCGCGGCCATGGTGTATACAC